>NC_044352.1:27568255-27875394 GCF_007364275.1 Archocentrus centrarchus | reverse complement strand
ACTGTTGTGGGTTTGAGCGCTGCTGATGCCCTGGAAGGGGAGCAGGGAGTGAATCACCTCGTCTTCCATAATTTATCCCAGGCATTGGGGGGGTGTTCATCCTGGCATCATGAGCCATTGACTGAGTGACACTGTGAGGTTGAATAATGACAGAGGATTGTTCTGAGTGCGAGTGATGCATGCTAGAGTGATAGGCAGACATTGGTGGGATGCCATGAGCCAGAACAACAGATGTTCCAATGGGGGAACTGCTTGGAGGACAGGCTTTGGCAAAGGGTGAAGGGGAGTGAACAGCTGTTCGAGGAGACTGTGGTTCTTGCTTAATGTGCAGAGCTGAACGATCATTTACAATGCCAGGGCTGGGACTCATGCGGGTTCCAGATAGTGATGGGTGATGTGTGACTTGGCTGAGATTAGACTGCTGAACAGTTTTGCCATGGTCCATCTTTTTCGACAGAGGCTCTGCCCCTAGTCCTCTCTTGCCATGCTGCTGTTGTATTACAGCTTGGTTGTACATTAAGACTTGAGAAGAACTAACTGGTTGTTGGAACATCTTTACTACACCACCTTGTGATGCTGTGTGATAAGGAGCTTCAGATTTGTCAGATCCAAGGCCCTCCTGCTTAGTACTGGAAATAACAGGTTGAGAATTATAAGACTGGCCAGCCAAAAGGACCCCTGCATGCCCATAGGCAGTAGGGGTTGGGGCTGCTTTGGGGGTAGGTGACTGGGATGATGAGATGATTGGGTCTTGCTTTATCTGGGATTTGGACACAGATTGCTGAAACTCTATATCACCAGCACTTGCTTGAGGAATTTGACTGATTTTGGCCCTCATCCTGTGAGGTCCTTCAGTTTTCTGACCCGAATAACTCAGAACAACAACACCCTCTGATGTGTTGACCCTTAGACCAGGGCTGGAACCAGTATTGTATGGAGTGGTCTCAACAACAGAGCGACCTCTAGTCCCATCCTCTCCCATATCCATAGCAAGGCATCGACTATTCTCATTGGAGGTTGATCTGAATTTTGGCTTGGGAATGGACAGGCCAATGCTTCGGTTACTTAGTGAAATTCGTGGAGTTTCCTCTGTATCATAAGGCATTGGAATTCGACTTATTACTGAGGTAGCAGGAGAAATAATTGCGTGCTGGTTCTTCTCTCCACAGTTCTGTTGTGACTCTGTCAGTGGAGATGGTTTATGGTGCATGGGTTGGGGCGGTAATGGTGGCCTCTCTTCAGAATGTAACTGTCTCGAACCCACCATATCAGAGGGATTTTCATTCTCTGACATCCGTGAAGGATCTGACAATGCAGATGTGACTACAGTGGTAGGTATAGAATTGCTGTTTGATGCAGATACATATTTAGGTTCCATCAGAATTTTTCTTAACGTGCTAGAACTAGGGTCAATGTCAGAGGCCTTGGTGTCTGGAGGCATTGGAGGATTTGTTGAAGGGGTTCCAAGTGTAGCTGGCATTGAAGGAGTTACCACTGTGACATGACTTGAAGGAGCAACATAGATTCTGCTTTCTTCAGATCTCTGGGGCCAGTCAGGTGAAAGTGGCACTTTGGCAGGCCGCAACAGAGGTATGCTTAACTGGGATACAGGTTGTGGGCAAGCAGGAGCAGGGGTAAATGTAGGAGTACATGGCTCTGCCGCTTGAGGGTGCTTTTTACAACTGGATATATTGTTTGTGCCAGAATGAAAAGCAGATTCTTTAGGTACAGGCTGTTCAACCTCAGGCTGCTCTGCCTCTTTGGGTGTGTCGACTTTTATAGCACTTGAAACATCACGCCTACAAGTTGCAACAGCAGTGACCACAGAGGCTGCTGCAGCAGCCCCAGCTGTAACAGTAACTGCTTTTGAATTAATGGTTTCTGGGTCTTCTGGGATTGATTCAGGTAACTTGACTGGGGTGGACTCAGACTGAGAAACCTCTTCAGCACTATCCCCTTTTCTATTAGCCGCCCCTTTACGACTTCTTGTCTTCTTTGGGGTTTTGGCTCTAACTTTTCCTGTTTTCCTGGGGGTTTCAAGTAGAATGGGATCTTCAGCTGCCTTAGACTCTGCCACTGGCCGATTTGGGCTTGGTGTCACAGGACCATCATCTAAGTCCCCAGCAAGAATATTGTTGATGACCATGTGTGTTTCAGGTTCCATAATCTCATTGGAGGAGGAGGATATCAAGGATTCAGGGGTGGGAATAAGAGCAGTGTAAGTAGGAGGAGATGTGAAGCTATCTGCATCTACACACGTTTCTTCTCCTGTAATAGAATCAATAGCAGCTGCAAGTTCAGTTTCACTAGCAGGATTAGCTCGCTTCTCCTCCTCCACCTCACCCTCTGGTTCCACTACAACTGGAGGCAATATTGTTGTTTGCTCTGAAGGTGGCTCTTTATATGGGCGAGGAGGCTGCTCCACTGTAAGTTTGGCAATATTTTCGACTGCCTGCTCTAGTTCCATCTGTCGTGCTAATAATGCAGCCGCTGGATCAGCTGGAAGTTCCGATTCTGAGTCTTCCTGATCCTGTTCGCCAAGCTCTTTTGATTCTTTTGGAATTTGGCCTTTTGTCTTTGCTCCTTCATTATCTTGTAGTACTGTCTTAGTTTTTGTAATAGTGGCAGCTTCAAAGGTCTCAAGCTCATCATCCTCTGAGCGGAGTAACCCTTTTACATCATCAACACTTACTCGGATCTCAAGATTTCTTAAACTGTGTGATTTGTCTTCAGTTATCTGTTTGGTGTTACGTTTTAACCGGGGTGATTTCACTTTTGCACTCTTTTCAGGCTGCTGTCTCCTTTCTAAGGGGCTAGTGTCCCTGTTTTCAACATCACCATCAGCAGATTTCTTTCCACCAGAATCTTTTAAATCCTTTTCTTTTTTGTGAACTGCTGAGCTTGGATTTTCCACCCTTTCTGATAACTTCCCAAGCGGTTCAGCTTTAGGCTTAAGCTCTGACTCATCTTGGCTTGCCATATCATCTTGCTCAGTTAGCTCTGTCGTGGTCCCAGACAGTTTTTCTACTCTACTTCCTTTCTTGTTAACTGGAGTAGATGAAGTTTGAGGTGTTTGTTGCAGTTTCTGGGTGCGAGGTGAACGCCAGCCCTCAGAAGCTTTCACAACCTCTACTGTACATGAAGCCTCTGTGTCTTCTTCTATCAGTTTCTTCTGATCTATCTTTACTGGTGATACATCTTCACTTCGTTTGATGCCTCTTTTAGGTGGGCGTCCGCGCCTTGTGTTGGTAGAAATTTGAACATCTTGCTGTATTGGTTCTTTTTCAGCACCACGTTTGCGCATGCAGCGTGGTGATTCAACCACCTCTTTGCCAGCTTGGTCATCTTCATGTAGGGTGGCGTACACCGACCTTACATTCCGCCGACGTGTTCTCCCAAGGATCAAACTTGACTCAAGGTTTTGTTCAGAGTCTGATGCATGTATTGGTGACTTGGATGTGGTTTTAGACTCAAATGATATCTTTGGTGCTTCCGCTCGAGGAGATGAGGCCCTTTTGAGTTTCTCTCGATCAATTCGCTCACTCTTCCGTGTTGCAGGTTTTTCAGTAGCAGCAATTTGAGAAGGTTGTGTAGTGCGTAATACTGACAGAGGTTTTGCCCTTTTACTCTTGGGCTGTCTGCGATTTGGTAATGGTTTTATTTCAGCCTCTAGTTCTGGCATACACACCTCACCATCTGTTTCAGTTTTCTGAGATTCCTCAAAGTCTTTTGATTCTTGATTTTCAATTTCAGGTTCTGTCTTCATAGTTTCAGGTTTCTCTTCTATCTTTCGGCAGTCAGAGTAAGAAACTTCTGCAGTCTCTTGTTCAAAACCACTCAGGGAACCACCAGGAGTTGGAGGCTTATCTTCCACAACGGGATTATGTTCTACTGCCGAACTACTACCACATTCAACTTTGAGTTCATTGAACTCTGGTTTTGTTTCAGTTTCATTTTCTGGTTCTGAAAGGGTAACTGGAGGGGATCTGTTTAGCTTAGGAGCAACAGGTTTGAAATCTTCCACAGGAAGAGAGTGAGGTGGGGAAACCTCAGGAACTGGTTCTACTTTTTCTTCTTTGACAACTGGCACAGGTTGATCTGATGGCGGAATTAAAACATCTTTCTTTTCTCGCGGAGACATTTCTTTAGGTGAAGGAACAAATGGTGAGGCAGACAAGGTTAATGTGGGACTAGCGGATTTGTCATCTGCTTTTTGTACTGGCTCCAATTCCTGGTCAGGCATGATGTTATCGGAGTTCTGAACTTCATTTCTTTTTATGTCTATCACTATTGAATCCCTTTCAGTATCAGGTGGAAGGTGATCTTTGTCTTTTTGTTGCTGAAGCTCCAAAAAACGACTATGGAAAAGCACTATTGGCTCTTGCGGGATGTCATTTACTCCAGATTCGGGCTCTGCTTCGACAGCACCTGGCTTGCTCAAAGGCTTTCCACTTCCGGTTTCTAAATCTTGATCTTTACGTTCAAGATGCTGCAAACGCCGGGAATCCTGCTCAAAGATTGAACTGTGAAGAAAACGAGAGGCAAACAACTCCTGACGCTCTTGGTCCTGTGGCTTAAGTTCCTCCTTTTTATCATGCAGCTTTTCATCTGAATCAGTACGAATCTTTTTCTTTTTCATATACCAAGAAGGTATTGGTCGAGGTGCTAGTTCCACCTTGTCCTTATCTGAACACCTGTGGGAGGCTGGAAAGCGTGAGGGGAGAAAGGACCAATTGTCTTCCCTCGATGAATACAATGTTTTTGCTCTTTCCAGGAGTGCTTTTGTATCAGGAGTTATAGTTTTATCCAAAGCAAAAGAGTAAAACTTATTCTTTTCCAAGGAGCCTGAAAGCTTCAGGTCTGTCATCCTCTCATCACGATCCCTGAGGATGTAAGACAAGGAACTACTGGACTTGGAAGAGATGTGTTTGTTTTCACCATCATCATCTGAATCAGATTGCACTTCTCCAGGTTCCAAATCCTGACCAAGGCGTTTCCGAATGCTTTCATGCTTTGAAATATCACTTTGGAATGCCATTTCCATTCTGAATGAATCAGGCTTCACCCCCCTTTCCCAGTGCTGCATTAACTCTTCATCACATGCAAGCAAGGATGTCTTAAGCTTTGAGAGCTCAGTGTCAGAAGACTGAAAATGTCTAGGTGTCAGATCCAAACCGCTTTTCAATGACTCAGTGTGTGAAAATTTCTCATCTGCTGTTAGAGAGGATTTTCTTTCTTTATTTGTACCTGACATAGAGATCTGGGCTGTTTCATCTTCCTCATTTTCAGAAGACTGACCAGCTCCTACTGATGATGGCATGGTGTAAATGTCTTCACTGAACTTTTGGGAACTTGCAAAGTTGCGCTCTCTTTTGAGTTTGAGTATTTCAAAGTCAAAATTCTCCAATTTCTTTCGTTTACAGGAAGAAAAGTCATCACTAACCACATTCTGCACTGATTTTTCAAAATCTTGAACAAAATAATCCTTTTCAAAGTCTCGAGTCTCATTAATTAGTTGGTTGTCAAACTTGGCTATTTTGTCAGTATCACCTAACTTGGATCTCAGCCGCTGACTCTGTTCAGTTTGTTTTGTGCAAATATTAGTCTGGTCAATGTGCACAAATTGTTCATCTCCATCAGAATCTCTGCATTTCACTCTCCCTTGTGCATTTTCAGACAAAACTTGTTTCTGTTCTTTTAATTCATCCAAATCCAGGGTGCCATCATCTGACATTTTGTTAAGACTTGAGGCATTTTCCCTTTTCGAGCTCTCTAAATCCATTTTAAGGTAGGGAGAGTCTAATTGATCTGCAGAATCTTCAGCCAGATGCACTATTTGTGAGTGCCGCTCCAGAGGAAGGCCTTCAGGGTTGATATCACAGTCTCGTCCTTCTTTTGGACTATTAACTGAAATCATCCGGACACATTTTTCTTTGTGGTGCTCCTTTTTATGAATCCCTCTTATCAAAAGAGTCTTATCCAAATCTGTCTCCTTAGCACTGTTCCACAGCTTATAAAGTCCAGATCTACCAAGGTCCTCTTCACTAGTTCTCTTTTGTCGATCAGCTTTACCGGAGTCTTCAAAACGCCTTTTCCTTGCGGCTAAACGATCAATGTCCACTGAAATGCCACTGTCAAATCCCATTTCAGCTTTCCCGTGTTTTTTGGGTTTAATTTTACCATCTTTGTCAGTAACCTCCACTAAACTGTATGCATTTTTATCTCTGGGAACCTTCCCATGTTTAACAATATCACTTTTTAATGATTCTGTGCGGAATGGAGGACTCCTCTGGTCAGCTGGAGGTGATGCCAGTCTCGGACTGTCACTCCCACCCCTCTGTATTTGCTTTTCTTGGACAGCATGACCAATCAATTTTCCTTCTTTTTCTTTAACTCGTGTTAACTGCACCACACAAGGCAGAAGGTCTAACCTCCCTTTACTGGAGGTTTCTTTTTGGATTTTGCTGGTCTTACTTCTTAGAACAGACTCAGGACTAACATCTCTTTCAAGTTCAGGTTCCGTTTCACAAGCCTGGATAATCGGTGATGCCATTTTAAGCTTTTTAAGCCTCTGTTTCTCACTTTTGTCTTTGTCTCCTCGATCTTTTCGTCCCGTCCTCTTTTCCTTTTCAGCCACATTCCCACTTTCAACTTCAAAAACTCTATCCTTCTCAAGTTTGTCACTTTTATTATACCTTTCAGAGCGTACCTTTTCAAGTTTTTCAAATCTGGGTGGAGAGATTGAACTGCAGCTACCACTTCTTTCAGAAGACCGACAACATATACGGCGGTCTGAATCACTTGGTATTCTCTCAGAGAGTGAAGGAGATGCAGTTGGGCTAGCAGGACGACGAGTGGTAATGTGAGACGGGCTCTGACTACGCTCAATGGTCCTCCTTCCATGATCACGTCCACGATCTGTTTCAAAACGCTCCCGCTCTCTTTCACGTTCCCGCTGCAAATAGCTGTATTTACGTATGTCCTGCTCATAAGGGTCAGCTCTGTATTCCCGATATTCCCGAGGGTCTTCAAAGTATTGTGGATCATAGTAATCTCCCTGATATGGGTCCCATTCACTGTAGAAGTCCCGGCTTCTGGCAGGGTATTTTCGACGTGGATCGTCAGTGTATGTTCCCGGTGTTCTCACATTTTCATAATATTGTCTTTCTGCTTGAAACTCATATTGGGTTCGTCGATCATCCCTGCCAAGAAATAAACCAAAACTATTTTTAGTTTTAATATTAGACAGTAATGTGGTCATATTATTCTGTAAGCAAGCTTCACAAACCTTCTTTCAGAGAGAATATCATAAAAGTCTCGAATATCTTGACCAGACGCCTGCATTGAACGATAGAAAGCCATCTGACTTTCCTGATTTGCAAAGTCCACCTGAAGAAAAAAAAAGAAAAGCTGGTTACAGTGTATCAAGCACTGAGAATGCAAAATGAAATTTCAAAGGAAAAGCTATATTTTACTTGCCTTGATTTTATTGCCCCCTATCTTCCATCCCTTTGTGTCTTTAACAGCAGCTTGCGCATATTCGATGTTGTTGTACAGAATGAGAGCCATTCCTTTCATCCTGTCAAGTACAACCTAGGAATAACAGCAGAAAACAAACCAGAGTCAAAATTGCAGAAAGCAGAAAAAAAAAAAAAAGTCCAATGCTTAGCAGAAAAATAAACAAGCTTACCTTGACAACATGTCCGTATCGGCAAAAATGACGAGTAAGAAACTGTTCAGTTGTATTCGACGCTAATCCATCCAACCAAACACATGTCGTCGGCATACTCTTTCCAAAGCCCAGCTGCAAAATAAAGAATAAATGTCATTTAGCATATCTGTCATTTGTCTTTTCAGCTTCTACAAATATCTCTCATAAATAATACCGAGTATGGTTGGGAGAGACATGGATGTGGCAGTGGTGTGAAGGTTAAGATTTACAATTAAACTCAAACTAATTCTTACCTTTAGTCGGTTATTTCCAAGATACTCGCCATCCATCTTTTTTATTGCCTTACAGACACTGGCAATGTCACAATATTGTAGAAAGGCATACTGTGGGGCTCCATTCACCTTCTTAATGTCAATATCCTTTGGGGACAATAGAAATTAAAATATTCTTTCAGTTAGCATGGTGTGCAGCATGATAACCACTTCTCAACCTATGAGCAAATTAACCTACCACTATATCTCCAAAGCGCTGGAAGATGTTAAGTAGGTCATGGTAAGTGGTGGTCTTCTCCAAGTTTCCAATAAATAATGTCCTTGTGGCCTTTGGATGAAACTCATCAATCCTCTCGTCCAAGGGCCGGAACTCATTCTCACTTTCTGTCTCTAAAAAGTGCTTAATGTGAGCTTTCTCATATGCCAAGATTCATGTTTTCTTTAGAATACAGTGGATGAAGAGGACTTACCGGGGCCATTCCAGGCTGTGACGTCAATTTGCATGCCAAAAAAAAGCTTCCCCTTTGATGCTGCAAGGGCTTTCTCTTGGTCCTCTTGCTGGCGGAAAAACACAAGCCCGTAGCGCTCTTCTGAAGCTCCATGGATCTGTACAGATGTGACCTTTCCATGTTTTTTAAATTCATGAAACAAACCATCCTTCAGGCTTGTATCTGTAAGTAAAGCAACCGACCGCACCATTAAATAAAAAATGGAAACGAAAAGGTAATGTTATTATATTTTTATTTATTAAATTTCCCTGAATTTGATGCATATTCTGAAATACAGTGCACCAGTACTTTTTTGTTGTTGTTGTTGTTGTTTCTAACATAAGATGGCTCTTTGTGCTCAAATACTGCAATAGCTCTACTCAACTAACCTGTTGAGCGCACAGGGAGATTTTGGACCTTGATGCCAAAGCTTTTACGTGGTTCATCCTTGTCAAGGGAGGATAAGGGAAGTGCTGAAGGTGCTGGAACAGCTGTTGACTGCACTGAACGTGCTGGAGAGTCATCACTTGAGCTACTGCTGGAATCACTGTAGCGAAAGAGCAACATGAATTTAGACGTTAAAGCCTCAGTCCTCTCACAGAGACGTACACTAAAAATTATTTGTGCCTGATTGACAGCTATCCAAGTATAACACTTGAGAATGTAGTTATATTTTTACTTCAGTCAAATCTATACATTCAATATAATAGATCTAATATATATATATATTGTAAACACATTTTAACAAACTGAAAAAGAAATGCTTTCATTTTGCAGTGCTATATGCTCCGCCAGAAAGATAATAATTACCAGTGGAGTCGACAACATTTAAAATATGATTTCTGTAAACGCTGACTCGAATAAAGGAGCCAAAATAAGTGCTGGTTCTGCCTAAACTGAGGAGAACTATAAAACTACTAAGGTTACACGCTGCCTTTTTAAAATCATGCATAATTTATCTGCACATTTCAGATTAAATACTTTATATACAGATTTGCATTTTGCATAAAAGGGCATGGAACGCACTGTGAATGGGTCTTTCTACTGATTAAAAAAAATACTGCAATGCCTCTCAAATGATGAGAAAAAAAAAAACACACCCCTTTCCTCCCCGTTTCATATTTAGAAGCTGCATCGGGTTATCAGTACAGAAAGGTTTGCACGAGTCGCAAATTCATGGCCGCCTCGTGCACCTTTTATTTCAAATGATTCCCATGTCTGTCTCAGCTTTCTAGGCCCTCTGCTGTTTGTTTCCTTCTCACTTTCTCCTCCTGTGCTCAGACACTCCCGGAAGTGCTGCTGACGGAGCCTGGCCTGTGGGAGTGGGCAGGCAGCCAGCACTGGCCAGAAATTTCCAGTTCCAACTGGATCTCACGGAGGGGGGGAGCCATTACCCATACACAGAGGTAGGCAGTGAGAAAAATATAGCAGCCGTCTCCTGAAATTTCCCCATAGCACTTCCTCATCAAACCACATGTGTCGCTACATGTCGTTAAATGCTGTGGACTCTGCTGTGTCCAAAGGTGATGCCATTAACCCCTCTCCAGTTTGTTTATTTATGCAGTGGAGTAAATCCTCAAGGGCAGACATGCGTAAAACGGCAGGATTCGCCTTCATTTGATGTACATCACTCTTGCACTCTT
The DNA here is from genome assembly GCF_007364275.1 of Archocentrus centrarchus. NCBI lineage: Eukaryota > Metazoa > Chordata > Actinopteri > Cichliformes > Cichlidae > Archocentrus > Archocentrus centrarchus. The sequence goes on along the minus strand of NC_044352.1, from coordinate 27,865,319 downwards.
GTGAGTTTTTAAAAACTTGAATGAAAATACAATTGCAACAAATGTAGTAACATACAGCAGTGCACAAAAAAGGAAAGCTGGACATACTGAGCTCAAAAAAGACCTGAGATCACAATTCAAAATACATGCGCAGCATACCGAGAAACATTGAAATTCCATATATCCTGTTCAATTATGGTATCAGTCTTAGCTTTTGTATACAAATTATTCTACCTGTGGTTAGGTTAAGGGTGTGTGAGATCTAACTACCTAAACCTCACTAAGTTTCTAAACTTATATTTTTTGGACAAAAGAGACCTATAGTTTGTCAAATGTATCTTTAAAAAAGTAACTACTGTATCTAAAGTATAAATAACATGAATGATGTGTGGATGCATACTGAAACCAGAATAAGCACGAGCCTAATGAAGGCAAGATAGCTGGGAACGTAAAGCTTTACTGAGAAGAAATAAAATGTGCCTTAATTTAATCCAGCTTACGTATAGCAATAATAAATCAATTCGGGTCAAATCTTAACGCAACAATTGTGTCACAAAAGGTATCAAAGGTCATTTTCCAGGCTCCTTTGACTCTTATCAGCAATACAAAAAGGGCAAAGTTTAAAATTATATATATCAAAGAGGGAGGAGGAGAGTCATACACAGAGTAATTTTCCCTGTCATGATGTGTCTGTGAAAATTTTTTTTTCCTTTCCACCCATTGTATCTCCTGCTGGGTGGAGCCTCTAGACACACAGTCTTTAACACAAAAACAAGCCGAAAGGTCCAAATTTGGCCATATCACCAGGTCTGTCTGTCCATGCAGAATTACAGTACTGAAGAAACAGGCATGAAGGCAAAGTAAACACAGCTTCTACATAAATGGATGTCAGCTCTTCTGTAAGGAGCCTATGCTAACCAGCGACAGAAATTAAATGCACACATCTTGCACAAGTTTGCTTTGTGTTGGCGTGAAAAATACTGCATAATTCAGTGATTCAATGATAAAATTGCAAGCTGAGGAAACTGCATTTTTTTTAAACACAGATAATGACAAATATTTTGTCCAATATTAATTAGTTTCCAAGTGCAGAGGTCAGTTTGGATGGAGAAGGCCAGAGACTACGAAGGTAAACAACAGCATGGAAGTAGAAATCGTGACAGCAAGATTGAGCTTGACTCACCTGCCACTCGTACTGCTGCTGGTACTGCTGACTGAGTCTGAACTGGAGGAACGGCTGCGAGAGCCTGACCCACTATGGGAGCGTGGAGGACGAGTGGCCTGACTCACCAGTCTCTGAGGAGAGGGATTTCGTGAATGTGTCGAGTGTGGAGACCGGCTACGACTGTGGCGGTAGGAACGCTCCCCACGCCGACCCCTGTCCTCCCGGTAAAGGTCCCTGTGAACCACACTGGCCAAAGTAAAGGGTTCCCTGGCTCGAGACTCGTAGCGAGGCTCGGGTGTCTCAAATCGACAAGGGCTTCTGCTGTGGGAGCGGTAAAAGCCAACCCCGCTGGACGTAGACCCTCCGCTTCCTCCCGTTGTGGCCCCCGAAGATCCACTTGTTCCAGTGTTTCCAGAAACGGCACTAACTATAGTTCCACCGACTCCTGACGACACAGTTGTACCACTTCCACTGGAGGTACCAGACCCACTCCCAGCAGTGCTTAGAGTTCTCTCCCTTGCATCACGGTAATAGTCTGTTTCATAATGCCGCTGACGGTCAAAACTGCTACCAGTACGCTCGTGAAGTCCATAGGCACCGTGATCATACCCCCGATCCCGACTTTCAGCAGTCCTAACAAACATGAAGAAACCACAAGTTATATTACAGTTACACTTTGGACATTTAAGATAGCTGCTAGCATCAGACAGTGGGCAAATTAACAGGTGTCTCTGGTGGGTCTGTCAGTAATTAGGCACATGAAAAGATGGGGCAAAGTGTTCTGAGAAGGGCTGACAAAATTTCTCCCATCTTAAAGATAACACTATTAAAAAAGGGGGGATTAAAATAACTGCTTGAGGAAACTGAGCATCAGGTTTTAAATGACTTCATGGCCAAACCATTTATGACTTGGAGGTGAACTTTGCCAGATTCTGCTGCCACCAAATGTGTAACATTTCTAGAACAAAAATGCTGATAGGTGGCCGTCTTTCATGTATTTCTGTCACCTCTGAGGTGTTAATATAAGCTTTATGTTTATTCTTTTAGATACATTTTTTTTCACTAAGCGTTCTGCTGTAAGGTGAAACGCATAGCATTCAAAATAAAAACACAGCACACCAACATTTTCAGCAGAAGGTGTGCGTCTGGTGTACAACAGCAGAAATCTGTATTTTATATCAGAGTTTAACTGGAGGACGAGCACAAAGATTACTGTAAGAAAAGGAATGGCAGATTATGCCTTTATTGATTGTCAAGGCCTACTGGTATACACAATATAACAAAAGCCACTTATAAAGGCGTTTCATCATTCTTGTGAGAAGCCTGGCTGAAAGTTTTAGAGGGGACTTTTGACAAGTTTCTTTGTTTATATTGTTACACAATTTGATGCCACTTGTTCTTCTGAAAACAGAATCTCCTCAGTAGCATCTTTTGTGAAGATGCACATCAGAAACGGCCCTAAAAGGACATTCTGTTCAGGCCCAAACACTCGCTTTCTGAATAAAGCAATCAGAAATTAATTTGGTAATATGACTGCTGTGTCATTACGGCACTCGTATTACCAAACTCACCATAATGAGCGGGACAGGGCGGCAATTACCACCGTTTGAATTCAGATCAAATTACAATCAGCGAATTAGCCATGATGTTCCGACACAGGGCAGAATATGGTTTAATGCGACAACAGTTACAAACCTTCATTATAGTGCTTCTGTAGAAAGAAATAGAAAGAAAAAAAAAAGAGGGTGTTCATTCTTTAGCAAGTTCAAATCAGAGGATAGCAAAATAGTGAGATTTAAGAGTCGAATTTTAGTGGGAAACAAAATGAACTTTTAAGTCTTATTTAATTTATTGCAAAAACGTGCATCATCTTTATTACCTATGTGCCACTATAAAACACTCAAGATCGTATATACACGCACACACACATTGCCTCCCATGAGCTTTCTTAGATATCAGCTGAGAGCAATTTTGTGCAAGATCAAGCTGCATAACTACAGTAACTATTTCAAAGAAATGTTACTACATATCCCACAAACACTTTATGACTTAATCAATAAATAAAGTAACTAAGTTATCAAATATATGTATAATCAAAGCTTCATAAAGCCAGTGTAATTTTGAAACCAGTAACTGTATTTGACGCATGTGTGCCCAATGTGTTTATAAGGCAAGAAACAAAAAAAATATAACCTGTTTTGGCAAAAGCCCATATCATAAAACTGAAACATCCTGAGCTTGGTTTTGTGCAAGGACAAAGGTCCCTTAGTTCTGGTGTTGGGAACTTTCCAGAACCTGTACTACCGTCTCCTCTCCTCCCCTAATATTTCCTGCCAATCTCCATACTGCACAATTCTCTGTCTTACACAAATCCTCATGTCCAAATTATAAAAATGTTAAACAAGATTGTATATCCCAACTCCTTTCAAAGTGATAACATTAAAGGGAAAAAAAACCATAATCCCAAATTTATCCCATGGACATACTTTATTGCATATCCTAAATCTAAGTCTTTTGGAAGGTTTGGACCAGCACAAATCTTTTAATACTTTTAATATTTTTATAAAGAAAGTATGTCTTTAAAATTTTGCTTGCTTTTTTATTTGCTTGCTGTTGAACTGTCTAAAAATTTTTTTTTAAAAGTTCAAATCAACAAGAAGAAACTCTGAAAAATAGTTTCTTATTAAAAGGTAAGCGAGCAGCAGTGTTGGGGTTATGAAAAGGTCAAAAGGGATTTTTGCTTTGAAATTCAACCAAACGTTTGGACGTAGTGCCTCTTTCATATTTACGATCCTTCAAAGTTCTTGAGCTCTACAGCTTTAAACTGTAGTGATACCACAGGAAATCTTCTATGGCTTGATTTGGATCAATTAATTTCTGAAGATTTTTGCACAAATAAAAAAAAAAAAATGCCAGAAATCTGGTGATTCAAACCAACTATATGGATTTCTTTAGGCACAACTGTAGTGAGAGAGGCTGCCTGCATCTCAGTCAGACGCAGACAGCATCTCACTGAGACGCCAAATGGATTACACATGGTGTTACAGAAGGCTGCTGCAATTTCACTTAAGACATATGGCACAAGCATCTTCATCTCTCACTGGCAGTCTATGCAATTTGGTACATGATGCTGAAGATGGGTTATTGTTTGCTTGTTTTATTTATTTTTTTAATGCTCAATCTGGCCGTTAACTGTGTCAGAAATATTTCGGCTCAGATTTTACTGCTATATTTAAGGGGACCCCTAAACCTAACCCTTTATACTGAAATAATAAAGCCCTTTTAACAATCCTCTGTTCTTTATGAAATGGTAAAACTGGAAATATTCATCAGTGTAAAACCTCTGACAAATATAACCTGTGATCAGGGAGTCTTCCATGAAGTCTTTTCACCAGTGGCCGTAAGACTCGATTAGAGACTGCATGCAGTGTACACACTGCTGAAAAATGTTACTAACACTATGTCTGCATTTCAGTGCAGTATACATAAGAGTACAGCTTATCTGATTTAATCATCTGTGTGCTGGATTCATGAATAACATCTATGCTATAACGATGTCGGCTGTGGAAATGACGGATTACCTTGACCCCTAGATGCTCTCAAAAATGCTAATTTGCTGGTGCAGGCTCACTGCTCAACAGATACCTTTCAATTTCTCTCCAGTTTCACTCTATACAAAAACAGGTTTTACATTATTCATCGAGCTTAAAAATAATTCTATTAGACAGAATTCTTGACAGAATTTCCATCAGTGTTTGATTATTAGTCTACTGCGGTGCACGCTAAGCACATCACCTGTTTTGGGATTACGTGAACGGCATAGCTATGAGGACACGCGCCAGCAGCATGATAAAACGCTGTCTTGTATGGAGGCTCAGTCATATGGGAGCAATGCGTGCATGTCCATTTAAAATGAGTATAAAAGGTTCATTGTTAAATATCCTTTACCAGCGCAAACAACAAATTGAGCACCTTGTTGTCTTTGCAAACTAAAATGCAAACTAGGGGGGGGGTAGGGTTTCGCAATATGGAAATGTTTAATTTGATCAAAGATTTGAAAAGAAAAACAACAAAATGGGAATGTTTGTTTTGGGGCATCCAGAAACTGGAAGGTAATTCAACCACCTACATAATTCAACCACATACATACATGTTTGTTGTTAAATGGGATAGCTACTGTAGTATAAATGGTAAAGAAAACTATAAAATCTAATAAATAATATATTGGAAAAGTGAAATCCTACAAAAAATAAAAATATTCATACTAAACGCCCTGCATGTTTTTCAGTACGACGGGTTCTGCAGTGTTTACGTTCTGTTTGTGTTCCTTAAAAAGTAAAAAGATGAACACAAGAACTTCGGGAACAAAAGAAATCCACAGTGGAACGATCTGCTGCCATTACCAAAGAACACTGGAGCTAGTTTGTGTAACAAAAATGTTTGTTTTTGTTGGTTTTTTTGCCACCGTGCTGCTTCTAGAGTTCAGAAGATATTTATGATTTAGTTTTTTTTAAAAAAAAAAGAGAATACACAGCTAAGAAATAAGTTCTGGCAAACGTCACCAAAAATGTTTTAATGAGAACCAAAGTTTAATCAGCAGCTTTGTGATATTTAATTATCTATGTTTAGGATCTTTTTTAAGTGAAAACAGTTTCAGCATCAAGCATAACAGATGTTTATGATTAGCAACTGGCCAGAAATAACATAAAAATATAAAGATTTCTGCCAAAAGAGATAACAGAATCATCATGATTTGTGTACCAAATACGCCTGTGAGCATATTCAAGGCCCATTCTGACCAAAGAAAACACAAAAGCTTTATTCATCAGTTTTTCATTGACTGCGAGTCTTTTTGGTTCATTTTCTAAATGATTAATCAAATAACAGCCTAAAATGTAAATATACGGACAAACTAAAATCTTAAACTGTGACCACAACAAAGCTTGAATTAGTGAACAACCTGAAATATTTATTTCATAATTATTTGTCTACCTCACTTACAAAAGGGGAGGAAAAAAACAAAAAAAAAAACATGTTGCCTCACTTCTTTTTAAAACTAAAACCAATTTATTTTTTTTAATTTCTTTCCTAATTTTACTGCAGATTAGTCTAGTGAAACCCACCCCCACGTTTCACTGCACATATTGCAATTATAAGAATGTGACAAATCTTTGAAGTTTTGAGTTTTTCTCATAGTAACACAGCTTTCGTATTAAAAAGGACATTTTTGCAGTGATCATTCCTGATAAATATCAGCTGCATTGTGACTTCTAAATAGGAGAACTGGGGAAAGGAGCTGAAGGTGGGGGTCAGGTCAGGTGAGAGGAAGAGCAAGGAAAGCAATACAAGGTAAGGTGCAAACGTCTGCATATACACATAAAGGCAGTAATAATGCACCAGCTATTTCGGTTAGTGTGGAAAATGGAGAGAGACAGGGGTTCAAACTAGGGGGTTAGAGAGGACAGCTAAAATGCACAGGGCAGGACATACCAACCTTTTGAGAGAGTGGTAACTTGACCTATAATTCCAAATACAATTTTGGGAGATAGAACTTTGTGAGCAAAAAAATGGGCAAAAATGTTCAGTGGAGAAGGGAAAAAAAGTGAAGAAAAATTGTTCACATTAAAATATGTAATCCTCATCTTCAGCGCAGGGGACCTCATGAGCACAGATGAACGGTAGTGTCTGTTTAGATAAAACAATGAGGATGAGGTTGTCCTTGTAGAGATCCGTGTTAGGATGCTTTCTGTGTGGGAAAATGTCAGAGTTTAAATATCCATCCGAACAGGAGAGAAAAACAAAATCTGCGTTGCATTTTAGTCCAATATAATAAATAGGTGATATCCAGGAGTCCGCCTTCAGTTGACCAGTGATTTCCCAACAGCAGTGGTGGATGTGAAAAATTAAGACTTGCATTTTTTTTTTTTCCTTAAGTCCTGCACATTCCACTTCGGCCACACTGCACACAGCAATAAAGTAGTCAAATTCCTTTTGTAGAGGGAAGGAAATATGGCCATGAAAGGTTAGGAGTAAGGAAGAGTCATGTAGGAGTAATCCAGAGTCTTGCTCACAGTCGTTCATAGTGTCATTCCGATGGTGGAGAACAGTTCGAAACATTGTGGATGTTCATGTCTGTCGTTTCGCTTACAAGCACAAGAGACTGCATGCTGTCCCAGCCTGGGCAGAGTCATAATGAAACACTGCTCACAGGTGCATCTTTATTCTCTGATACTGTGTAATTGTATCCAAAGTTTAGTTATAGTTCCACATTTAGGGAAGAAGGAGGTAATCCATAGATCTGAGGTAGGTTATCTCCAATAGCACGAATGGTACAACTTTCCAGTCACAATTTCCAGCAGTCTTCTTTGCATTGTATGATCCAAATGTAGGCTTTGCTGATCCTCAGCAAGTCCGCAAGTCTCAGTTGTTGAAAAGTAAAAAAAAAAAAAAATAATCTCCACAAAAATAAGGCAGGAATAAAAAGTCTTTTGCTCACTTGTTTCTGTTGATTCTACTGAGTTGGATCACCAGTAGAGGTCTCCCAGCACTCAATTTGTAATGCCCTGATTTTAGACATAATCCCAAACAAAATGAAAAGAAAAAAAAAATGAAGAACCAAGAAAGCAACCCATACCTTTAGAATGACAGCATATCCTTTAAGTGTTGGGCCAGAGTTAATCCAACAGGGGGAATAAATATCCTCTGTAGGTCATCCACATGACTCCAGCCCGCGACAGAAGTGCAGGCCTCAGTGAGGCGTGCACTGTAACTTAAAGCCAAATTAGACTAATCCAAACAATGGTGTTTTATACATATAATGTGTGCTCTTGGATGTTTTGTTACATGAGGAAAAAGGGGTGATATTAATCCACCGTCAAGGGCACGTAACTCCAGATTAGGGGAATCCTGGGGATGGCTGATGGACCACTCTCTCTTTTGCACTCTTTGCCCCACTCTCTATTCTCTATCTCTCTCTCTCTCTCTCTCCAGAAATCGCCAATAATCCTGGGAAATTTTACGATATCCAATCTTTGCCCCCGTATTTTCCTCACATGATATTTCCACCTCACAGAGATGCTTAAGATCACAGAGATAATCCCCAACAGCCATTTAAGCTACTGACTATTCATTCAAGTAACAGATACACTTGCAAACATGCTCTCATAAAATTTTTTAAAATCTTAAGTGTCTACCTGTAAGTATGAATCCAGGAGCATTGGCCACACTCCGAGGACCTTAGATGGGATCCCTATAAGATTTAATTCTCGAGCACAAACTCATTTTCTCCTCTTTGACCCCAAACAGGTAAATGAATAGATGGTGAAAGATGCTTGGAGGTGAGGTGTTTACCAGAAACTACGGTTCCCCCTGCCTTCAGAGAAACTTTGTCCACTTACCCGTCTAGTCTGCGTTCATAGCGTCCATCTCTGCTGTGAAGCGACGTGGGGGGCCCATACACAGCCCCCCCTGCCGCCCTTGTGAACCCTGATACATCCCGGCCACGAGAGCCTAAGGACAGACTATCATCCAGCCCCCTCGCTGCACTAGGAATTGTTCCTGGTTCATTGTAATCAGTGCGCAGGTCTCTGTCCCCCATCTTGTTGATAGCATTATGAGCCTTCTGAGCACTTTTAATGTCCACAAAATCCACAAAGGCTGCGACTCCACCTTCTGATCCTCGCTTGGGCAGGACCTTGACGCTCTCCACTCGTCCATATCTGAAGTCAAAACAGAGAAAAAGCATGGTTATCACCAGGTTTGCAGCTGCAAGCATGTTGCATAACTTTTGATGAACGTTAAAAAAAAAAAAACACACACACACACACACACACACACTGTTCCGCACAGTCCTGAAATCAACTGTGCGTACCTGTGCGCGTGTGCCTGTGGTGAGGAGGGAGATAAGGTAATCTGGCTACACTTTCCATGCTGTGCTACTTTCTTACACGGCAACAGTAACCGGGCAACTGGACTTGAAACCTTGCCACATCGCATGTTAATAAACGCACAGATTTTCTAAAATTAGAACGTTTTCTGAGAAGAAAAATGTGCTGAGATGAACATCCAGCTGCTGGGAAACTCAGATGAGGTTTGAGCAGTTTATGCAGTGATGGGATTTCTTTTTTTTTTTTTTTTAAATGAATTATTTATTTGTTTAAAAAAAAAAACACACACACACACACACACCTTTTTAAGGTATAATGGGAATTTTAATTGATGTATATACCTTAATAAGCCTTGAAAATGGCATAACACCTGTGTAATTGAGGATTCAATTTTGGGATGAGAAGTCTATTAAAGAAAATGTTTCCCACTGTAGGGTTATGAAGTCTGTTATCACCTTTATACCCCCACCCACACACACACACACACACACACACACACACACACACACACACACACACACACACACACACACACACAAAGATCTTTTGGGACTGTTTTTGCTGTCCAAGACAGACAGTAGGGTGATCATAAATTTATTGGCATGCCAGTTCCCAACACTGAACAGCCCCCGACGCCATTTTAGAAAAGCTGTTCACACTGCTTACTCATTCTGTCGTCCCCCATCTTCAATGACTTCTATCACACATTGGGCTGTCATGCACCTGCATACTCTCGCTACCTCTGGGTTAACGCTGGAGCTGAGGTAGCAGGCTGAAAAAAGGACTCGCCAGCACCCTTTCCCCTACTGCCAAAAAAAAAAAAAAAAATCAGGCTGCCAGTCACCACCCCCCCCCCCCCCCCAAACATAACGTTACGCTATACTTCATACAAGGGATTATGTAAATAAAACGACATATAGGTAGCTCGTTTTTGCTGCTCTCGGAGCCTGCGTGGATTAGATACGAACCATGTTCGCAGCTGCATCAGCTCACCGCAAAAAATAAGATCATGAGAGGGCAAAGCAGCAAACGAAAATCATCTGTTTTTATATTTCATCCAGCTGTATGTAGTGTGTGGGGAGGTATGCTATGGGACGGATATGCCTTTCGGTTACGCTGTGGTTATTAAGGATTAATGTTGGCATTTAGCGACTTTCGTCCGATATGGCGACGCCTACACTGTAATAACGATCTTTTTTGTTTTTTTTTTAAAGCCTCATATAGGCAGACTGATGTTTTTTGGCAGTCTGGTTTCCAGCATATGAACGGAGAAGCGAGCTGCTATTTCCTTGACAGCCGAGAGGAGAGAGACGAGAGCGCGCAGACAGCCGTGAAAGCCACACAGAAGAAGAAAAAAAAAACATTTTAAGTATCATTTAGCTCAAGGAAAATAACAAAGAGCTAAAAGCGCATAAATAGTGCATGGGTCGGTCCTCTCCAGCGACGCCCCCAAACAAGAAAAAGTAGCAATGAAGCTCAGTGAGATTATGGCAGGCTGCATTAAAAATATGGATATGCTGTGTGATTTTCCTGAAATCAGATCACGCTGCAGGCTGTGCGAGTCAGCAGCTGCGCGAAGACAACCATTTTCTGTGTTCATAAGCGCACAAAGTAAACACAAGCGGCCCACTACAATGTTACAGTATTGCACATCTCTGTTAACGTACAGCAAAGCCCGTTCAATCACAGCCACTTTGCAACAATGTTGCAGCGTGGATGGCGGCGTGACGGCGTCACCTTTCAGCTTCCACCGACTTGTTAAAGATGTAGAAACGGATTCGTTTGGGCAAACAGCACGCTCTGATAGATGGGTGCACACGGCGTGCTGATAAACCGCGTTTTGTGAATGTGTGTGTGTGTGTGTGTGTGTAGGTAGGTCTGCCTGGAAGCAGCGACCTGACAAACTCACAGAGTCGAGTCAGACACCAGAAGCAAACACAGAGAGACTTTATAGTGTCTGCCGGAGATGCGGACGCTTAAACAGCATAAGGCTGCACAACGGCAGCGGCTCACCCGGTAGGCTGAAGTTTGTTTACACTGATTGTGCGCCGTTAGCGCCACAAAAATGACTCTTCTTTACGGTCACCCGGTGGGAAGGTCGGCGGCTTAAAAGTCAACTGGTCAGCCTGGTGGGAATGTACACCAGGAAGACACAAAAGGGTGCGTAAAGTTATCACCTAGCCGACAAGTCAACAAGCGTGTCAAAATGGCAAAAACATATGTCCGCTGGCTGGTTGTGTGTCTGAGGCGTGCTAGCCCTTTTCTTTTTCGTCTCAGCCTAAATGCAGCACTTGTGTGTTGTTGCTTGTGGGGAACTGACAGCACAGTTGCCAAATGGGACTTTGCTACAGGGAAACCTCCTGCTTCATCCCGACTTCTCTAAAATGTGACACAACAGAGAGAGAGATGCTGGACGTGCACTGCTCTTAACATTACCAAACGCGTATACACGCGCACACACATATACACACACACACATCGCTCATTAGTGTTTCTACTCACCGCTTGAAGTGCTCAATAATTTTCTCTTCTCGTACATTTTCGGGTAAATTTCCCACCCATAAATGTCTGGTTTCCCGGACCATACTGTGTGCTCCTGCTCCCCGATCATACAGATGAGTTTGCTATGTCAGTTTCTCCCCGTGCAAAATACAAAAGGTCTGCAAAATAAACGGCGGACAAGAAAAAAGATGCTTGGCGCAAATCATTGACTGGTCGTTGTGGCCCAATGTAAACCATTACGCTGGATCCCCGCACGCTGTTTGATACTCTTCAGTGTTAAAGCGCGATCTTGCACCTCATGAACGCGCTCCGGACTGTTCCCGTGACTAGGCGCGTCCCTGACACCATGCGACCTTTGAGTGTCGAAAGAAAGCATGTAGCTTCCTAAAAAGATGCAGCAACTTCGCTTGTAATGAGAGGCACACCGCGCAGGCGTGGCTTTGTGTGTGAACTTCTTTTTTTCTCCCCGATGAGACAGTCTCCCACCCCTGCGCATGCGTGAGAAAACCCCTGGTTGAATGGCGGTGCTTTGACATCTGCAGCTTCACAAGAGGATCCCATCACTGGCAGTGAAGTATGGCAAGGTGGAAGGCTTTGCTTGCAGCATAACGAGCCCAAGTTTTATTATTGCAGTTATGCAGTTGTTGTCAGTGCACAAAAATATCACCCCATAATTATCAAGTGAGCCACCAGCCCACATGTTAAAAAGTTATCAAAGTGTTCAGTGCTGCTGCCTGTAGCCTGGCTGGTTAACAGCCATTTATAATTTGGCGTACGCTCTAACTGTTACCGTGTGCTTGAAAAGTGAACATTTTTCACAACTTCTGATGATTGCTGATATTTGTCTGCAGAAGTCAAGCTGACATTTTGCATCAGCAAAACAGCAGCAGACGGAGTCCAGTCATATGTAAGGCTCTGGAAACTAAACAGAGTCTGCACAGGTTGTTCAGACGTTTTTGACACTTAAAGCGGAAACTTGCACACAGGAAACAGGAAACTGAAGGACAAGTGTAGGCTACTCTGCATGCTAATAGTCAAAGTGACAACCTGCAGTGCAAAAATGTGCTGTCACTTAAGTTGAAATATGGCCACACAATATCAGTCTTTCACATACATTCAGCTGATTACGTCCCTGAAGTTACTGGAAGCTTATGAGAGAGATTTTTTTTCTCCTTAATTTTAATGAAAGTGAATAATGTGCTATTATGTGGGATGTTTTAGAGTGCAATACGCTCTTTACAACCATCATCAAAACACCGCATGAGGGACTTTGTTCATTATCTGGTTCAGGAATTTGATCAGTTTGAAAACTGTAACCAAAACGTTTTATGTGTTTCCCTGTAGTTTGGCACTTGAGTGTGTGGAAATTGGAGAAAAGAAATCTCCATACAAGCTGACATTAGGCATGGTTACAGGAAAAGAGGGGAGACCGCATAATCCATAAACTGTGTATCATAGAAAAACAATTTAGTCAGCCTTTCATTATGTCAAGTGAAATTACAGGAAGTGCCAGTGATCTTATGGATTTTCTAAAGTTTCATAGTTTGACAAGTATGGAACTCGCGTGGCAAACTGTTTTCTGTGGGGAAGACCACTGCCCTGCCAGATCAGGTAAAATAAACAGCTCTCAACTGACATGATAAATAAAATCCCCAAATTATAGAATCCCCAAACAGGACTGACCAGAAAAGCAATTCAACAAACTTGTGGCAACACTACTTGATCATTAAAAAACCCACACTGAGCTGTGTTCAGATGTGTCTTAACTGCTTTACACTTTGAATTCACACGTGTGCCTTCTGCACGTTACACCTGCAGTCTGTTAGAGCAACAAAAGAAGAAGCTTTGACTCATTTAACTGCTTCTGCTGGGTTACAAAATGGACAGGGAGCTGTTAAGTCAAGTACTTTGACCTGGTCTGAGCTCTACTTTAAGCTAATAAGTAACACAAAACAATCAAGCCCCTATCCAAAAGTCCAAGAGTACAGTGACGATAAGCACTCTTGTGAAGCAAATGCAAACTGTATTTTTTGTGTATTTTTCTTTGATAGACCATCCCCATTACAAAACATACATCCTTACTCTCTCTGTATTTAGATAACTAATAGGCTAAATAATGCTATCAACCCAATCAATAAAATAGTGGGTGAATTAATATTTTCAGTTTGTTTACTCCCTCGCTGTGCCGTGCCCAAATCCACCCTGGAGCTGAATGTATTTTTATTTATTTATTTCCTGTGGAAAACGATCATTGGATTGTTTGGTTTTTTGGGGGGGGGGAGGCTCTGAAATGCAGCAGGGCATTATTCTGCTTTTGTTACTATATTAAGCATGCTTAAGGTAGAAGTGCGCTTGCGTTAAAATGCGGTAACAGGGGACACGCGAAACCGCTCTGCGCATGCGCCCGCACTGTGCCTATCAGATGAAGACAGAACAATCTGGAAATCTCCAGAGGAGGGTCCAACAGGCGCTCAGTCAGCTCAATGAGCAGTTTCTCCGTATTCGGGTGCTCAGAGCGTCCTCTCTGTGTCTACTGAAAGCGTCCTGATGTGGAACTTTACTCCATTAAAAGTCTAATAAACCTTTGGGAGTACAATTTCTCATTTTGGTGGATCGGCTAGACACCAAAACTAAATTTCATCTTCAGTGATTTTCAGACCGTGGATTATCGTGGAAACGGGACCGTCAGGCTAATGTTTCCCCCTGTAATTTTTTTTGACATGGAATGACGGGACTGACATAACAAAATCCCTCAAATGGAATATGTTTCTGTCTGTCCACAGCTCTCAATAAAGACACAGATCTAATGGGCAAAACACCGGCGACACATTTGTGGATTTAATTCGATGTGGGTGTAAATTGTCACACGAAGTCAGGCTTTAACCTTGGGTACTGTTACTGAGGCAATGTAGCCTCAGACTGGAAGGGCGGTGTCCCATTTCCTCATAAAAAAGCCCCTTTGAGTGTAGGCTAATAAAGCGAATTTGGTGTCATTACAACAACAGTGTGAATTCATACGGTTTGCTGTCTATTTAACAGTGTGTTTGTCCACCAAAATGGAGCTAAGGTCGACGCATAATCAAGTAAACCAGCTTTTTCTTTGTCTAACGCCATTTTGTGTGTCTTTGGAGCACTAACGTTGTCGTCAGCCATTTTGCCTTTTCTTTTCGAGCACACAGTGAGCGCCATGGCGCTTATAGGCCTGTTGTAGTGAAATAAGTGTACAACAAAACAATAAATTAATAAGCTTACCCACCGCCCAGGCCGTGCTGTATGCAGTTATTGGACGTTGGCAGGCATGTCAGCGCTGAGTGCATTTATGTGCTGTTTGTTTTATTGTTAAAAACGACGCCGTGATGTGAGAGTCTCAATCTACACATCCGTTTTTACAATAAATGGAATGATTTCATGTATTTTGCAGCCTTATGATTACTTGTGTCTTTGCTGAATACCCACTTTATGTTGAAAGATTAAAAAGAAATGGGTTCAGGACTGGTGAAATGGGAAAATGGCATGTATTTAGTTTGGATCTTTGTGCTGCTTTCTTTCCCGATAAACATTTCAAAAAGTGGTATAATTAGAGTCAGACCACTAAATAAGCTGGGAAATGCAAAAGCTTGCGCATAACATGCATAATATTTTGACCTTAATCCATCAGTGGTTTATGGAAATGGTCTCAAACAGTAAATCCCACCAAGAGGTCACAGAGACCCAGACACCCAGGACTGTTGTAGCAGTGAAACAGGAAGAAAATAAGATTTAAAATACATCCCAAGAAGTAAAAATGAACCAGCTGAAAGGCTGCCAAATGGAGCAGAGTGCACACAGAATAGCTGTTGATTTAAAAAAAAAAAAAAATGTTGATAAAAGACGTTTTCTCAAGACTGCAAACATCCCTTACATAATAAGTTATGTAAAATATTTAATACAAAATACATACTACACTACAGGTACAAAGTAATGTCCTAAAATGATTTCCACTAAATGGTGCCATTAAAAAGAAATGCAGACTTTAAAATCCCTGAGTGGCTATCTGTGATGCTCCTTCTCGTAGGCTCGTGGTTTTTGTCGACGCTCCCTCTTTCTGTAGTCTGCATAATCCTCTTCATCCTGTATACACACAACACATATGACAGCAGAAACACACTTCATTTAAGACAGCAGTTGTCGAGCTACAGCCTGGAATATAGTTTGGGGGAGTGTAAGCTGTAGCCCGTTTAACTAGAGTTATCTGCATAGTTTATTTATTTTTCCTTCCTGTTATTATCATGAACTTCCATTTTAAATTGGCTGCATTCATATGTATGATTGTTAATCACTAAATAAGCTACATTTTATTAGCAGGACAGATCCAACCCACTTTTAAAGTCAACACAAGTGCCGGGTTTTAAATTTGCTTTATTTTGCAGGATACTTTATTTAAAACCCTCAACTATTTAAATAGGCCAGCTCAGTGGAAGTAAAAGTAGGCTCAGTATTCTGAGTCAGAGATCACTTTGACCTGAATCTGTCTTGGGGGTCTTAAACCTTCTCCACCCGGGATACAAGTTTGAAAAGTTCAGTCTCATCTTGGGACCCATCTAATGAACATATTGATATTCTGCCCCAGTTCTGTGGTCTCGATGGGAATGAAGTGCCTTCGGCCCCGTGCGCTGCTTCCAGGGAGACTCACTGACCTGTGAGGATGCTGCATCCAGCAGATCCTTAGAGGGGATTAGACAGCTAGCCTCTCCGAGGAAACATATTAGGATGTGGAACACGTCGGCCCAGCGTCCCACAGTCAGCATCAGGACCATCAAACCCCCGAGACGCACCACCACTGTGTTAAGGACAGCCTGGCTGCTAGGCAGACGGTGTTGCTCTTCTGCAGAACGGGACATTAGAGGACAGAAACATTTGATTTAAATTATTTTAAAAAACTAACACTGCCTTAAATGAATCACAAATGCTGTACTGATTAGTCAGGTTAAGAGAGAAGCACTAACTGAGCTTA
This sequence comes from Archocentrus centrarchus, assembly GCF_007364275.1. Taxonomy (NCBI): domain Eukaryota; kingdom Metazoa; phylum Chordata; class Actinopteri; order Cichliformes; family Cichlidae; genus Archocentrus; species Archocentrus centrarchus. The sequence continues at coordinate 27,848,794 of NC_044352.1, read as the reverse complement.
AGATTTTTTTTTTTCACTGCTGTCATTGGGCCATACTATCGCATTGTAAGGGCTTTAAGTTTTCATGTTTTTAAATGTTTCTCACCCTGCATGTACACCACCAACAGTGTGTAGCAGATAGTAAGTGGTGTCCAAAACCTAAGGGCTTCTGTTGCAGAGAGGAAATGTTGGTTGATGATTGAAACAGCAGCCAGCACAGCCACAGAGAAGGTAATGATGATAGTCCTGCACAGCATGGGCAGCAGACAGCTGCCTGATGTGAGGAGACTGATGCAAATGCCGCAGTAGCGCTGTGAGCTGTGGAGGTTATACAGAGCCGTGACATGGTGCAGCAGGTTTGTGGCCTGCCTAGCCAGAAACCAGCTGAGTGCTGCTGCCAGGAGCAAGCATAGCCAGCGCTGGGATGCCCCCTCGTGTAGAAAGTGCAAACTGCAGGTTAGGGCGCAGCCCAGAGAGAACTGGCTTTGAATTAACAGCTGCTGCAGAAATTTCCCCGACTCCTGGGAAATAGAGGAGCTTAAGTGATGAATGAATCAAAGCAAATGATGATGGATGTCATGAGTAGTCACGACACCATGAAATCTAGAAATTGAGTCAGCAGAGTAAGCCACGGGAAAATCAAGCTATACAGTTGAGTATCAGACATATGAGTATCAGACATATATATATATATATATATATATATATATATATATATATATATATATATATATATATATATATATATATATATATATATATACACACACATATCACGTAATTGGTTTCTTACCGGTCCAGCTGTAACCAATCCAGAGACAGCTCGAAGACAAAATTCTAGTACCACCAGTGAGGCCACACGGGAGCCCACTAAACACAATACCCCAGTTACACAGAGAAACTGAAGCAGCCCAGTAAATCCGGGTTTTGTCCTTATTTGATGACCAGATGTCTTCTGATTTGATGTGCCTTCAGCATTTTTTTCATTCCAGCTGCAAATTAAAGGGAGAAAAAAGAAAATCAAATCAAAGACATAAAAATAAACTATGAAGAATTTGAAAGCCCACTAAAGCATGGGTTATATTAATGAGAAAAGTGATGGCAAATAAATCTTCATACACGAGGCATCTCTCTCACCTCTCCTCCACCAGTAAGTGCACTCTCAACAGGGAGCACAGCACAGAGATCCCACATGCAGCCACCAGCCCTGCGGGTCAGTTAGCAGTGAATTTCCAATACTGGTAATGGCACACCTCAGCCATTTATGCTTTTAAGAAACAGCCTGTAGCTATGTTGATGTCAGACAATGACAGGATGAGGAACTCACCTTGAAGTAAACTTTCCAGTGGATTTATATCCAGAGTCAGCCACCCTGGTATGAGGTAGGAAGTCGGAAGAAGCGATGTGATGAAAGATAACATAGTACTACTTTGACTTACGAGAAGAAAAATCACTTTGAATGTCAGAAGTTCTGCAAAAAAGCCACTTTAAGCCATTCCACACTCAAAATCCATATTTTACGGCGGTTTTCAGCTCGTGTTACAGTATCGTGGAGGATCTTCTGTTTTCTTTCTGTTGCTCCAGCGCTGAGCTTTGCTCACCCAGAAGCCTGTTCTGGGTCCTGTACCAAAGTTCAACTGAGTGTTGGTGGAGCAGAGGCCCCTCAGGCCTGAGTCATGGCAAGATAGTGGAGGTTATTGCACCATGGGAAAGACTTTACACTCTCTTTGATATAGTGGCAAGTGTTAGCTGTGGTCTGTGGTGATCTGCAAGTGACAGCAGAGAATTATTCTGATGTCAACACCTCAAAAATAATAGTTTGTAAATAAACACAAGAAACAGTTGTAGACTTGCAATATTAGCAAACAGCAAAATAATAATATGTGAATAAAAATTCCAGTGTGCACAGTAGTAGTAACGAGTGATGCCAAGTGTGTGGACTGAGGCGTTGAGAGAAATGCGTCTGATGGTAAATTTAATCTTTTGAAATGATGGAGCTCAAATGTAACTGTGGGCACAATTATATTGGTAAATATGTCACAGAGAAGTCAAGTTTCAACAAATACTATTTTATTGTCTCGCTGATAAACAGATGTTTGAAACAGAATATACTGTAGAGTGCTGTGCAATAGTCTTGAGCCACCCCTCGTTTCAACACCCCTAACACCACTGGCTGAAATGCCGCCTCAAACCATGACAGAGCCGCCGCTGTGTTTTACAGATGGCTGTAGACATTCTCGTACCTCTGACCTCCTCTGTGCATACTGATGATGATTTGAACTCCATATAACCTGTTGCCACTGATTTTCAGTCCAGTTCTTGTGTAATGTGGCATACCTCAAACTTTTCTCCCTGTTTCCCCTCATTAAGAATGGCCTCTTGACAGCCACCCTTCCACTGAGACCATTTCTGATGAGGCTTCAGTGAACAGCAGCTGGATCAGCTGAAGGATCAGATGCATCTCTCGGGTCCTGTGTCAGGTCTTTGCTGGATTTTTTCCTATTTCTTAAGGACACAACTTTCAGATACTGTTCATCTGCCAATAGTTTTTATGCCTGACACTTCTTCTTTTGTCCTCCATCGTCCAGTTTCCTCATTTTTTTAAAGGCACACTGCACATTGTGAATCACCGTGTTGGTGGTAAAATACTAAAGCCTGTCAAGCTGTGTTATCTTTGACATTTTTTTTTTTATAGATTCAACTAAAGAAACTGCAACAAATGTGTTTTTTGTGACAGATACAATTTAAAATTGGTTCTTAAGTTGGCTGTTATTTGCAGTTCATCCCTTGAGTTCGGTATCATTTATGGTTGAAGGCCACTTTTAAGTAGCTTAACAAACAAACAAAACATTCCTCTGAAAATGATCAGCTACAAGACTGAACTGCTCAAGAGCACTTCAAAAATTACAAGAAAGTCTGATTCCTTGGAAGCAAAATATAAAGAAGTACAGTACTGCACATTATTTTAAGGTGTGTGGGGGAGGTAATCATGTAGGCAAAGGTGTTCAAGCTCAGTGCCTGTCCATAAGTCGGCAGCAGTGTACAGCATTCTTGTTAATGATGAATGAGTCATTACCTTCACCTGCAGAGTGCCTAAAGTAAATAACACTAGCACAGGCTGCAGTCTTCTTATTAGCATCCACTAAGTCCTTGCAGAGTCCCTATCCTGAGTCTGCTGCCGTCATACTTTTTTTTCTTCTGATTGTAAGGAGTGATTTGAATGTAGGTTAACCTGACAGGTTAAATGTGTTTAACAACTTTGTTCACATGCAGGATCCTCATGAACTCCACTCAGCTTAAAATGGGGCTACAAATGACAATTTAAGGTAAGTGAAGCATCCCCTTGCTTTCTTTGAGGCACTACATTATATTTACTGTAATAAAAGTAAGTAGAGGAGATTGCTGAATTATGTGGCTTCTACCTCAGAATAGTACTAGGCACTGCAAAAGAAACATTTCTCCTCTTCAGTGAAGCCAAGAAGAAAACCTCCATGCTGTTGTATTTAACCCAAAATCCACTAAAACAGCTATCTTTGCTAAGCGGTTCACTATCTGCACAGGCTGTGTTGAAACAAGAGACTAACAAACCACATGGGGCTCGAAAAGGCCGTTATCACTGAGAAAGAGTCATTTAACGGGGTGAAAAACAACAGATGGATTAGGAGCAAAGGATTTATGACAGGCTGACCTCAGTGAACACATGAACTATGGCCGAGGTCTCATGCCGAGCAGGAGGCACAGCTCTTTGTCTCAGTCGTGGATTTAAAAGTGCCGGCGAGCAGAGATTCCTAAGCAGGCTGGTGACTGTTTCAGATTCCTACAGGTGAGCGAGACCTTTCTATAAATGTGGGCATGTGGAATTCTTATTCGGACTTTTAGTGTAAATATTTTCCACCACTCTGTGTTACAGAGCAGTGAAGCTGAACAGTGAGGCAGTGAGTGAGCAGGAACTCCAGCAGAGGAAAAGTTTCCACATGGACTCCAACAGTGCCGGCAGCGTGCAATATGACCGCTGGAATGAGGACAACATCCATATGAATGTAGAGGCTTCCCAATCCTCACTGAGGAGGTGAGACTTGGAAGATGTGGATGGGGTGAAACCATATGAGAATGAAACTAAATTGATAAAAGGTCAAATGTATTTATAAAAATAGCACAGGTTTTATGGGTTTGATGTTGTTCGTAGAGTTTGAATGAAGTATTGTTCAATTCAGTTTTATTTATATGGTGCCGAATCACAACAAATAGTCACCTCAAGGCACTTTATATTGTAAGGTAAAGATAAGGTACAATAATACAGAAAAAACCCAAAAGTCAAAACGACCCCCTATGAGCAAGCACTTGGTGCCAGTGGGAAGGAAAACTCCCTTTTAACAGGAAGAAACCTCCAGCAGAACCAGGATCAGGGAGGGGCAGCCATCTACTGTACCGCGACCAGCTGGGGCTGAGGGGAGGGAGACCGAGCCAGAGATTAATAATAACTCATGATTAAATGCAGAGTGGTGTATGAACAGAGTGAAAAGAGGTGAATGAATTACTTACTACTTTTCAGCATCACTCTGAGACAGGATGTTTCTAATTTTGGAAATATTGCACAAATGCAAAAAAAAAAAAGCAGTCCTACATGTTTGTTTAATATTGAAGGACATATCCTGGTCAAAAACGACTCCAAGATTACTGGAGTCATTACTGGAGGCCAAGGTAATGCCATCCAGAGTAAGTATCTGGTTAGACACCATGTTTCTAAGATTTGTGGGGCTGACTACAATAACCTCAGTTTTATCTGAATTTAGAAGCAGGAAATTAGACATCATCCAGGCCTTTATGTCTTTAAGACATTCGTGCAGTTTAACTAATTTGTGTGTGATCTAGCTTCATGAATAGATAAACCCAGGTATCATCTGCATAGCAATGAAAATGCATGCTATGCTTTCTAATAATACTGCCTAAAGGAAGCATGTTTAATGTAAATAGAATTGGTCCCAGCACAGAACCCTGTCCATAATTAACCTTTTGACTTTCTATCACACTGACTTGTTTCAGTCAGTGTGATAGAAAGGTTGTAACGTAGTTTTTTTGTTTTGTTTTATTTTTATTATCCATGCATCATCTCATCTCAACCTCCCACACCCCAATCAATCAACTCAAGCTTCTTTTGGCTGCTCCCTTGCCACAAGGGGTCGCCACAGTGGGTAGTGCCAGAGTGTTGGGGTTTGTGTTTGTGTTTCTGGCTGTAATTGAACCAGAAACCTTTTGCTTGCCAATCAAATGCGTAAGCCATACACATTTCAGTTTTACATCACATGAACCCCATAACACTGGTAGTATCTATAAAATTAATATTTTTTTAAAACCTAAAGATATATAGAATAAAGTAACTGTAAAATAATTTCAGTGCTGTAGCTGATTTGACACTTTCTCTCCCATTCACAGAATCTGTAACAGCCTGTGTGTCGGCAGCACTGGAAAAGCAGTGAAGGCAGCAGGAGCTGTAGCTGCACTGTTGGCCGTTTACATCGTAGGATACGTGACGGGATACTACATCCACCGGTGCCCGTAGAGAAACCAGGAGGTCAGGGGAGAAAAGAGATTTGAAACATTTAGTAACAAAACCCACCAAAAAAAGATAAGCTTCATATTCAGAATGAGCAGTGACTGGAATGGATTTATTGTTCTAAGAAAATACACAAATTCATTGTTCGTGTACTACTATACTTGGAAATTGAGTTATATCAATGTATGATGTTCTGAGAAATGTAAAATATGAATTCTTCTTCATAATGTTCCTGGGATAACTGATACAAAGATTCTATTATATTTATCAGATGTGGGACTTGTTTCCTAACTTGTGAAAAATGGTGGATTTTTGCCCAGACTGGTAACAGGAGATAAAATCCTTTGGGCAAGAGATACCTTTGGGTCCACTCACTGTGACATTTCTGCAGGCTACAGAAGTCCCATTTTGACCTAAAATGACTGTGGTGGGTGTAGGGGTGTTACCTGAATCTGTAGTTAATAAAGTTACCTGAAGTTAATGGATGACTAAGTAATTTAAATGTTTGCTAGAGCTGGTCTTTCAGTGACACTCAGACTCAGTCATCCAGACCTTCTGCTTTTGTTTAAATCCCATTGTTCTTAATTGTTCTGAACAAATTTTTGTAACAGTGTTTCATCCGGTCCCATTTGGCTACCAGCTTAACACATCTGCGCCACACACACCCCAATACAACACTAGGCAGTAAAGACAAAAGTGATTTTAAAAAAGGTATATCTTACTTTTATGGTAAAAAGTAATACATTTTTGAAATGTCATTTATCTCAGAGTTTTGTATATTCTTCATAAATGTAATTAGTTTAAAACAATCAAACCTCAATGTTTTATTAATGAACTTCACTTTAAAGAGCCTGTCGTGTGTGTGATAGCAGAACATCTTGTTTAATAATTTAAATAGATCAAACGTTTAAGGTTTCATGTGGCACCGTCCAACATACTAGTTAGAGCTAAATCTGGAGGGAATAACAGCTTACACACGAGGGCTAAGCTGAAAGAAATGCCTTATGAATCAATGTGCAAACAATACCTACTATTTCCATTCAAATGCACTTTAAACATGGTTCAATTACTTGGAAGGCTAAAGATCTTGTGTCATTGTAGCATTCTACCCATTATTTATGCAAACCATAAATGATCTGCAGTCAGGAAAACAGATCGTCCTGCGCCAAAACTACTTCTTTACACCATTCTTTGAGTAGGTAATCAGTCTCCCTGATATTTATACCTCCTGTGTAGCACTTCCCAATTGGCAGGTTGTCTTTGTATAGCCCAGCAGTCGGCTTTCACACTGTTTTTCCTGTTTTCTTTGTGTTTTTCGTATTTAGTTTATTTCTTGGACATTATTGGTTCCTGTCAGATTGTCTCACGCACCACTTGGTTTATTTTTGGACACTTCTTTTCCAGCCCTTTGTTGGAATTGCCCACCTTACCGACTCTTTTACGTCAGCCTGTTAAAAGATTCAGATTTTGAATGTTACTCTGCCTCCTGGTGTCCTGTGTTTGTTTCGCATACTAAAACAAACTGCTATGAGCAGGGTTAAAAAAAAAAAAAATCAAATGCTCCATGGAAGGGAACATTACCAATGGTTGCAAATGCACACACCAAAATCCTTTTAATTTTACAGAAACTCAACCAAAGCTTTCAAATTGAGGCTTTCCTGACAGATGCTACTGTAGACACCATGCAAGAAACTGCTCTGCGGGACATTACAGTCAGTTCAGACACTATACAATGAACAGAGTGAGACAGACTGACAGCTGACCTCAATGTGGAGTTATAAAGACAGCCTCTCTGTGGGAGTTTTTGCAAATAAATCTGCCTACAAAGAAACAGTAATATTTTTGCAGTAACAGTACAACTGTTCTCTGAGTGTTCAGACTGAAGGTGTTAATGGTACACTTTACACTCTCATACTGATTTCCATATCCTTTGAATTTCATAGTTACAAGTACATTTCCATCAAGTTACCCTAAAAATTGTAATTCAGAACAACAAAACACATTACATATCAGTAAGGATGCTCAGCTACATTGACCGTATTCATGACAGTATCAGATTTGTTGACTGTTGACAGCAAATGAAAAGATGAAATATACCAGTGGCAGTGGCCACCCATGTGAGTGTATCCAAACCTTTGACTGCTACTGTAAATACATTTTAAACAGTGACATTGGCCCAGAATTTCACAATCAAAACCATAATCACACATTTATATGCAATGTTTGCAAATCACAGACAACAAATCGGAGCAGGCTGATTATACGAGTTCTAGCAACCCAGTCCAACCTTTCACACTGCCAGAAGCAAAGTTAATGGACCTCATTAAAAATACATTTCACAAGGAACATCACACCCTCCCCATGTGTTCACCAACAACTCATGAATCCAGCGCTGATGGGCTGTGTTAAATATTCTGCTTGTGACTCCCTGGTGTCACAGATTATCTCCTGCAGCTGTGTGGTCTCTGCTAAGAAAGCATCTATGTTTTCTGGGCTCTCTCTTCCACATAGAGCTGCATCTGTTAAAGGCAAACAGCCAAGCAATGTGGACATGACGTTAAAAACAATTCACAGTAAAATGAATCGGTGCGTGGGATGTTTCTGCTCACTTTTACTATATCAGATGTCATGGTCTTTAGCGGAATGAGTCTAGGCTCCTGCATGTGGACTTCTTGCTCATCAGCGACTATCCATGGAAAATCCTGAAGAGGCAAATACACTCATGTGACCAACGCATGCAAATAATAATTCTGTGTTTCTGTGTAAGTGCATTTGAAAACCTCACCTTGATGACTTGAACCTTCTCCATGTTGCGTGTAGCAGCATCTCTGGTATGTACTAGCACTGTAAACGAACACCCTGTGACAAAGTTAAAAAAAAAAAAAGACAACAGTTAGATGACTCAAATCTGACCCCCCCCCCCCCCCCCCCCCCCCCACACACACACACACACACACACAAATGCCACTTCTGTATAATGTCCTAATTCTCTGAATTTCCAGTTCAATTAGCACAGGTTTTTGATAAAGATTTACACTCACTTTATTAGTTACACCTGTTCACCTTCTCATTAACACAAATATCTAATCATCTACACGGCAGCAACTCAGTACATTTAGGCATGTAGACACAGTCCTGACAACCTCCTGAAGTTCAAGCTGAGAATCAGAATGGGAAAGCTGTGAAACTGCTGATCTACTGGGATTTTCCCACACAGCCATCTCTAAGGTTTACAGAGAATGGTCTGAAAAAGAGAAAATCCAGTGAGCAGCAACTCTCTGGGCAAAACTAACCTGTTTATGTTTGAAGAGAAAGGCCAGACTGCTTCGAGTTGAAAGGCAGTAAGTCAAATAACCCCTCGTTGCAACCAAACTATGCAGAAGAGCATCTCTGAATGCACAACATGTCCAACCTTGAAGCAGATGGGCTACAGTAGCAGAAGGCCACAATGGGTGCCGGTCCTGTCAGCTAACAGCAGGAACCTGAGGTTACAGTTTGCACGGGCTCACCAAAACTGGACAACAGAAGATTGGAAATACGTTGCCTGGTCTGATGAGTCTTGATTTCTGCTGCAATATTCGGATGGTGGGATTAGAATATGTATTTAATGACGTGAAAGCACGGATCTATCCTGCCTTGTAACAGTGGTTCAGACTGGCAGTGGAGGTGTAATGGTGTAGGGGATATTTTCTTTGCATACTTTGGGTTTCTCAACACTAAAAACCACAGCCTACCTGAGGTCCCTTTACAACCACAGTGTACCCATCATCTGATGGCTGTTTCCAGGAGGATAATGTGCCATGTAACAAAGTTCAAAAATCATCTCAAACTGGTTTGATGAACATTCTCCAGTCATCAGATCTCAACCCAGTAGAGCAGGTTTGGGACATGGTGGCACAGAAGAGTCACACCGTGGATGTGCAGCTGGCAAATCTGCAGCAACTGTGTGATCCAATAATGTCAATATGGACCAAGATCTCTGAGGAATGTGTGCAGCACCTTATTGAATCTTTACCACAAAGAATTAAGGCAAAAAATGGGCACAACCTAATACCACCAAGGTGTAACTAATAAAGGGGGTGTGTATATACAGGCCAGGAGAATTTTATGCTATAAACACTACCTCAGAGGTCCCCTTCTTGTGCTTTTGTTGCTAATAAAAGTCAAAATGTCTAATGTGGAACTTCAATGAAATTAGGTCATTTGCCTGCAAGCAAATCAATTCATGCACTTCCTGTTTCCATAGGTGGGCACACGATTTACTGCAGGAGTGTAAATCATGTGCTGAATCATGTCAGGAATATGAGCAAATCACCTAAAGGTTTTTCCAAACGTTTGATAAGTATAAAAGAAGTTATAAGCAAGGCGCAGTTTGGAGACAACTGGGGTATCTAATGTGCATACTGTTCTTCTCTTCAGGTAATAAACAGTGGCATTACCTGGTGGATTATTATTTAAAACAGCATCGCACACACTGATCTTCAGGATGAACGCCCTCAGCAGCTGCTCCACGTGCGACAGTAATGTGTCTGAGCTGTGAAAACACAAACAACAGTCAGTGACCAGCATCACCCTAAAAATGTACTACAACATAAGGATGCTCTTTTTAGTTAACATTAAAAGGTGAAGGGCAACCTGATAGACAGCAGTGGCGGTTGGGAAATCTCAAACACAAATCTCTCAACTGGATGATGCTCTTTGTCCATGATGACCACAACCACCTTCTCTGCATCGTTCTAAGAGGCAAATGAAGGAGATCAGCGGTGGTACAAGCAAGCATGAGATGACACTTTGCCTGGCACTAACCCGTTAGGTTCAGGACTTATCTTACCTTCTCAATGAGTGGCTTTATACAGTGTAGTGTATCTTGGATATACTGATTCAGCTCTGGGTGACATGACATCTGGAATTAAACCCACCAAGAGAAGTCCAGTGTTAGCAATCCCAATATGTAAGCACCTCCCAACAGCTGCAATTAAGTAGTAATAACACATAAACCTGTACCTGCACGGGTACATTGTACTTCTTTCTCTTCTGAAAGATCCCAGAGGGATAAACCTCACGGACATACAGGATGAGATGAATAGCGACCTCCAGGAATTCACACAGAATGTCAGCAACCACTGGAAAAGAAAGACCATCGAGATGATAAAACCTCTGTAGATCCACCAAACCTAATGCAAATATTCAGCAATTTAGTGTCGCATATTTAGCTTACATTAAATTACATTAAAACCAAGGTAGGCAGCCAGAGGTGATGTGATAACATAATTTATGCCGATGATTTTACAAAGAGGGCTACTATTTACCGGTAAGGTAACCACACCTGTTAGTCAGATTAATTTGCTCGACTTACCTTGCCCAAAATTGAGGTCTTGCCTCGTTAGAGTTGTCATGTTTTATTACCCCAGTGCTGTAAAAATTACATAAAACACTTAATTTTACGTCCGACTGGCTAACGTTGGTAAAGCTGCTGTCTCGCTTGTCCAGGTGGTGAGTTTAATTGTTCGATATCCTCCTTTTGTTGTCGCTGCTGTACTTGACAGCCGAAGAGTTAAAAAGTTACGTTTTTGCAAAATGTTACAGCAGTTTAAAGAAAGCGCAGCGGTCCGCTGTGAGACAGCCTGCAGACATCAGTGATCTGCGGTCCCGAAACGCGGCATTTTCCTGCCCGTACGAAGCTTCGGCGTACACCAAAGTGACGTCGCTCGTTGTTTAAAACGTAGACTTACATACATAGACGCCGCATTGAGCGCTCAATCGTACGTCAACGTCGCCGCCATATTGGATGTGGCAAGAAGGGCCGTGGCCGTTTCAGTGTTTCCGTTTTATGAGTGTTTAAGCTATCTCCAAATGAATTACAGATATCTTGAATTAGACGGCTTTTCTATTTAAGATATCTTAAATTAACAATCTGACTAGTCAGAATGACGTTTGAGATATCTTGAATGTTTATAAGGGAGTTTTATAAGGGAAAACGGCCTGCCATAAAATCAGAGATTCTGTGCAGATTTCTGAAGCAGTCTTTAAGTACACGACACTCGCGCTCTCCGCATATCCCATACTGAGGAGCTCTTTCTATATTGATGCATTTTATTACAATTTTGTCTATAACGGCCAGCGCCATTGCAGGCACCTGAAATTCTACACAGGCAATTGTTTGGACAGCTCAGTACAGCACAAGGGAACCTTCACGCAATCGTTAAATTCAGATATCTAAAATGTAATTTCGACTAGTCATAATTACGTTTTAGATATCTTAAATTGTAATTACGGACGTGTGACCCGTCAAATGACGAATCCGGTGATGTAATTTGAGATATCTTGAAAGGAATTTTTACTCGTCAAAATGTAATTGAAGATATCTTGAATTATTATTCTTACTAGTCAGAATGTAATTGCGGATATCTTAATTACTATTCTGGATAGTCAAAATGTAGTTTTGTCTAGTCAAAATGCAGTTTTAGATATCTGAAATGTAATTACGGATAGTCAGACAAACGGATTTTATGTTAAAACGGCCTGCCATACTGCCATACAATTTCCCCCAGTTAAGCTAGACAATTTATAAAATACAGAAGCCAAGCCAAGCCAATTTTATCTATTAAGCACTTTAAAAACAGCAAGCACTGACCAAAGTGCTGAACAAGGAAAACAAGACAACAATACACAAGGGAAGTGCAGATAAAAATAAATAAATAAATAAAAATAACATAGGATAAAAGCAACAATAACATACATAGTTTATCAAGAATCAAATAATAAAACAGTATAAAATAACTAGGTGAACTAAAATACAAAATAAATACACAACAACTAAAATCAGCATCTCAAACCTGGTCAAAAGCCAGGTGAAATAAGTGGGTCTTAGAGAGGTTTTAAAAGTTGTCAGTGAAGAGGCCTGTCTAATATGCAATGGGAGCGAGTTCCATAGTTTAGGGGCTACCACTGCAAAGGCTCTGTCCCCCCTAAGCTTCCGCTTAGTCCTCGGCACGTCCAAGAGCAGTTTATCAGCTGATCTGAGCGAGCGGGAAGGGGAGTGTAGATGCAGTAACTCAGAGAGGTACGATGGGGCAAGGCCATTTAAAGACTTAAAAACAAATAAAAGGATTTTAAAATGAACTCTAAAATAAACAGGCAACCAGTGCAATGAAGATAAAACAGGGGTAATGTGCTCCCTCTTACGTGTTCCAGTCAAAAGCCGTGCGGCAGCGTTCTGGACCAGCTGAAGACGAGGGTAGGACAATAGGAGCAGCTACATTGTCTCCTATTTTTTTCTCGCATTAATATTAGCCCTCATTCTGAATAGTAAACCTCTGTATGAACTGAATCATCTGTAAACTTTTCAGTAGTTTTGCACAGAAAAGCTTTATGATTTAATTTGAAGCCTTATTTGAACTTTTGGGCAAAGACCTTTTTTTTTATTTATTTGCACATTATATTTTAATTTAAAAATAAAAAATAGCATTCACTTTAATACGCATTGTTCATTGTTAATTGTGATGGTCACATTAATGTTAAAAATACATTTGATTCGTTTCGAACTCGGATTTTTATGGGCCTTTATTTTAATTGTGAGACGAGACAACAAGGTGATATTAACAGGCGGGCAGGCTTGAACAGGTGAGGTAAGACTGAAATAATCACTGACTAATTGCTAAAATAATTGACAGATTATTCGACTATCAAAATAATTTTTAATTGCAGCCCTAAAGGACAGCATTTTAAATGGCAGAAAATTGGTGACATAATCCACCTCCTCTGTTCAGTGATGGTTGTTCACAGCACACATAGATGGCTTCTTTTACTCCCCTTTTAAACCATCTGACTTCCCGGTCCAAAATGTGAACATTGGCATCCTCAAAAAGAGTGCCTTTCTCCTTCAGATGCAGCTGAGTCTTGTCCTGTTGAGGTGGCTCTTCTATGCTGTGCCATTTGTTTGTGAAGAGGCTGTTTGGTTTCTCCAATGTAGACACTGCACTGGACAGCAGACACGATGTTGCTTATCTTGTGTTTGGGGGTTTTGTCCTTGGGATGGACCAGTTTTTGCATTGGAGTGTGACTAGGTTTGAAATATACTGGGATGTCATGCTTGGACAAAATTCTTCTGAGTTTCTCTAACAAGCCTGGAACATAAGGGATGACAATATTTTTCTGCTTGTCATTCTTATTCTCCCTAGTTTGTGTTTGACCTTTTTCCTTTGCATCTTGGCTGATTTGATGAAAGCCCAGTTGGGATAACCACATGTTTTAAGGGCTTTCTTTACATGCATGTGTTCCTTTTGTTTCCCTTCTACCTTAGAGGGAACGTTTTCTGCCCGGTGTTGTAGGGTCCTGATCACCCCAAGTTTGTGTTCCAGTGGGTGGTGGGAGTCAAAGAGTAGGTACTGGTCTGTGTGTGGGGGCTTCTGGTAAACTTCAATGTTGAGACTTCCATCTTACTCAATAAGCACTGCACAGTCCAGGAACGGTAACCTATTATCCCTAGTATCCTCCCTGGTAAACCTTATGTATTCATCCACTGAGTTAATGTGGTGAGGGAAGGCTTCTATTTCTTGGGTTTTGATTTTGACCCAGCTGTCATCCACATATCTGTAGCAGTGGCTAGGTGCTATCCCTTGGAAAGAGCATGCGCTTTACTTTCCACTTCCTCTATGTAAAGGTTGGCTACAATGGGTGGCACTGGGGAGCCCACGGTGCATCCATGCTTTTGTCTGCAGTAACCATTGTTGTATTTCAAATATGTTGTTGTAAGGCAGAGGTCCAACGGGATGTCCCTTTCCAGATAGGATTAAGAGCCCTCCACTTCCTTCTCTCTGGATCTCTGGCACATCAGAATTCATTGTGGAGGAGGGTGGCAACTGGATGCCCCTTTTTGGAAAGGATCCCCTTCCTTCAACTTCCTTCCCTCTGGGTATCTGGTGTGACAGAAGCTGTTGAGGGGGAGGGTGGCGACGGGATGCCCCTTTTCAGGGAGGATTACAGGCCCTCTGCATCCTTCCCTCTGGGTCTCTGCCACACCAGAGGCCATCGAGAGGGAGGGTGGCGATGGGACGCCCGATTCCAGAGAGGATTACAGGCCTTCCGCTCCCTTCCCTTTAGGTCTCTGGCACCAGAGGTGGCAATGGGATGCCCCTTTCTGGAAAGGATCCACTTCCCTCCGCTTCCTTCCCTCTGGGTCTCTGGTGCGCCAGAGGCCGTCGAGGGGGAGGGTGGTGACAGGTTGCCGCTTTCTGGAAAGGATCCCCTTCTCTCCGCTTCCTTCCCTCTGGGTCTCTGCCACACCAGAGGCCATCGAGAGGGAGGGTGGCGATGGGACGCCCCATTCCAGAGAGGATTACAGGCCTTCCGCTCCCTTCCCTTTAGGTCTCTGGCACCAGAGGTGGCAATGGGATGCCCCTTTCTGGAAAGGATCCCCTTCCTTCAACTTCCTTCCCTCTGGGTATCTGGTGTGACAGAAGCTGTTGAGGGGGAGGGTGGCGACGGGATGCCCCTTTTCAGGGAGGATTACAGGCCCTCTGCATCCTTCCCTCTGGGTCTCTGCCACACCAGAGGCCATCGAGAGGGAGGGTGGCGATGGGACGCCCGATTCCAGAGAGGATTACAGGCCTTCCGCTCCCTTCCCTTTAGGTCTCTGGCACCAGAGGTGGCAATGGGATGCCCCTTTCTGGAAAGGATCCACTTCCCTCCGCTTCCTTCCCTCTGGGTCTCTGGTGCGCCAGAGGCCGTCGAGGGGGAGGGTGGTGACAGGTTGCCGCTTTCTGGAAAGGATCCCCTTCTCTCCGCTTCCTTCCCTCTGGGTCTCTAGCGTGCCGGAGGCCGTCGAGGGGGAAGGTGGGGACGGGATGCCCCTTTCCAGAGAGGATTACAGGCCCTCCAGGGTCTCTGGTAACAGGACTCCCCTTTATGGCTGTGTTATTCTACATACATTATAATCAGTTCAGTCTTTGTTGCCACTTAAAATATCTTTATAGAACTGTGATGTTATATTTGCTGCAATTTCTGCTTCCCTTATGGCCAGATCTCTCTTGAAAAAGACATATTTAATTATCATTTTTAGCTGGATAAATTAAAGATATATAAAAGTCACTTTGCCAAAAGCTGATTGGAGCTTCTACCTTGTGACAGGAATCATCTTTGATTTTACTGACTTGATATCATTCATGACAGATATGTAATTTTTAATCAGGAAATCCCTTTTTGGCACAATACTGTGCCTTAGGATACAGACAAATCCTCATGTGACACAACTAGACTTTTATTTTGAAGAAACGTTACCTTTGAACAGGAAATATTGCCTTTTAAACGACCATTGATCTGACCATAGAGCAAAGAATGGGCTGTGACAGCATTTGTTACAGCCATAACGCAAGACTTGCAAAGGTAGGTAAGGTGCTGCTATTTAACAAAGAATATTGTGCATGGCATCAGTATTCTGATGTCATGCATACATTTTTTTATTATTATTAATACTGGATATTCTAAAAAAAAAAAAAAAACACTAGATGAAGCAAAAAAAAGATCTGTGAACAGTGGACAGTGTGCTGTCCTCCTGATTGTCTATTATATTTTAACCAATCCACATACTTTAAACTTGGTTAAATTAAAATGGATTTTCGGTTTTACAATCAAGGGAGAATTTTTTTAGCAACCCCCAAGGCCAGTTTTTGTGTTCATTCACTCAAGCATAATAAACATTTCTGATTATCAAATGGTCAGAATTACCAATAAAATGGGAAGAATTTATGTCAAATAATGGAACACAGACTTACTGCCTTAACTCAGGCCAGACTGCATATGGTTCTCATTCCTAGCATTCGTTTCGATGTCTCACTATGGGATGCGCCTCCCTGCGTATTCCTCAGAAGCATTTATCTCATTACGCCAATCCTGATTGGCTGGTGATCGCGATGACCATGTCAGGCAGAGCCACCCACCTTTAAGTGGCTTGCGCTACAACATAGTCATTTTTCAAAAACCTCTTCTCGCTTCGGAGCATATCTCAGGAGCAAATAGGCTAGCTAGTTGAACTGTCCACAGACAGGAGTGTCAGCTAACTTCTCCGTCGCCGGGCGCTAGCTGCCTTCTTTTGCTCACCTCTCCCCGTGAGTCTTCACCATAGACCAGGGCGTTTTACCACCTACCCTCCGGTAAGGCGGTTAATTACGGTTTGGCACGCCAGCCAACACCGTTCTCTCTTTTGCTGTCATCATAGTTGGCACCCCAGCTAACGAAGATGAACCCGCCATTCCCTCACACCAGAGGAAGCGGAGACTCCGGGGCTCGACTCTGCGTTTGCGGCAACAAAATCTCGAGCAAAGACACACACCAGGTCTGCTCTTGCTGCCTCGGGCTGGAACATGCCCAGCTTGCGCTCGAAGCCCCCGGTTCATGCGTGCACTGTGCCCGGTTCACCATGAAGAGTCTCCGTCGACGGCTAGCGCGCCAGACTAGCCTGTCGGGAGCAGATCCTTTCTTGCCCACAGCCGGGACCGCGGCAGATGGTGGCGACAAGGAAGAAATTGCGGAAGCCGAACCGCGCGCTGGCACCACCTGGGGCTAACAGCTGGACCTAGCCGCGACGGCTCCGCCGTTGGAAGACGTGCTAGAGTTGGATTATGAGGATGATGATGACGACACCTCAGAGCTCCTCGTATCCGACGATGAGGTGGACGAAGATTAAATTTTCGTTCCCTCCCCTCAGGCTGTCAAGCCTAACACTGCAGCCACCTCCCGGGGCGAGGAGGACAGCGCATCAGCTTCCCCCGCTCCCAGCATGGATTTGCAGAATGTGTGCAAACGCGCTGCTTCCAGGCTGAACATTCCGTGGCCCGACATCGTAATGGAGACCACCAGATCACGTTACGAGGGGAAGAAATTGCCCCAGGCCACCAGGGCGGCGAAGCAGTTACTTCCAGTCTTCCCGGAGCTATTGGAAGAGATAGCGGTCTCGTGGAAGGACCGCCCGTTCAGCAGCAGAAGCCCAATACAAGGGGCTTCTTCCTTGGATTTTGAGGGCATGGAGAAGCGCGGCTTACTCCGCATGCCCCCTATGGAGCCGTTAGTTGCAGCCCACCTCCATCCGCGGCGAGCAGCGGCATCCTCCAGGAACCCCACACTCCCGTCAAAGGCGGACCGTTTTCAGTCCGTCATGAGTGAAAGGGCCTACAAGGCGGCGGCCTTGGCTGCTAGGGCGCTGAATGTCTCCTCCATGCTCGCTGCTTATCAAGCAGAGCTGTGCGAGGATATGACGACTAGGCCCGACCCGAGTGTGTGGGAAGAGATCACTGTGATTACGGACATTTGCCTCCGCGTGCAGCGCTGTGCAGTCCAAGCCACAGGGAAATCTATGGGAATGATGGTGTTGCAGGAACGCGCCAGATGGCTCAACCTGACAGACCTATCAGAGAGGGAAAAGGAGGACATCCTTGACATGCCGATCGTGCCTGACGGCATTTTCGGAACTGCTCTGGCTTCCATGCAGCAGAGATGTGAGGCAAAGAAGAGGGAGGACGAAGCTCTTAAACTTTGCCTCCCTCGGAAAACCGAGCCGATGCCTCCTCCGGCCCCGCGACAGACCTTTGCACAGGCTGTCCCTCGGCCACCCCCTCAGTTCAGAATCCCAAAATGTACGAAGCCCCAGCCGCCCTCCGTACCCCCACCGAGGCAGCAGACGGGGGCAGGCTGGCCATGGAATGGCCCGACAGCGGCTCCGCCAGGACGACCAGCGCAGCCCCTCGATCAGCAGGCCAGGAAGAAGAAGAAGGCAGCCTGACAGGCTGCTCACTTCCCACAGGTGAAGAAGCTGGAAGTTCCCTGTTCACCAGCCCCACCTGCTATGTTCCAGAGTGTGTCGCAGGGGTACCCCCGCCCGATCGACCCCTCGTCGCTGCGCGTTATGCCCCCTCAGAGCGCACACGCACAGGCCACGAGGAAAGGAGACTTTGTTTCGGGAGCAGCAGACCCTGCCCCTCTCTTGAGTCGCAGAAACACACACTCTCGTTATTTAATAAAGCATGTTCCACTGCAGCATCCAGACTTACTGTCGAGGGCGCAGTCAAAACAAAAAAACAGCACAATGGCACTGCTGCCTCGGGAGGGGGCTGCACTTCCCCTCAGGAAGAGTGCCATAACCGACGCTGTGAAAAGTTTAACACCCCGCGCATGCGCAGTGTTAACCTATTGTCACCACGGTACCCCACCGCAAGATGGCCTCCTAACACAAGTTTTAGGGGCCCCCCAAGCGGACGAAACACAAGAAGTTGCCACTTCTCTATCTCGGAGGAGAGAGAGATGGGCGGAGCTCACAACTTCATCCTGGGTACTGAAAACAGTATCACGGGGCTACAGGCTTCAGTTTGCCGTTACTCCCCCTCGTTTCTTGGGCATAATACATTCCCAAGCACGGGGAGAGTCTGCTCGCATTCTACAGGAGGAAATACACTCGCTGTTAGAAAAGAGAGCTATATGTATAGTGCCCCCCGATCAGAGTCGAAGCGGCTTTTACTCCAGGTATTTCCTGGTCCCCAAGCGGGGAGGGCGCGGACTTCGCCCTATCCTGGATTTGCGGGCTCTGAACGAATTTCTCAGAAAATACAAGTTCAGGATGCTGACTCATGCATCGCTGGTACGTTTGGTGCGCCAGGGCGACTGGTTCACTTCCGTCGACCTAAAGGACGCATATTTTCACATTCCCATTTACCCTCCACACAGGAGGTATCTGAGGTTTGCTTTTCGGGGCATCTGTTACGAGTACAGAGTGCTGCCCTTCGGCCTGTCCCTGAGCCCCCGGGTGTTTGTACGCTGCACCGAAGCAGCGATAGCGCCACTCAGGCAGCAGGGCATTTGTCTGGCTACATATCTAGACGACTGGCTCCTTCTAGCGCGATCGGAGCAGGAAGCTGCGACACAGACGTGTGTCGTCGTGAAGCATCTAACTGATCTGGGTTTCATAATAAACACAGAAAAGAGTGTGTTGTCTCCGGCACAACATATAATATTTCTGGGTTTATCTCTGGACTCGATCTCCTTCACAGCCAGCCTGTCAGCCGAGTGAGTGAAGGCGTTCAGAGCGTGCCTCGCTCTTTTTCGTCTACACAAACTGGTCCGCTTCAGGTTGTGCCTTCGCCTACTGGGACTGATGGCTTCAGCCATCCTTGTAGTGCGACTCGGCCGGCTGCATATGAGAGATTTTCAGCGCTGGGTAGCTTCACTCAGACTGAGCCCCGTGCGTCATGGCGCGCGGAGAGTTACAGTAACAGTGGATTGCGCAATGGCTTTACGCCGTTGGCGACATCCGGATTTTCTGACTCAGGGGGTACCCATGGGCACTGTTCAGTGTCGGAAAGTGGTCACCACGGACGCGAGCCTGTCCGGTTGGGGCGGTGTCCACGAAGGGCGATCTGTGAGAGGTCTTTGGAGCGGCACTCTCCAACAATCCCACATAAATTGTCTGGAGCTTCTGGCGGTGTTTCTCACCCTCAGGCGCTTTCTCCCGTTCCTACAGGGACATCACGTCCTTGTAAGGACCGACAATACAACGACGGTCGCTTATATCAACCGTCAAGGGGGACTGCATTCACACCAGTTGCACATACTGGCACGCAGACTGATCCTGTGGAGCAGCAAACGTCTCCTGTCTCTGAGGGCCACGCACATCGCAGGCTCTCTAAATCTGGGAGCGGATCTCCTATCCAGAGGCGCTCTGCTATCCAGAGGCGCTCCGCTATACGGCGACTGGGCCCTGCATCCGGCCATTGTAGAACAGCTGTGGCTGCGCTACGGCCAGGCTTCAGTGGATCTTTTTGCTTCAGAAGAAAACGCGCAGTGTCCGCGTTTCTTCTCCTTGCGCGATCAGAGCGCGCCTCTCGGTGTGGACGCGCTCGCGCATGTTTGGCCACCCGTGCTCCTGTATGCTTTTCCTCCTCTGGCGTTAATACCTCCCACTCTGTCCAGAGTGAGGGAACATCGCCACACAATGATTCTGATAGCTCCGCTCTGGCCGACAATGCACTGGCTAGCGGAGATATATCAGCTTCTGTGCGGGCAGCCGTGGCAACTCCCGTTGCGCAGGAATATGCTGTCCCAGGCACGGGGGTCGATTTTCCACCCACATCCAGAGCGCCTGGCACTTTGGGCCTGGCCCGTGAGTGGGTTAATCTAAGCATGGTGAATCTTCCCCAGGGGGTGATTAACACTATTCAGAATGCTAGGGCATCCTCCACCAGGTCTCTGTACAACAGTAAGTGGAGGGTGTTTGAGGACTGGTGCCACGAGAAGGGTCACATTCCCTTTCAGTGTCCAGTTGGCCTGACTCTGTCATTCCTACAAGACTTGATTGACAAGCAAAAAGCCTTTTCCACAGTTAAAGTGTACTTGGCTGCCATTGCTGCCTTCCACATGGGGTTTGGTGATAAAACAGTTAGCCAACACCCTTTGGTTTGCCGTTACTTCCAGGTTACTTCCTGTCTCCAGGCCACTGGCACCCTCTTGGGATTTGGCGGTGGTTTTGGATGGGCTCTGTTGCCCCCCATTTGAGCCTCTACAGGAGACTGATTTAAAGCATCTGTCCCTGAAGACTGTGTTGCTGCTTGCTTTAGCCTCGGCTAAGCGTGTCAGTGACATTCATGCCCTTTCAGCACACCCTTCTTGCACTCAGTTTGCCCAGGGGCAGGCTAGGGTACTGCTGAAGCCCAACCCGGCATATGTGCCTAAGGTGGTTGGGTCATATGTGCCAATTACCTTGACAGCATTCTCCCCGCCTCCTTTTTCTTCTGATGAAGAACAAAGGTTGCACATGCTGTGTCCTGTTCGTGCTTTGCGTGCTTATTTGGACAGGACTAAGGGTTTCCGAGGAAGTGACCAGCTTTTCATTTCATGGGCAGGTCCTCACAGAGGCAAACCTATCACTAAGCAACGGCTCTCACACTGGATTGTGGAGGCGATTGCGCTGGGGTATTCGAGTCAGGGGCTGCAGGCTCCAGAGGGCCTGCGGGCTCACTCTAGTCGTGGTCTGGCGGCATCCTGGGCCCTGTTTAAAGGGGTGTCAATCCAGGACATCTGTGCAGCCGCAAGCTGGTCTTCACCTCTCACTTTCGTCCGGTTCTACAGACTGGATGTCTCTGCTCCAAGTGTAGCCCAAGCAGTACTGAGCTCTGGCTCCTCACTTGGATAGGTGGACTATTTGCTATTTAGCTGGCGGTTGCTTGAGATAAGCTCGTCTGGCAATACGGGAGTCTCCATTTCCCATAGTGAGACATCGAAACGAATGCTAGGAATGAGAACTTTAGGTTACTTGCGTAACCCCGGTTCTCAGAGTAGTATGAGTGAGATGTCTCACCAGACAGCCCTTCTTGCTGGGGCGAAGCGAGAAGAGGTGCTTATCTTGAATAATGACTATGTTGTAGCGCAAGCTACTTAAAGGTGGGTGGCTCCGCCTGACATGGTCATCGCGATCACCAGCCAATCAGGATTGGCGTAATGAGATGAATGCTTCTGAGGAATACGCAGGGAGGCGCATCCCATAGTGAGACATCTCACTCATGCTACTCTGAGAACCGGGGTTATGCAAGTAACCTAAAGTTATGTTTTCAATCACCTCCAAAAGTCATTTTCTGAGCCAGCAAAAACACTGAATTAATTTGATGCAAACTTATAGCATACCATATACAACTAAGTCACACATTAACCACCCTTGATTGCCAGACAGTCAGTCTCGCACTATAGCACCTGTAATGTTTTATCTTTATGACAGTTTAAACACAAGGGTTTTCTTGCAGGTTGTGAAACTGTAAACATCATGCCTTTCTTGGAATTCTTAGCTGGGAGCATTTCAGGTAGAAAAACAGTGTTTATAAGAGAAGAACAAAGAATGCAATACAGTATATTAATTGTATGAATGTGGAGAAATAAAATGTTCTTGTTGGTTATTGTAGGTGCAGTGGGACTTGCAGTCGGACATCCGTTAGACACTGTGAAGGTTGAATGATGCACTGAAACCCGTAAACATGACTAAATGCACAATTTATTTTATTTTTTTACATCTCTTTTTACACTTCTAGGTGCGTCTCCAAGCCCAGTCTGTGTATAAAGGAATATTTCACTGTGTGATTAAAACATACTCTCATGAAGGGGTGGGTGTTGTACTTTTCCTAAATTGTTTCACAAGATAAATTAATGCAAAATAGTTTCATACTCCACCAGGAACAGGACAAGAGAGTAATGATCACTTATGCTTTAATCACATCAGCTCCGTGGATTCTTTAAGGGCATGGCGTTTCCTGTTCTGACCACTGGCATCAACAATGCCGCTGTCTTTGGTTCTTACAGTAATGCTTCAGATTACCTCACTCACTCTCAGCACAGTCAAGGCAAACCAGCATCTGCTGCACAGGTCTTCACTGCCGGCTGCTTCTCGGGCCTGGTGCAGGTAAGATTACCTGATGTTCTCTAGCTGGTTTAACTTAAAAGTACCTCACAGGGCTGCAGATGTTACTGACGTGACAATTGCATGTCATGCTAGTGTTGACAGTGTTCAAAACGTCATTCTTGTTGCCAGCTACAAGAGAGAGTGGTTGGCATTGTGTTGCCCTTGCAAGTCTGTGTATGTCATCGTGTGAAAATGTTTTGGACAAACTGCTATATCAGAAGCTACTGCCAAAGCAGTTTGGAGTTCTTTGTCAGGTGTTACTATGTCTGTCTGACTGTCTGTATTAGAATAAACTTTGGCACAGTGATAATGTTGCAGTTAGGGAAGATACACTGTATGGAAAAAAGTACTGGACCACCTACACATTACACCTACAGGAACTGCTAAGCCATGAAGCTCTCGTGTACAGTTTTATTGCTGATGTTAATGCCAGAAGTGGTTTGGAAGTACTGTTAGAATCCTTGAAGCACAGGTCGAGGGGGAGTAGTAGCAGCAATCTTCCACTCCAGCTTATTAATTAACCATTGACCCAGACAGAGTTTTAATTCTTTTGAAACTCTGACTCTTAGCCTTGTCCACCCTAATTGGAAAATTGAAAAACCTGATTTATTTGTTATTATTTATCATCCTCCTGGCTCTTACTCAGAGTTTCTGTCTGATTTCTCAGACTTTTTATCTGATTTAGTGCTCAGTTCATATAAAATAATAGTGGGTGATTTAACATCAGTGTAGATGCTGAAAATGACAGCCTCAGTACTGCGTTTAATCTATTATTAGATTCAGTTGGCTTCTCTCAAAATGTAAATGAGCCCACCCACCACTTTAATCATACTCTGGATCTTGTTCTGACATATGTCATAGAAACTTAATAATTTCCTGAAAGCCCCCTCCTGTCTCATCGTTTCTTAATAGCATTTACGTTAATGGATTACACAGCAGTGGGAAATATGCTCTATTACAGTAGAAGTCTTTCTGAAAGTGCTGTAACTAAGTTTAAGGATATAATTCCTTCATTATTATGCTTTTCAATGCTATGTGCCAACACAGTGCAGAGCAGCTACCTAAACTCTGCTCCCAGAGAGGTAGATTATCTCAACAATAGTTTTAATCCTCATTGTGTATGATTTTGCATACTGTGGCTCCTCTGAAAAGGACACCCTCAAATCAGAAGTGCTTGACTTTGTATTATAACTCAAAAACATGCAGCTTAAAGCAGATAACCCATAAAGTGAAGAGGGAATGGCATCTCACTAATTTATCTTCAGTTAGCCGGGAAGAAGAGTTTCTTGCTCTATTAAAAAGCCCTCCATAAAGCTATGACAACTTACTAATCATCACTGACTGAAGAAAATAAGAACAACCCCAGAGAGTCAGAGCTCTGTAGAGCTGAGTATTCATTTAACTGTAATGACTTCATGATTTTCTTCACAAAAAAACTTTAACACTAGAACTCCCACAGGTGGTCAGAATAACCACCACCTATGGGAATTCAGGTAGTTCTAAAAATCCTGGGAGTTCTAATGTTAACCATTAGGAAAAAAAAATATTCATCAGCTGCTTTCAGCACTGCTGGTATTTCTCTCCAATTGAGCTCCAATTGAACTTTGAACACTGAACAATATTTACTTCCTCCAAAACATCAACGTTCATTCCTACTAGACTGCTCAAAGAAGTTAAAAATTAAAAAGCCATCACTTGACCAGCTAACCAATTATAGGCCTATCTCCAACCTTCCTTTTCTCTCAAAGATTCTTGAAAGAGTGGTTGTAAAACAGCTAACTGACCATCTGCTGAGGAACGGTTTATTTGAAGAGTTTCAGTCAGGTTTCAGAATTCATCACAGTACAGAAACAGCATTAGTGAAGGTTACAAATGATCTGACAGTGGATACATCTCTGTGCTTCTCCTGTTAGAACTCAGTGCAGCTTTTGATACTGTTGACCATAATATTTTATTACAGAGACAGAGAGCATACCATAGGTATTAAAGGTAATGCATTGCAGTTCAATTCAATTTCAATTCAGTTTTATTAGTATAGCGCCAGATCACAACAAACAAACAATCAACAACAGTCGCCTCAAGGCGCTTTGTTTTGTAGGTAAAACCCTACAATAATACAGAGAAAACTCAACAGTCAAAACGACTCCCTATGAGCAGCACTTGGTGACAGGGAAGGAAAAACTCCCAGAACCAGGCTCAGGGAGGGGCAGTCATCTGCCGCAACCGGTTGGGGCTGAGGTCAATTGCAGTGGTTTGAATCTCTAATTTCCTGCTTCTAAATTCAGATAAAACTGAGGTTATTGTACTTGGCCTTACAAACCTTATAAACATGGTGTCTAGCCAGATACTTACTCTGGATGGCATTACTTGGAGTCATTTTTGAGCAGGATATGTCCTTCAATGCATATATTAAACAAATATGTAGGACTGCTTTTTTTGCATTTCAACAATATTTTTAAAATTAGAAACATCTTGTCTCAGTGATGCTGAAAAACTAGTTCATGCATTTATTACTTCTAGGCTGGATTATTGTAATTCATTATTATCAGACTGTCCTAAAAGCTCCCTGAAAAGCCTTCAGCTGATCCAAAATGCTGCAGCTAGAGTACTGATTTGCAGGGACTCCTTTATGCACAGCTCTCTTAAAGTCTAGCATTTCAATCAGGGAGAGTTCTGGACTTGGACTGGGCCATTGCAACACTTTGATTCTTTACAGCCATTCTGTGGCAGATTTCCTGCTGTGTGTTATATCATTGTCCTGCTGCATGACCCAGTTTGGACTAAGCTTTAGCTGTTAAAAAGATGATCTCACATTTGACCCTAGAATACTTTGGTATACAAAGGAGTTTATGGCCAAGTCAGTGACTGCAAGGTCCCCAGATCCTGTCGCTGCAAAACAAGCCCAAATCATCACCCCTCCACCATCGTGCTTGACAGTTGATACACTGAGTTTGTCTTTCTCCATACATTGTGCTGTGCATTATGGACAAACATCACTTTGGTCTCGTTTGTCCAAAGGACATTGTTCCACAAGTTTTGTGATTTGTTCAGAGGCAGTTTTGCAAATCTATGCATGCTGCCGTGTTCTTTTAGGGAAAAGAAGCTTTCTCCTGGCAACCCGTCCAAATAAGCCATACTCATTCAGTCTTTCTCTGACTGGTAACTGTCTTGAATCTTGAATGTTTTCCACTTGTGAATAATCATTCTTACTGTGGAATGATGGACTTCAAATTGTTTGGAAATGATCTTATAACCCTTCCCATACTTGAATGCTCCAGACCTTCAAACTGCCAAAACCACTGCTTTTATAAAGGTGCTCACACTTGCAGGTGATCAGTTTATTAAAAGTGCATTTGATTAGTTGCTCCAGGCTGCTACTTACCCTCTGAATTCCTGTTGAAGGAGTATGTATGCTTGTATCCATCCATCCATCCACCCACCCTCCCTCTTCCACTTATCCAGTTGTAGTTTGGCTTAATTTTTATTAAATAAATAATGACATGGTGTAATATGCGTTGTTGCTCATCTGAGGTTGTATTTACCTCATTTTAAGACCTGATAAGGACCAGATGATTTTTATGAAGTCCCTACATGTAAAACCTTTCTTTTTGCTATGAGCACATTTCAAATGAATTCATCCAAACAAGACTGAAGTTTGATGTAGGTCAATATTAATATAAATGAATTAGATCTGGATAAACCCCTTGCAAAGCAATGCAGTTTTGGGGAAGGTTCAAAACACTCTTAAAACCAAAAATATATATAAAACACAAAAAAGAAAATACAAATAACAAAATTAATTAAAAAATAATCAAAGTGACAGATTTTATTTTCTGCAAGTTATAAATAATTATTATCACCTATAGAAGAACTGAAAACGATAGTGTGAGGTGGTGGAATTCTGTAGAGAACAAAGGTAAAAGAACTTAAATTTGTGCGTAAAAAAAAAAAAAAAAGAAGCCTGCATTAACAAAAAAGCTGCACTTTGATTTTTCTGTCATTCAGGAGAAAGTTTAACCTGGTGCTCCTGCCAAATATTGAAACAAGAGGATTATTACATGACACAGCAGATAGCACTGTTGCTTCACAGCAACAAGGTCCTGGGGCAGTGCCACTGGATTGGCAGACTGGGTTAGTGGTCCCCATCTTTAAGACGGGAGACCGGTGTGCTCCAGCTATCAGGGGATCACACTCCTCAGCCTCCCTGGTAAGGGCTATGCCAGGGTGACTGAAAGGAGGGTCTCTTTTAGTCGAACCTCGGATTCAAGAGGAACAATGCGGTTTTCATCCTCGTCGCGGAAAACTGGACCAGCTCTTCATCCTCTTGAGGATATTTGAGTGTGCATGGGAGTTTGCCCATCCAGTCTACATGTGTTTTGTGGACTTGGAGAAGGCATTCAACCGTGTCCCTTGGGGTATCCTATGGAAGGTGCTGCAGGAGTATGGGGTGTCTGGCCCATTGTTGCGGGTCATTCAGTCCCTGTACAACCACAGCGAGAGCTTTGTCTGTATTGCCGGCAATAAGTCGGACTCATTTCCTGTGTGTGTTGAACTTGGCCAGGGCTGCCCTTTGTCACCAATTTGCTTCATAATTTTTATGGACAGAATTTCTAGGCATAGCCAAGTGGCAGAAGGCTTCTGCATTGGTGGCCTCAGAATCTCATCTCTGCTCTTTGTGGATGATGTGGTCCTGTTGGCTTCATCAGGTGGTGGCCTCCAGCTCACAGTGGAACAATTCACAGCTGATTGTGAAGTGGCTGGTATGAGAATTAGCACCTCTAAGTCTGAGGCCATGGTCCTCAGCTGGAAAAAGGTAGAGTGCCCACTCTGGCTCAGGGATGAGTTGCAGCCCCAGGTGGAGGCAGCAACTTGTCTTGGGGTCTTGTTCATGACTGACGGGAGATGGAAACGGGAGGTTGACAGATGGATTGGGGCCGCGTCTGCAGTGATGCAAATGCTGCACTGGTCTGTTGTGGTAAAGAGAGGGCTGAGTGTGAAAGCGAAGCTGTCATTTTACGGACAATCTATGTCCCTACTGACTGAAAGAATGAGACTGCAAATACAAGAGGCAGAAATGAGCTTCCTCCGAAGGGTGGCTGACCTCACCCTTACAGATATGGTGAGGAGAAAAGCTATTCAGGAGGGGCTCAAAGTAGAGCCACTGCTCCTCCACATAGAAAGGAGTCATTTGAGGTGGTTTGGGCATCTGACTAGCATGCCTCCTGGGCGCCTCTTGGGTGAGGTGTTCCAGGCATGTCTTACTGGTTGGAGGCCTGGATGGATTGTTGGTTGGTTTGTTTTCTTGTTTGCCAGTTAATTTAAAAGCCTTGTGGAATGATATGAAATCTTTTTTTCCGCTCTAGCAGTTTTAGCTGAGAGCGCCATACGGCACCTCACTGTGTGTGTGTGTGTGTGTGTGTGTGTGTGTGTCCGCATCATAAATAAAGTTGGGAGAAAGTGGCAGAATCCCATATGGGATTTCTTTGAGTACAATAGCGAGAAAGATGGAAGCAAGTGTCTTGTTGTGGATGATGACAAAATGTGAACACTTCTCAAAGGGGAAAACCCACCGACCTCAAGCTCTGAAAGAACAGTGTAACTGGTTTCATTTGTTTCTGATCAAATCGAAAGTGCAGCTACCAGCAGAAACTTTTCAAAAAATGAATTGTTGTGGTCAGGGCTGTATACATTAACCAAATTGATATTTTCTCTCAAAAGAGTTCCCTGGACCACCAAAAATCTACCTGCTGAATCATAAACAGTATTACTAACTTGGAAAGGCACAGAATTATGCATCAAAATCCTGAGGTTCTTCTTTTCACAAAAACCTATAAATCCACTTCAGAGAGGAGGGTGGAGAAAATGAAAGAAAATGGAGACAGACTGTCAAAGGTGTGGGAGCATCTCACAGAAAAGCTTTATGATTTAATTTGAAGCCTTATTTGAACTTTTGGGCAAAGATCTTTTTTTTTATTTATTTGCACATTATATTTTAATTTAAAAATAAAAAATAGCATTCACTTTAATACGCATTGTTCATTGTTAATTGTGATGGTCACATTAATGTTAAAAATACATTTGATTCGTTTCGAACTCGGATTTTTATGGGCCTTTATTTTAATTGTGAGACGAGACAACAAGGTGATATTAACAGGCGGGCAGGCTTGAACAGGTGAGGTAAGACTGAAATAATCACTGACTAATTGCTAAAATAATTGACAGATTATTCGACTATCAAAATAATTTTTAGTTGCAGCCCTAAAGGACAGCATTTTAAATGGCAGAAAATTGGTGACACAATCCACCTCCTCTGTTCAGTGATGGTTGTTCACAGCACACATAGATGGCTTCTTTTACTCCCCTTTTAAACCATCTGACTTCCCGGTCCAAAATGTGAACATTGGCATCCTCAAAAAGAGTGCCTTTCTCCTTCAGATGCAGCTGAGTCTTGTCCTGTTGAGGTGGCTCTTCTATGCTGTGCCATTTGTTTGTGAAGAGGCTGTTTGGTTTCTCCAATGTAGACACTGCACTGGACAGCAGACACGATGTTGCTTATCTTGTGTTTGGGGGTTTTGTCCTTGGGATGGACCAGTTTTTGCATTGGAGTGTGACTAGGTTTGAAATATACTGGGATGTCATGCTTGGACAAAATTCTTCTGAGTTTCTCTAACAAGCCTGGAACATAAGGGATGACAATGTTTTTCTGCTTGTCATTCTTATTCTCCCTAGTTTGTGTTTGACCTTTTTCCTTTGCATCTTGGCTGATTTGATGAAAGCCCAGTTGGGATAACCACATGTTTTAAGGGCTTTCTTTACATGCATGTGTTCCTTTTGTTTCCCTTCTACCTTAGAGGGAACGTTTTCTGCCCGGTGTTGTAGGGTCCTGATCACCCCAAGTTTGTGTTCCAGTGGGTGGTGGGAGTCAAAGAGTAGGTACTGGTCTGTGTGTGGGGGCTTCTGGTAAACTTCAATGTTGAGACTTCCATCTTACTCAATAAGCACTGCACAGTCCAGGAACGGTAACCTATTATCCCTAGTATCCTCCCTGGTAAACCTTATGTATTCATCCACTGAGTTAATGTGGTGAGGGAAGGCTTCTATTTCTTGGGTTTTGATTTTGACCCAGCTGTCATCCACATATCTGTAGCAGTGGCTAGGTGCTATCCCTTGGAAAGAGCATGCGCTTTACTTTCCACTTCCTCTATGTAAAGGTTGGCTACAATGGGTGGCACTGGGGAGCCCACGGTGCATCCATGCTTTTGTCTGCAGTAACCATTGTTGTATTTCAAATATGTTGTTGTAAGGCAGAGGTCCAACGGGATGCCCCTTTCCAGATAGGATTAAGAGCCCTCCACTTCCTTCTCTCTGGATCTCTGGCACATCAGAATTCATTGTGGGGGAGGGTGGCAACTGGATGCCCCTTTTTGGAAAGGATCCCCTTCCTTCAACTTCCTTCCCTCTGGGTATCTGGTGTGACAGAAGCTGTTGAGGGGGAGGGTGGCGAAGGGATGCCGCTTTCCAGAGAGGATGCCCTTCCCTCCGCTTTCTTCCCTCTAGATCTCTGGTGTGCTGGAGGCCGTTGAGGGGGAGGGTGGCGACGGGATGCCCCTTTTCAGGGAGGATTACAGGCCCTCTGCATCCTTCCCTCTGGGTCTCTGCCACACCAGAGGCCATCGAGTGGGAGGGTGGCGACGGGATGCCCCTTTTTGGAAAGGATCCCCTTCCTTCAACTTCCTTCCCTCTGGGTGTCTGGTGCGCCACAGGCCGTCGAGGGGGAGGCTGGTGACAGGTTGCCGCTTTCTGGAAAGGATCCCCTTCTCTCCGCTTCCTTCCCTCTGGGTCTCTAGCGCGCCGGAGGCCGTCGAGGGGGAAGGTGGGGACGGGATGCCCCTTTCCAGAGAGGATTACAGGCCCTCCAGGGTCTCTGGTAACAGGACTCCCCTTTATGGCCGTGTTATTCTACATACATTATAATCAGTTCAGTCTTTGTTGCCACTTAAAATATCTTTATAGAACTGTGATGTTATATTTGCTGCAATTTCTGCTTCCCTTATGGCCAGATCTCTCTTGAAAAAGACATATTTAATTATCCTTTTTAGCTGGATAAATTAAAGATATATAAAAGTCACTTTGCCAAAAGCTGATTGGAGCTTCTACCTTGTGACAGGAATCATCTTTGATTTTACTGACTTGATATCATTCATGACAGATATGTAATTTTTAATCAGGAAATCCCTTTTTGGCACAATACTGTGCCTTAGGATACAGACAAATCCTCATGTGACACAACTAGACTTTTATTTTGAAGAAACGTTACCTTTGAACAGGAAATATTGCCTTTTAAACGACCATTGATCTGACCATAGAGCAAAGAATGGGCTGTGACAGCATTTGTTACAGCCATAACGCAAGACTTGCAAAGGTAGGTAAGGTGCTGCTATTTAACAAAGAATATTGTGCATGGCATCAGTATTCTGATGTCATGCATACATTTTTTTATTATTATTAATACTGGATATTCTAAAAAAAAAAAAAAACACTAGATGAAGAAAAAAAAGATCTGTGAACAGTGGACAGTGTGCTGTCCTCCTGATTATCTATTATATTTTAACCAATCCACACACTTTAAACTTGGTTAAATTAAAATGGATTTTCGGTTTTACAATCAAGGGAGAATTTTTTTAGCAACCCCCAAGGCCAGTTTTTGTGTTCATTCACTCAAGCATAATAAACATTTCTGATTATCAAATGGTCAGAATAACCAATAAAATGGGAAGAATTTATGTCAAATAATGGAACACAGACTTACTGCCTTAACTCAGGCCAGACTGCATATGGTTATGTTTTCAATCACCTCCAAAAGTCATTTTCTGAGCCAGCAAAAACACTATATTAATTTGATGCAAACTTATAGCATACCATATACAACTAGGTCACACATTAACCACCCTTGATTGCCAGACAGTCAGTTTCGCACTATAGCACCTGTAATGTTTTATCTTTATGACAGTTTAAACACAAGGGTTTTCTTGCAGGTTGTGAAACTGTAAACATCATGCCTTTCTTGGAATTCTTAGCTGGGAGCATTTCAGGTAGAAAAACAGTGTTTATAAGAGAAGAACAAAGAATGCAATACAGTATATTAATTGTATGAATGTGGAGAAATAAAATGTTCTTGTTGGTTATTGTAGGTGCAGTGGGACTTGCAGTCGGACATCCGTTAGACACTGTGAAGGTTGAATGATGCACTGAAACCCGTAAACATGACTAAATGCACAATTTATTTTATTTTTTTACATCTCTTTTTACACTTCTAGGTGCGTCTCCAAGCCCAGTCTGTGTATAAAGGAATATTTCACTGTGTGATTAAAACATACTCTCATGAAGGGGTGGGTGTTGTACTTTTCCTAAATTGTTTCACAAGATAAATTAATGCAAAATAGTTTCATACTCCACCAGGAACAGGACAAGAGAGTAATGATCACTTATGCTTTAATCACATCAGCTCCGTGGATTCTTTAAGGGCATGGCGTTTCCTGTTCTGACCACTGGCATCAACAATGCCGCTGTCTTTGGTTCTTACAGTAATGCTTCAGATTACCTCACTCACTCTCAGCACAGTCAAGGCAAACCAGCATCTGCTGCACAGGTCTTCACTGCCGGCTGCTTCTCGGGCCTGGTGCAGGTAAGATTACCTGATGTTCTCTAGCTGGTTTAACTTAAAAGTACCTCACAGGGCTGCAGATGTTACTGACGTGACAATTGCATGTCATGCTAGTGTTGACAGTGTTCAAAACATCATTCTTGTTGCCAGCTACAAGAGAGAGTGGTTGGCATTGTGTTGCCCTTGCAAGTCTGTGTATGTCATCGTGTGAAAATGTTTTGGACAAACTGCTATATCAGAAGCTACTGCCAAAGCAGTTTGGAGTTCTTTGTCAGGTGTTACTATGTCTGTCTGACTGTCTGTATTAGAATAAACTTTGGCACAGTGATAATGTTGCAGTTAGGGAAGATACACTGTATGGAAAAAAGTACTGGACCACCTACACATTACACCTACAGGAACTGCTAAGCCATGAAGCTCTCGTGTACAGTTTTATTGCTGATGTTAATGCCAGAAGTGGTTTGGAAGTACTGTTAGAATCCTTGAAGCACAGGTCGAGGGGGAGTAGTAGCAGCAATCTTCCACTCCAGCTTATTAATTAACCATTGACCCAGACAGAGTTTTAATTCTTTTGAAACTCTGACTCTTAGCCTTGTCCACCCTAATTGGAAAATTGAAAAACCTGATTTATTTGTTATTATTTATCATCCTCCTGGCTCTTACTCAGAGTTTCTGTCTGATTTCTCAGACTTTTTATCTGATTTAGTGCTCAGTTCATATAAAATAATAGTGGGTGATTTAACATCAGTGTAGATGCTGAAAATGACAGCCTCAGTACTGCGTTTAATCTATTATTAGATTCAGTTGGCTTCTCTCAAAATGTAAATGAGCCCACCCACCACTTTAATCATACTCTGGATCTTGTTCTGACATATGTCATAGAAACTTAATAATTTCCTGAAAGCCCCCTCCTGTCTCATCGTTTCTTAATAGCATTTACATGAATGGATTACACAGCAGTGGGAAATATGCTCTATTACAGTAGAAGTCTTTCTGAAAGTGCTGTAACTAAGTTTAAGGATATAATTCCTTCATTATTATGCTTTTCAATGCTATGTGCCAACACAGTGCAGAGCAGCTACCTAAACTCTGCTCCCAGAGAGGTAGATTATCTCAACAATAGTTTTAATCCTCATTGTGTATGATTTTGCATACTGTGGCTCCTCTGAAAAGGACACCCTCAAATCAGAAGTGCTTGACTTTGTATTATAACTCAAAAACATGCAGCTTAAAGCAGATAACCCATAAAGTGAAGAGGGAATGGCATCTCACTAATTTATCTTCAGTTAGCCGGGAAGAAGAGTTTCTTGCTCTATTAAAAAGCCCTCCATAAAGCTATGACAACTTACTAATCATCACTGACTGAAGAAAATAAGAACAACCCCAGAGAGTCAGAGCTCTGTAGAGCTGAGTATTCATTTAACTGTAATGACTTCATGATTTTCTTCACAAAAAAACTTTAACACTAGAACTCCCACAGGTGGTCAGAATAACCACCACCTATGGGAATTCAGGTAGTTCTAAAAATCCTGGGAGTTCTAATGTTAACCATTAGGAAAAAAAAAATATTCATCAGCTGCTTTCAGCACTGCTGGTATTTTCTCCAATTGAACTTTGAACACTGAACAATATTTACTTCCTCCAAAACATCAACGTTCATTCCTACTAGACTGCTCAAAGAAGTTAAAAATTAAAAAGCCATCACTTGACCAGCTAACCAATTATAGGCCTATCTCCAACCTTCCTTTTCTCTCAAAGATTCTTGAAAGAGTGGTTGTAAAACAGCTAACTGACCATCTGCTGAGGAACGGTTTATTTGAAGAGTTTCAGTCAGGTTTCAGAATTCATCACAGTACAGAAACAGCATTAGTGAAGGTTACAAATGATCTGACAGTGGATACATCTCTGTGCTTCTCCTGTTAGAACTCAGTGCAGCTTTTGATACTGTTGACCATAATATTTTATTACAGAGACAGAGAGCATACCATAGGTATTAAAGGTAATGCATTGCAGTTCAATTCAATTTCAATTCAGTTTTATTAGTATAGCGCCAGATCACAACAAACAAACAACAACAGTCGCCTCAAGGCGCTTTGGTTTGTAGGTAAAACCCTACAATAATACAGAGAAAACTCAACAGTCAAAACGACTCCCTATGAGCAGCACTTGGTGACAGGGAAGGAAAAACTCCCAGAACCAGGCTCAGGGAGGGGCAGTCATCTGCCGCAACCGGTTGGGGCTGAGGTGAATTGCAGTGGTTTGAATCTCTAATTTCCTGCTTCTAAATTCAGATAAAACTGAGGTTATTGTACTTGGCCTTACAAACCTTATAAACATGGTGTCTAGCCAGATGCTTACTCTGGATGGCATTACTTGGAGTCATTTTTGAGCAGGATATGTCCTTCAATGCATATATTAAACAAATATGTAGGACTGCTTTTTTTGCATTTCAACAATATTTTTAAAATTAGAAACATCTTGTCTCAGTGATGCTGAAAAACTAGTTCATGCATTTATTACTTCTAGGCTGGATTATTGTAATTCATTATTATCAGACTGTCCTAAAAGCTCCCTGAAAAGCCTTCAGCTGATCCAAAATGCTGCAGCTAGAGTACTGATTTGCAGGGACTCCTTTATGCACAGCTCTCTTAAAGTCTAGCATTTCAATCAGGGAGAGTTCTGGACTTGGACTGGGCCATTGCAGCAGATTTCCTGCTGTGTGTTATATCATTGTCCTGCTGCATGACCCAGTTTGGACTAAGCTTTAGCTGTTAAAAAGATGATCTCACATTTGACCCTAGAATACTTTGGTATACAAAGGAGTTTATGGCCAAGTCAGTGACTGCAAGGTCCCCAGATCCTGTCGCTGCAAAACAAGCCCAAATCATCACCCCTCCACCATCGTGCTTGACAGTTGATACACTGAGTTTGTCTTTCTCCATACATTGTGCTGTGCATTATGGACAAACATCACTTTGGTCTCGTTTGTCCAAAGGACATTGTTCCACAAGTTTTGTGATTTGTTCAGAGGCAGTTTTGCAAATCTATGCATGCTGCCGTGTTCTTTTAGGGAAAAGAAGCTTTCTCCTGGCAACCCGTCCAAATAAGCCATACTCATTCAGTCTTTCTCTGACTGGTAACTGTCTTGAATCTTGAATGTTTTCCACTTGTGAATAATCATTCTTACTGTGGAATGATGGACTTCAAATTGTTTGGAAATGATCTTATAACCCTTCCCATACTTGAATGCTCCAGACCTTCAAACTGCCAAAACCTCTGCTTTTATAAAGGTGCTCACACTTGCAGGTGATCAGTTAATTAAAAGTGCATTTGATTAGTTGCTCCAGGCTGCTACTTACCCTCTGAATTCCTGTTGAAGGAGTATGTATGCTTGTATCCATCCATCCATCCACCCACCCTCCCTCTTCCACTTATCCAGTTGTAGTTTGGCTTAATTTTTATTAAATAAATAATGACATGGTGTAATATGCATTGTTGCTCATCTGAGGTTGTATTTACCTAATTTTAAGACCTGATAAGGACCAGATGATTTTTATGAAGTCCCTACATGTAAAACCTTTCTTTTTGCTATGAGCACATTTCAAATGAATTCATCCAAACAAGACTGAAGTTTGATGTAGGTCAATATTAATATAAATGAATTAGATCTGGATAAACCCCTTGCAACGCAATGCAGTTTTGGGGAAGGTTCAAAACACTCTTAAAACCAAAAATATATATAAAACACAAAAACGAAAATACAAATAACAAAATTAATTAAAAAATAATCAAAGTGACAGATTTTATTTTCTGCAAGTTATAAATAATTATTATCACCTATAGAAGAACTGAAAACGATAGTGTGAGGTGGTGGAATTCTGTAGAGAACAAAGGTAAAAGAACTTAAATTTGTGCGTAAAAAAAAAAAAAAAGAAGCCTGCATTAACAAAAAAGCTGCACTTTGATTTTTCTGTCATTCAGGAGAAAGTTTAACCTGGTGCTCTTGCCAAATATTGAAACAAGAGGATTATTACGTGACACAGCAGATAGCATTGTTGCTTCACAGCAACAAGGTCCTGGGGCAGTGCCACTGGATTGGCAGACTGGGTTAGTGGTCCCCATCTTTAAGACGGGAGACCGGTGTGCTCCAGCTATCAGGGGATCACACTCCTCAGCCTCCCTGGTAAGGGCTATGCCAGGGTGACTGAAAGGAGGGTCTCTTTTAGTCGAACCTCGGATTCAAGAGGAACAATGCGGTTTTCATCCTCGTCGCGGAAAACTGGACCAGCTCTTCATCCTCTTGAGGATATTTGAGTGTGCATGGGAGTTTGCCCATCCAGTCTACATGTGTTTTGTGGACTTGGAGAAGGCATTCAACCGTGTCCCTTGGGGTATCCTATGGAAGGTGCTGCAGGAGTATGGGGTGTCTGGCCCATTGTTGCGGGTCATTCAGTCCCTGTACAACCACAGCGAGAGCTTTGTCTGTATTGCCGGCAATAAGTGTGTGTGTTGAACTTGGCCAGGGCTGCCCTTTGTCACCAATTTGCTTCATAATTTTTATGGACAGAATTTCTAGGCATAGCCAAGTGGCAGAAGGCTTCTGCATTGGTGGCCTCAGAATCTGATCTCTGCTCTTTGCGGATGATGTGGTCCTGTTGGCTTCATCAGGTGGTGGCCTCCAGCTCACAGTGGAACAATTCACAGCTGATTGTGAAGTGGCTGGTATGAGAATTAGCACCTCTAAGTCTGAGGCCATGGTCCTCAGCTGGAAAAAGGTAGAGTGCCCACTCTGGCTCAGGGATGAGTTGCAGCCCCAGGTGGAGGCAGCAACTTGTCTTGGGGTCTTGTTCATGACTGACGGGAGATGGAAACGGGAGGTTGACAGATGGATTGGGGCCGTGTCTGCAGTGATGCAAATGCTGCACTGGTCTGTTGTGGTAAAGAGAGGGCTGAGTGTGAAAGCGAAGCTGTCATTTTACGGACAATCTATGTCCCTACTGACTGAAAAAATGAGATTGCAAATACAAGCGGCAGAAATGAGCTTCCTCCGAAGGGTGGCTGACCTCACCCTTACAGATATGGTGAGGAGAAAAGCTATTCAGGAGGGGCTCAAAGTAGAGCCACTGCTCCTCCACATAGAAAGGAGTCATTTGAGGTGGTTTGGGCATCTGACTAGCATGCCTCCTGGGCGCCTCTTGGGTGAGGTGTTCCAGGCATGTCTTACTGGTTGGAGGCCTGGATGGATTGTTGGTTGGTTTGTTTTCTTGTTTGCCAGTTAATTTGAAAGCCTTGTGGATTGCTATGAAATCTTTTTTTCCGCTCTAGCAGTTTTAGCTGAGAGCGCCATACGGCACCTCACTGTGTGTGTGTGTGCGTGTGTGTGTGTGTGTGTGTGTGTGTGTGTGTGTGTGTCCGCATCATAAATAAAGTTGGGAGAAAGTGGCAGAATCCCATATGGGATTTCTTTGAGTACAATAGCGAGAAAGATGGAAGCAAGTGTCTTGTTGTGGATGATGACAAAATGTGAACACTTCTCAAAGGGGAAAACCCACCGACCACAAAGTCCACCTGAGAAGTGCGCACAAGGCGGCTACGGAAACCCCTCTGAACTTGCACAGTAACCTAACGTGCACCTCTTGAGAAATGTAACTATTTCTCAAGTCTATGCAGATCAAAATTATTGTAATTGGCCTGTTCAGCACTGCCAAGTCCTCTCGGGCATTTCCAGCTATTATTCACCACAGTTTTGGAATTTATCAGTGAGAGAATAACAATCAGGAATAATAATCATAGTATCAACATAAGGACTCACAAATTCCTGGAGGGAGATTGCTGAAACTATCGGAATGGATGTGAAAGAATGAACAAAGGGAAAAAACAACAACAAAAAAAACTAGAAAGACAATTATGTTTACAGCTGAAAAAAAAAAAATTACCACAAAGAGCAAGAACCCAGGAAGGAAAAAGTACCAGGATTTTTAGTTTCTGTCGGATGGCACTGCAGGTAAAACACTGGGACACGACCACAAGGTAATTAACACAGACACACAATGGATGTCGGCCACTTACGTACGTAGCCCCCGCAAAGACACAGCGCAGAAGGCTAATTCAGGCCTAATAGTGAGTATCTAACCAAGCGAGCATCTCTGTAGCTCCTCCGGCTCCAACAGAGAACCAGCATCACAGCCATGCAGCAAGATGACAACCATAATGGACCGTTTTTCAGCGAAAATATAACTG
Source organism: Archocentrus centrarchus (assembly GCF_007364275.1). Taxonomy (NCBI): domain Eukaryota; kingdom Metazoa; phylum Chordata; class Actinopteri; order Cichliformes; family Cichlidae; genus Archocentrus; species Archocentrus centrarchus. The sequence continues at coordinate 27,809,929 of NC_044352.1, read as the reverse complement.
CTGGCTTGTTAATACACAGGAACACTGCGAGCGGGAGGATACACTGATAAATGTGTTTGAGACTGGGATGTCCCACACCACGGTGTGACACACAAATACAAACACACACAATCCTGAAAAGCTGTGTTTGAGCTTTGATTCCTTCAAATGCTCACAGTTCAGATTGTCCTTGTTTATAATGTTTCACTGTGTTCTGATGTTATAAATCACATGCGAGGTAATGTTAATCTACTGCACTGAAGGTGTAACCGAAGCAAAACTACCCTGTTCCACAGCATGCCTTTTGTCCTGTCTCACCCCTCCCTGAGCCTGGCTCTGCCGGAGGCTTCGTCCTGTTAAAAGGGAGTTTTTCCTTCCCACGTGTGAGCAAACAGTGTTGCCAAGTGCTTGCTCATAGGGGGTTGTTTGGATTGCTGAGTTTTCTCTGTAATTATTGTACAGTACAATGCGGTACAATATAAAGCACCTTGAGGGAACTGTTGTGATTTGGCACTATATAAACAAAATTGAATTGAATACTCATGTATGTATTTTGTGTTACACCACCCACACTCACCTATTTTATTTCCAGTCCTGAATATACATGTAAGTTGGCTACTGTGAACCTCAGAATCCTTTTTGGTGGACTGACTCTTTGAGGCAATCTGTTTTCAGGTGTTGGCTTGTGCACCCATCGACCTGGTGAAAGTGCGCCTGCAGGGTCAAACATCAGCACGATACCGTGGACCCGTACACTGTGTTACTGTCATCCTGAGGGCGGAGGGGCTCAGGGGTCTGTTCAGAGGAGGCCTGGCCCTCGCTCTGAGGGACATCCCGTGCTATGGATTCTACTTCTTGCCTTACGAGGTCATTCGTAAAGTTCTGACTGAGAATGGCAAAGAGCCAGGTCAGAGCTGAATGGAGACTAGCTTACAAGGTCAAAATCATGACATAATACTGCATATCATAACGATATTCCAAGAGTTTTCAGTTTGTACTTCTGACAAACTGAAAACTTCATAATGTGGGATGTGGCATAGATCACAAAAAGCAGCTCAATTGTAATTCGTCACTTAAACCGGCTTCAGTTTGTAGTGCATTAATCCAACATGCTTTCCTTTATGTACTTCATGTATTTTTTAAAAATTAAATGAACACATATGATGGAGCTGTATATGAATATCTAGACACTGAGGCTAATTCATCCTTATTCCTTATGTTAATTTTATGTTGACAGATCCTGGTTTTTAGATCTTTAGTTTTCACTCCATATATTGACCCACGTGGCCTTTTTATACCAAATTAACCTCATCTTTGGTTCTACAGAAGATCCTCCTTTAAAAACAGACCCCCTTTGTTCTGCAATTTAAACATGGGAAATTCCCACCTTGTAATTCAGATCAAATTTATTGGTCAATCGGCCCTGACATAAATATTTCTCAGTATATTGTTCTCTCTCTCTCTGTCCTCAGGTACCTTTGCAGTATTGATTGCAGGTGGTGTTGCAGGTGTCGTGAGCTGGGCCATCGCCACGCCCATGGACGTTGTGAAAGCTCGGCTCCAGATGTCGGGGGCCGGCGGGCGGAAGTACAGCGGGGTCCTGCACTGCATGAGAGTGAGCGTAAGGGAGGAAGGAGTGAAGGTGTTTTCCAAAGGCCTCCTGCTGAACAGTCTGAGAGCCTTCCCGGTCAATGCCATCACCTTCCTCAGCTACGAGAGCCTGATGAAGATTTTCTATCCACCAGCAAGTCATTCTTGACAGTAAATGGATGGACACGTTGCCTATAAGGATAAAATATCTTTGAGAAGATTTTAGCATAACAAGTGTAGGTCTGACATTCTCAGATCCTACAGGCGTCAGTCTTAAGTAGTGTTTTTAAATTCTGTGTAGAAAAGGTCAACTCTCATTTGGCCACCATCACTAATCTGGTCACACTTTGAAGATAGAAGATGCTGCCAGTGAGCCTCACCAAAGCCTACATTAAAGCTGCTATAATCAACATTTCTGCATTAACGATATTTCACAATAAAAATGAGAATGTGAAATGGGTCCATGAATATGGATTCTGAGGAATTGTTCATCTAACTCTGCAGTTCAGCACCCTTCGAGTTTGTTTTAAGACCGTTTTATTTTATATCAGTGTTGTTTCCATGTTCTGATAAACCCAGCAGCAGACAGGCAGAGTTAGCAAAGAGCTGATGAACATACAGCAAGTACAGAGCCCGATATATGCATTCAAAGATGCTCTTCTAAATACCCTGGTTTTAATGAGTAGTTATTAGCATTGCCTTTTCAACCAGCCCTAAGCAGTTTGACCATTCTCACCTGACCTGACATCAACAGGGCATTTTCATCCAGAGAACTGCCGCTCACTGGATACTTTCTTTCAGATCATTCTCTAGAGATGGTTGTGCATGAAAATCCCAGATCAGCAGCGTCTGACCACATTCAAAGTTACTTAAATCACCTTTTTCCCCTCACTCTGATGTTCGATTTGACCATGTCTGCCATGAGATTGATTGTTTAGATAGTTGCATTAACAAGCAGTTGAAAGGGTGTATCTAATAAAATGGCTGAGTGTATACTGTGTGTAAATTAACAACACAACACACTGAAGAGAAAATACTTTAATCTTCTGCAGTCTCCACCATTTTTACATCCTCAAAATGTTTTACATCTTGGATTTGCATGGTCCCAAACACAGGTCATACTCACCTCAACACTTTGCACTTGGTCAACAGACTGAAAAAGTCTGCATGGTCAAACTTGCCTCCTGAAGCAGCATCTCAGACTCAAAATGGAAGATTAGTATAAAAGGATAAAATCGTAATGTCTAAATGTTTAATCAGAGCCCACCCGGGAAAAAAAAAAAGTGTTTATAATGTAAAGACAAAAAAGTTCAAGTCAACCAGCTGTTCTGGTTAAGCTCTGTGGTTACAAAACATGTAAGAGAAGAAGAAAGGCTGCTTCCAGAGGCACAGAAAAATGTCAGACTGAACAAGCTGAACTTGGGTATGGTCAGAGTAAGGTTCATATGCCCAATTATGGGCATCATGTTGTAGTTTGTTTTTTGGGAAATGCGCCACTAATGTGCTTCTCTAGAGACAGATACAAGCGGAGGAACTTCCACTTTCAAGACAGATGCTGAAATCGGATTCAGCAAGGACAGAAAGAGGAACACAGATTTTGTATCTGCAGCAACAAGCACAGGATGGTTTGTTTTTACTGCAACTTGGATTTTATTTTTGTTATTTGGTTCATTTTAATTGACTGTTGAATCAGTTCTACAGGGCAAGAAACACAGAAACTACAGAAATAAAATCCAAGTTTCAATAAACAATTTTTCAAAAAGATTTAAAAAAAAAAGCAACTCTTCCATCCATTCTTTCTCTAATCCTCTTTTCCCGTTTAGATTTAACAGGGCTGTCACTGCCGTCACTGCCATCCCAGCAATGCTCAGCGGTCATGTCAGTTTCCATTAATTAAAAAAGAAAAAAAAAAAAAAGGTAATAATGTCATAAAGGATGAGCATTCTCAGAATGCAATATCCACATGTTTTACACATTGATTCCAAATGTGTAGAGTCAGTCCAAACTTCAGCTGGACAAGCCTCAACAAAAGGCCTCCCACCTCAGGCACTGGTGCCCTTCATACATCCTAAACACACATCCCAACAAGATAGATTTAACATTGGCTTACACAGTGAATATTACATCACCACAAAGTTTAAAATCTTACAGCTTCCAAGCTTTGCAGTTACCATGCATTTAGTAGCTGCTTTACCACAGATGAGAGATAAACTAGCATGTAATAAAATGTAAATGTAAGAAAAACCCCCTGAGCTTCCTTTAACTGACCACTAGAAGACAAAAAGGATCAACAATGCTTCAAGTGGTAATCGGGTCAGGTACAAAGAAATACTGGTGACAACGTTCCACAGGGACTACTGATGGCTCAGTCACACGCCCACAGCTTATCGAGCCATCGCACAGTTTAATTCAAGCTTTAACAGTTACACTGAAGGAACCCTGAAAGACGGCAGCTCTTGAATCAGAGGGTGTGAACTGTTAAAGGCTTTTAGTCTATCTCGGGCAGCACTGTAGCCTTAAGGGCTGGGTCCTCAGTGAGACTGAGAGGCTTTGAAGTCCTGGTCCTGGAACAGTGGTTTGTGGTTCTGCTCAGCTGCCAAAGCCCGTAAGATTTCTCTCTGGAGCTGCCTGGCCTTGTTGTACAAGAAGACCCCGATGAACACGAGGACAGTGCCGGTGGCGCTGAGGATAGTTATCTGGTTGCTGAAGACAATGACGCTCAGCCACACCGACAGGGCGTGCTTAACAGTACTGGCAACACTGAGGAAGAATGAGGATCATTACTGCTGGGATTAACATCAAATTCATTCAGTTTAAACTTCCTAAAGTGGACACCTTATGCTTGTCCTTAAGTTCTCTACATCCTGTTAGAGTAGTGAATGGTCATTTAAAAGTTTCAAATAATGAGGTCAGCACATGTATCCCCATGAACCTCAGGACTGCTCTAAAAGCTCTCCTTTTCCCACCTTTTCTTCCTTTGGCTTTGTGTGATATCAAAGAAAGGAGATATCTCTAATACAGTCATCTAAGCCTCACACACCTACTGTTAGTGAACCAACTAAGATAGCTGGTTTCAGCTGCACAAAGACAAAAAATAAATCATAAAAGCTACTCTAGTAGAGTCCAAGAGTAAATATTTGGAGCTGGAAATGAGCTTAATAGCCCCACAGTAATAACTTTCAGTTACAGCAGCTATAAGGTTTATACTGGTAAACATACAGTGCAATATGCACCTGCTCATTAAGGCCATGGTTGCTCAGGATCTCAACTCCTGCCTCGGAAACACGCTTTTAAGAAGGCACTCTTGCAGGGCACAGTAAGGTTCATGACTTAAAGGGTTTTCTGACTTAAATGAAGCTATTATGGAAACAGTGGCACACTGACCTTGCACATAATTTACAGATTTGTTAATTGCCACAGCGATTTTCACAAAGTCAGCAGCCGTTGAGTCACAATCAGTGAATCTGCACCTGGGCCCACCTTTTTGGGCGGGGTAGGGCAAGGTACACAGCGATCCCACTAGCCAAATACACCGGACTTAAAGGATTCGCATTCAAATATGCTCGGTCACAGTTTGGATTGTCTAGTACAAGCACACCGTAATGAGTTGCAAATGAATGCTGTACAGCATGCCGACCATCAGACTTTAGTCAGTGCTAAAGTTAAAATAAGATGATGCATGTATGACTTGAAAATCTGCAGACGCATTAAGAAGTTATCTGGTTAGTGTGGGCGATTTAAAAACTGTAGCAGGAACTTTGGCGTTCAGGAAACACGTGATATTCAGGTTAAAGTAGGTGTGTCTGCTGACACCTGAGGTCATCCAGTGAAAACGAATACCCCTGCTTCGAACTTTGTGTCCTACCTGAAAGTAACAGGGGAAATCCTTCCCATGAGAGCATAGGCAGTGACGCTCTGCAGGTGGAAAAGGCAACCATCGAAAAGCAGCAACAGGATGATGTCCTGACTCAAGATGAAGCTCTGTCCACTCTTCCCAATCATGGGAATGTCCTGGAAATAAACAGATAACCATTAATGTTATCTGCTTGTTTTTGTATGTACTGTAGGGTCTAAAAACTGCTACAAAGTGTCATTCTGGAAACTTGGCACTTTTGTTCTGACTTACCAAGAGGAACACCCAGGCAGGTATGAGCATAGCGACTGCTGCTGCACTGGTGTAGAACTGCAGCTCTGGAGGGCTGAAATAGGACAACTAAATTAAAACTGTATGTACAGCTTGACAGCTATGAACAGGAGGATTCACAGCATTTTACCTGAGTTTGTACGTGTCTCCACTTAGCAGCTTTTTGGAGAATACATTCTGCAAGCTGAGATCAGAGACACAGAGTTAGGTCAAAGCATGAAAGGCCCTGCTGGGGGAGAGGCTGTGCTGTGTGCTGCGGTACCAGTCCATGATGTTGGTGGAGAGAGCAGCGGAGAAGCCGAGCATGTTGAAGCTGATTTCCGTTGCTGTGCAGAGAGCCAGGCCAGCCATGACTGGGAACAGGGACAGGTTCACCCACAGCCCTGCAGAGAACAAACAGCATACACAATTAAAGGAGTCATTGTGTTTAAACTAATTCTGTCACCGAAGCTGCAGCAGCCTAACTGTTCTGAGCACACCCAATAATATTACAGTTAATAATAGGGTGTTTGAACATAGCCACAATTACATGATTAATGCCAGATCATATTTTTCCTGTCAACAATTCTTGTGACCAAACCAAAAACAACAAGGTGTTCAACCTAAGACTGAAAGGTTGAAGAAGAGTTTTTACCCACAAGCCATCCATCTGCTCAACTCTGAGCCCTAACTGGACCATTATTGCACAGTGTAAATATTATAATTTATAAAAGTGTGTATAGTGTATAGTATATAGAGTATAGTGTATAGTGTGAATTACTTTTTTTTATTTTTATTCTTCTTATTTATATGTGTGTGTATATAAGGTTGCAGGTACAAAATACATTTCACTGTGCATTGTACTGTGTATAACTGTGCATGTGACAAATAAACACTATCTTATCTTATCTTATCTAACTTCTCCCCCTCATACTGTTCACACACACTGAAGCCTGCACAGCAACATGCACTTTACCCGTGTACTCGCCGAGGATCAGCCTGGACATGATGACGGTGAAAATGGGTGCGGAGCTCTTCACCGTTTCAGCAAATGACACTGCAACATTCTTCAGGCTCACCAAGCCCAGAACCACCGTGGTGAACCTACAAGTGGACACAATGGTGTCTGTACTGAACTTGGCAGCAACATTCAAGAGCGATTTATTATCAAGCTGCACCTCCAAAGGAAGAGGAGATAAATCTCTTAATGAGGTCTTTTTTTTTCCCCCCTTATATGCACACATTTGATTTTTTAAGTAATCAGCAATTTCCATTAATAAAAAAAACTCACCTCATAAGTCCAACAAACAGCATAATCATGATGAAGTTGGGGGGGTACTCGCTTCTGGACTTGTGCTGGTACAGGCAGCAGGGGACAAACATCTTCAAGCAGCCTATGATGGTGGTGGAGAGCATCTGAACAGCACCTGGCAAGCATAAGACAAAAAATAATAATTTTTTTTTTAAAAGGAGCAAACACATTTATTATTATCATCAAAACACTTCAAAATACTGTATTAATGATTTGTTTGCTATCTGATTAGAAGGGTCCATTTGTGCCAAACTTATATTCATACAATATCTACATGACAAAAACAGTTTTCTATTTAAACTCCAGCTTCAGTCACCGGTCTGTTCAGATACTTAAACAGACTGCAGACAACACAACACATTTGTCTGTCCGTGCAGTTTCACTTCTTGTCACACTTCCTCTCATTTGGCTGTGTTGTGTTGCTTTGACATGCTGTATTGAGTTTTGTCACGGCTCAAAGCACGTGGACGTGGAAATAATCCTGATTCAAATGGAGCTTTGCAATTATTAGAAATTGGCAGTGCAGAGTTGTTTCACAAGCAGCTGACCGGTTTTACAGGTTGGTCTAAAACAACTGCAAGCTGCTCTTGAGTTTTGTGAGGAAGACAGATCATGTTTTCCATTAATATTAAAGACTGTAATCTCAGGTGCATAATGTAAATTATACGCCAAAATATTTCATACCTTTATTTATTACAGTTAAATCACCACATGCATAATTAGTAGCAGCAGAATAATTTTATTTCTTCTTACCAAGCATGCTGGGCTCTCCTTCCAGTAACGACAGTATGTACTTGTTGAGAAACAAGGTGCAGAAGCTGAAGAAGTACCAGAGGCCCAGGTAGGTCATGGAGCGCCAGTTCGACACCCCAGACTCCGCCTCGATCACCGTGGTCTCAGTTACTGTAATCTTCAGCACTTGTTCCCCCAGCAGGCTCTCACTGCGGGCCAGCACCACTCGCTCCTGACGGGTACGGAACGGCGAAAAGAAGCACCACAGCGAGTGTCTGCTGCTTGGCATCATTCCTGCTGCCCGAGGGCCCCCAGGGGCCCCACTAAAAGGGGACTTGAGTGGGTCTAAGGGGGTGGGGTGGGGGGGTTTGTTCGTTTTAGGGGGGTGCTTAGTCCATCCTCTGGGGGGTCCAGCAAGTTATCGCTCAGTCTTGCTGTGACTACTGGGAATCCCTTCCCTGTGCTCTGCTGCAGGAACCTGGAAGGAATAAAAAAGGTCACAGAGGGGGAAAAAAAAACAACAAAAAAAACAACAAAAAAACCCAATACTAAACAAAGCATATCCATCTCATGTTGCTCCAATAATTTACACAGTGCAGATTACTTCATACTGTAACTGTTCAACTCTATAAACGTTAAGCCGTGCAATGTTACACTGCGTTTAACACAGATTTATTGCATGCTCGACTGAAAATGCACAAATTTAACTACTATATCAACCTTATTTCACTTGACTAACCTTAAGCGTTAAAGCTCTGCAATGAAAGGAGCAGCTATTCATGTAGTCAGGACAAAAATGAGGACAACCGGTGAATGAAACCTGAGCAAAGTTCAAACAAACCAGCGAATACAGTGAGTTACAGCGGCGAGGCTTCAAGCAAGCCAGGTCGACACGTATAAGTTTGGCTGACTGCTAGCTTCTTCCCGCAGAAACTCGCCCTGTCGAGGGTAAACTACTCATTTAAAAGGTCACGTTGCCAGGAAAACTCAGCTCTTACCTCTCTGTGTGACCCGGTTGCCTCAGTTTGAACACAGAAAAAGCGTGAAGACTGCAGTTCAGCCGAGTTTTGTCACAGGAAGTTGCACATTGACGTTAGCTAGCAGCTGCTGTTGCCGCCCGCTGCACTAAATACGAGGCAGCGTCACCCAGCGCGCCGGTCGCGCTATCATCCATGCTACAAAACACCCACAACACAATGCTGCACCCGCTATTCTGGGACATTTACCTTTCGGTCCGGGTTACGTATAACTCTGCACCTGCCTTCAAGACATGGTTGCTAACGATCAAAGCGCATGCGTCAAGTTACCCCGAAACAGCCACGGTTAAAACGGTTTAAAATATAAACCTCCAGCGGTGAATTCAGCTCTTACGCCAAGGGTGATGAGTTTAAGTTTGTTTTATTATAATTATCTCTCTGAGCATTTGTTCTCAAATCTATTTCTTGCTTTGAAATAATCATTGTTTTGTAGCGGAGAAGAAAAAGTGTGTGCTTTTAATTTTATAACGCGACCACCGTGTTTCCGGTGGGACTTATTTCAACTTGAACCACCTTCAAACGATACCATTGATGTTCGATAGCACAGATTTCCTTTCCGACCCAATACTGAGTAAAATTCAAGCTGGTATAGTGCATGAAAGACTGACTGACTTATTATTTTATAAACTCAAGTAAAGTACTCAAGTAGAGTACTTTTTGATTCACGTGTATACAGCTTTAATGCTGGAGCTGGAGATGATTTGAATTATAGTAATAGAACATATATTAATAGGTTTCTTTTTTTAAATTGCAAAATAATAAGTTACTAAAGTACAACATTTGTGGAAGAAGAATGTAGCTTTACATAGAAATCCAACTGAATTGGACATAGAAAGATTTGTAGCACTCTAGCCCACTGGCATTGGTGGTGTGGTGCAGGGTTATTCTAGTTAACGAAAACGAACGAAATAACCAAAACTGAAACTGAAAAAACATTGTCGTTAACTGAAATAAATAAAAACTAAAATTAAAAGGAAGAAACGACAACTAACTAAAACTGAATTGTGAGTTTACAAAACTAACTAAAACTAACTGAAATTATAGATATTGTTATTTTTTCAAAAGTCTTGTGGATTGATATGAAATCATTTTTTTCCTCTCCGAGTTTAAGCTCGGAACGCCGTCGGGCAAATGGGTGCGCATGTGCGTGCGTGCGCACACCGCGCTGCTCCTCAGAGTCCCATGCGGAGTGTTTTTTTTTTTTTTTTTTTACTATGATAGCACAGATAGCAGCGAGTGTCTTGTTGTGGATGATGAAAAATGTACGGAACACTTCTTAGTCAGGAAAAAAAACACCAACATCAAAGTAGACCTGAGAAGCGCACACAAGGCAGCTACGGAAACCGCTCTCATCCTACAAGGCAACCCGGCCTGCACCTCCAGAGAAACGTGACTACTCGTCGGGTCAACGCAGCCCACAGCGTTGTGTTTAGTCCTTGTGCGTTTCCGGCTACTTTATCAGTCAGATAATAACAATCAGGACTAATAATCAAAGCATCAATATAAGGACTCACAAATGTCAGCAAATTCCTGGAGGGAGCTGCTGAAACTATGGGAATGGACGTGAAGGAATGAAGAAAGTGAAAAAACAGGGACAAATATGTTTGCACCCTAAAAACTGAGCACAAAGAGCAAGGACCAAAAAACCCCCAGCACACAACCACAAGGTAATTAACACACGCAATCCAGCTATACATGCATAAATGCGGACATGAGGTCGGACACTTCCGTAGGCTACAGAGGCCGCAAAGACCCTGCAAGTCTAATCAGCGAGCATCTAACCAAGTAGCTCCAAAACAGAAGCAGCATCAGGTGGAGAGAACATCAGGATGCAGCTGGATTTGAGCTTTGACTCCTTCAAGGAGTTTGTTTTTGTCAAACACCACATGTAGCTGTTGTTAATCTGCTGCACTGAGGCTGAACTTTATTGGGAGTTTATTGTAGAATTTATCGAGTTTTGGAGTTCATATTGTTAGCAGTTTCTCCCTGTTGATGTTCATGTGTGTCCTTAATATTACACACATTTAGCATGTAGTTCTGCTGTCTGTGAACAGTTGGTTGCTGAATATATTTCTTTAAAGCGTAACTGATTAAGTATGAAAATACTAAAACTAATACTGAAACTAACTAAAACTAAGCATAAAACCAAAAATACAAACTAATAAAAACGAGCAAAAACCACTCTGAAAACTAATTAAAACTAACTGAATTAGAGAAAAAAAAAGTAAAAACTAACTAAAACTAAACTATAATGTAAAATCCAAAACTATTATAACCCCCTTGTGGTGGTTTTGGGTGGAGTTCTGCAAAAAGAAACGTTACTAGCTCAGAAGAGAATGAACCGATGGGTTGGAGCTGACACACAGGATGTAGTAATTAACATGAAACTGTGGACCCCACCTTCCCTGTGCCAACGGTCCAGGCTGCTGGTGTTGTAATGTTGAGGGGAAACTTTCCACACACTCATGACTTAAAGATCACAGTGCGCTGCTGGCCGTGCTTACCAGCAGCTTCCAGCATGATAAAACAGCATGTCACCAAACAAAAGTCACCTCAAACTGGCTTCATGAACATGAAGATTGTGTCAGTTTACTCAGTAGCCTGATCAGCTACCAGATTTATATCCAGTAGATGTTTGGGATGTGAACAAACAAACTGGAAGCATGAATGCGCACATGACAAATGACAGAAATGATGTGATGCCAACATATCAGCAAGCAGCAGAATCTCAAAGGAAGGCTGTCGGTGCAGAGGGCAGAATTTAATGCACTCTGCAGTCTATCTATCTATCTATCTATCTATCTATCTATCTATCTATCTATCTATCTATCTATCTATCTATCTTGTATAAATATTAATATTTACAATATATTAATTGAAAAATATACTAATATCCATTACACTTAAAACACAGCTGGGATAGGCTTAGGCTTGCTTGACACTCATTATCTGAACATGTAAGTCTCTTTGCGGTCCAGCAGGAGGCGGCACCACTTTGTCGGTACAACAAATGAGGTGGTAGAAGAAGGACCGGGGCAGGGGTATCGTTTCTGCTACAAAATGTGAAAGTGAAGTTGTGTGGGCTGGAGGTGGAGACATTAAAAAAACGTCAGTCCCAGGAATGTAAGCTTCGGCTCCAGCAGTCCTGTCCGCAAGGAAATGGACGAGAGAAGGTGAGCAGCTTAATTTGTACATTTAATTGTAAAAGTTAATTTAGTTTTGTCTCCTCTGATCATACAGCTTTTGCTATAATATTTGATATGATATAATCTGACATCTGGTGCATGTTCAGCTTATTATCGCGTTATAAGCGGCCACAGCCATTCAAACCACGCACAGGTGGTTTAAGTGGATGTAAGCTGTGAGCCTCCGTGTGACGGAGAGTTCATATGGAGCGTGTGGCTCACAGGTCTGTATGTGCAGGACTGAATCTGCTGTAACCAATATAGAAATATGCATGAATTCATGCAAGTCACATGGATGAAGATACACGGCCATAAATGTCTCAAAGGTGTTTTGCATTCAGTCTTTCGAGTAGCGCCACCTGAGGATCTCCTCTCTGAGCCTCATTCATCTCCAGTGAGAGGGGAAATGTCTGCTTTTTAGGACCTTTCAGTGTTGAAACGATGGGAAAGTCCCGAGGTTATGATTAACCGTCATGTGGTTTCTCCACCAGTGAAACTACAGGATAAGGTTACCGGATCTAGCAGTTTCCTAACCAGTGGAGCAGCTTCACATGTTGGGCAGACTCTGAAAGATAATTGTTTTTGCATTACCTGTGCAAGCATCTATGCAGGCAGTAACAAGGACTTATATTCTCTACATATAGATCATGATTTGAGCACTTTTGTGACATTATGGTGTACAGTTGAGAGCACTTTAAGGGGGACCCTGCATGCACGGTGGGGTGTGTTTGTGGTGTGTCCCTCTCAGGCTGAATTTTTAATTGACTTCCAAAATGTTGGATCAAGAAAAGGTGCCGCAAACACACTTATTTTATGGGTCGGTCATAAGATGCCTGCAAAAATGTGTTCTCTGATAAGAAAACCTTTGATGTGACAAGCAGACAACACCTGTGCTTTTTCAAAAATGTCATAATGTCATAAACGTCTGTCATATTTTTCTTCTCTCTGTGTGGTGGTTTCTACATGCAGCCCTTTGCTGGGCAACCAGCCCCAACAGGGCGCGGACCTCCTGTCTCCGAATCTGAGGCCGAGGCACCAGGAGCTGATCCTGACACCGTGTGGACCGGTGAGATGCCGAAGCTGCAGTGCCAGGACACCAAGCTCACGTCTTCGCACTTGTCGTGCCTTGACTGCGATTGAGAAAGTTTTATTCACTTATTTTAGTTCTCATCACAGGTTGTTTTACATTCTCTCTCCCTCTCTTCTCCCTCTCCACCCCCGTTGCAGATGAAGCGCTGGTCGGAGCTGCCGCGCCTGCTGCAGGTCTATTTCTGCTCCGCCATACTGTCTCTGCTGGCGCTGCTCGGCCTCACCTTGTTCAGCCTGTACAAGCAGCACATGGACACAGGCGTGCTGGATGAGGACAACTTCACCGTGTCTCTCATCCAGCTGATTGGAATCCGTGAGTTCTCCGAAAGCAAGAGAAAAAAATAAGATGTTTACTATCTTTGTCTTGAGGAAGTGGATTTTTTAACCCCCCCCCGCATTTAAAAAGCAGAAGTTTTTCTGTTGCAATCATGTGATGAAAACTTTGGAGGAAGGAGCTGAGCTGCAGTGGCTTAATCATGCCACAGTCCTTGTGCGCTAATGTGGTGATTCGACTCCACTGAGATAGCTTTATTTCCTCATAGCTCTGATTTACAGCAGCCTGCAGTATTTCCTATGAAAATGGCTTCTGTGGCTCGAGCCGTGCTCTCCACCTCCTCTGCAGAGATTTGGGGAAATGATGCTCTCAGTATTTGACCAGCAGAGTAGCAAATTAATCGACTTTATTGCGATTTTGTTCATGAACACTCCAGTTTTCTGCATTGCTTCATTAAAAGCTTGGGTATTACATGCTTACATGCTGGAGAAAAGCTATGTACACACAGGAGTGCAAATATCAAATCTTTATTTAAACATCTCGTGCTGTGTGTGAGCTGTGTGCTGTTGTCCCCCCCCCCCCCCCCCCCCCCCCCCCCGCAGTGTTCTGCATCTACTACATCAGTCGCGGGGTGCTGCAGGAGAACAGACAGGAGCTGGTGGCCTTTGTGTTCAGCGTATTTGTGGTCATTATTCGATCGGTGGTCAACTTCTTCGTGCTGGTTTCAAAGGGCCAGCAGGAACTGCTGGTGAGACAACACGCCGCATGATGTCACAGCCACACGAGGAAGTTTGGAATGAATCGTAAATATTAATCATTAAAAAAAGCATCTGGGACTAGAGCTCAGGCTGATCTGTTTTCATGGCACATTATCGATTTGGTCCCTGCCTCTCTGCATTATATATAATGGGACATTTGTATGAATCAGACTGCTGTTTTAATGTTCTCAGGAGGAGTTGTAACCAGCCTACATACAGCCTGACGCTCGTATTTTAATTGCCAGACCCTGACGAGTGGAACAGACATGCAGACTCTGCTGTACTGTGTTGCAGTTTGTGGCTATGAAATGACACCATTTTTGCAGTTTTGCTTTTGTTCACCACCACATTGGATTTTAAGTCAATCAAGATGTGCTTGAAGTGCAGACTTTCAAGCTTTAGGTCAAATGGTTTAACAAGTGTTGCGTTAACTGTTTAGGAATTACAGCCATTTTTATGCATTTTCAGACGCTCAAAAGTCACTGGACAATCAAACATAATTTTAAATGTGATTGTTTTGAAGAATTCAGTAAATGTCTTTTGACTCCCTGAAGTCTAGAACCCACAGACATCACCAAATATTTCCTTCCTTGCTCTGCCAGGCCTTCACTGCAGCCACCTTCAGTTACTGCGTGTTTGTGGGTCTCTCTGCCTTCAGTTTTGTCTACAGTGACTAAAAGAATGCTCTGCTGGGTTGAGATCAGATAGCTATCTCCTTTCTTTTCCTTGTGAAACTCTCGGATTGCCTTTGCAGTTTGCTTTGGCTCATTATCCAGTTGCAGCGTGAAGCATCATCCAGTCAGTTTTGCAGCATGTGGCTGAATCTGAGCAGAGAGTACAGTCCTCTACACTTCACAACTAATCCTGCTGCTTCTATCAGCAGTCACATCATCAGAAAAAACTAGTGACCCGGTTCCACTGGCAGCCATACATGCCCGCATCATAACATCGCCACCACCATGTTTGACAGAGGATGTGGTGTGCTTCAGATCAGGAGCTGTTTCCTCCTCCATGCATTTCTCTTCCCATCATTCTGGGACGAGTTCATCTTGGTTTCATCTGTCCAAATCATCTTTTTCAAATCTGTGCCGGCTCTTTCAGATGTTTTCTGGCAAAGTCTAATCTGGTCTTCCCTGTTATAAACACTTTATAACTCCATGAATTCATGATGGCATCTCTTGATTGTAGACTTTAACAGGGATACGCCTACAGTACCTCCTCAAGAATGCTTTTGACTTTGTTAGATGTTGTAAAGCTGAAGGAAGGAATTTGTACTCATCCACTTTAGTTGTCTTTCTGTGGTCTTTCAGGCTTTTTTGGTGTTGCTGAGCTGGTCAGTGCATTCTTCTTCTTTGGTTTTACAATGAACCAGATTGCTGATTTGGCCTCTTCTAAAGTTTTTGCTCTCTCTGAAAGCTTTATTTGGTTTTTCAGTCTAATGACGGCCTCCTGCACTTCCATCAGCATCTCTTCATATTGAGAGTTCTAGTGAAAAGTTACCAAATACTCAGCGATTGGAATGAACTCCAGATCTTTTGTCTAGAGGCCTCACCTGGTCATGAAACTGCATGTCGGTCAATTTTGAGCCTCTGAAAATCGGCGCTGCTTTAAAACGGCTGCAATTCCTGAACAGTTGATGCAACACTTTTATTAAACCATTTGAATTAAAGCTGAAATTCTGCACTTCATTCACATCTTAGTGGTTTGGTTTAAAATCCAATGTGGTGAGATACAGAGGCAAAACTGAAATAAATAAATAAGTGTCATTATCCAAATACTGAGTAGTGTGATCGTCACCTCAGGCTGCATACAGCTGCCGCCAATAAGACAGAAACAAACAAAAAAGGAAATTAGCCCGTGTGCATGTTGTGTTATTACTTCCTGTTCAGATGATTCATAATTCCACCACTTGATGTCACTGTAGCTGCATGCATCAGTCACTTCTAGATTCGAACCTAAATAATCTGCATTTCTCGTTTGCCTCAATAAGGTGACAGGTGAGGAGGTAAATGTGAGGTGTTTCTTCTGTTTAAAAGTATCTAAGGCCCAGCATGTTTCAGTGGAAAGCTCGTTGCTGCATCATCATCATGTGTACTTTTTTACTGGCAGATGACAGAATGAGAGGAGGAGAACTTGATGTAATAACTGGAGGGCTTCTCATTTTTGCCCAAGCACAAACTGAGGTGTCAGTTGTGTTGTGTTTGTGTCGCAGACAACGATACGTTTTGGGTTCATCGTGGGCCTGGGCATCATTCACATCGTTTGCACCTTACTGCTCATCCGGAGGCCAAACATGATGGCGTTCCGTGTGGGCGGAGCCTTGGAGTGCCTTCAAGAGCAGTATTCCCTGCTAAACCGCTGTTTCTCCATGGTGACCTTTGACCTTCAGGCTCAGGTACGTGCACATTCCTTGTATTGGTTGGTTTTGTTTTTCTTTTGTTTCCATTCGAAATATTTGGCATTTCATATGCAGCATGCGCTTCTCATCATATGTTTTTTTTTTTTTTTTTAATGTTCATCGTCCTGCAATAAGCCGCAACTGCTCGGCTCCAGAAGAAGAAAGAGAATGCAAACTAGTTTTTAAGCAGAGCTGCAGAGCGGCTTCATGATGTTGTGCTGCTGGTGTGTGAACTTTTCAGTTGTGCCTTTGTGTCCTGATCATAACAACAAACCTGGTCACGTCTGCTGCCGACAACATAATCGCGGGCGTTGGAGTTTTCTGGGCCATCCTGACTGCCGCTGTAGGCGCTGTTGCGGTGAGGCTTTTTTATGCATCATCTGCTCACACCAAGAGACAGTTAACAAACACAAAAAAAAAACCACACACATAGGATAAACTCTGAATATTCACAAGCTCAAAAGCAGCTGGCTGTAACCACTTTGTTTTTTGGGGTTTTTTTTTTAGGTTTTAAAGGAAGCCAAGGTTTTGGTTTGGGTCTTCATGGTGCTGAACCTTCCTCAGGTGGCATTCTTTGTGTATCTGATGTACACGGTAGGCTGAGCTTTCCCTCATTCATTTGATTATCTTGGTCATTTTTTTTTATCACTGTGTGAGTGTGCTTTATGAAGCAGAGTGGGTCTTACTAATAGTAATCCTGCATAAATGGTTTAGGAATCACTTTGCCAAAGTACGTCATACATCTCTGTTTATTTTTACATCTGGATACTTTTAGTGTCACCGGAACATGACCCAACAGTGCCTCTGCTGGG
Source organism: Archocentrus centrarchus (assembly GCF_007364275.1). Classification (NCBI taxonomy): domain Eukaryota; kingdom Metazoa; phylum Chordata; class Actinopteri; order Cichliformes; family Cichlidae; genus Archocentrus; species Archocentrus centrarchus. Next base: position 27,792,640 of record NC_044352.1, on the reverse strand, counting down.
GGCTGTTTTCTGTTCAGGATTAACACACATTTGATCATTTTTGTAAGTGTTTATAATAGAAGAGTTCATCTGCGTGTTACTTAATGCAACAGTGTGACTCAGTGATGAGTTTTTAATTGTGGCAACAGAGTTTTAATTCACTGAGGAATAAGATATCAGACAGGTCACTGTTAGCTTTGTCTGTTTATTTTTTTTTTTTTTTGACATTTGCAAATTAGTTTCTCACAAAATAGTCCCTGAAATCACTTTCAATCAACTTTACTCCAGAATGTGCCCCACCAAACAACCACAACGTTTACAACAACTTTACAACACTTACATTTGTACAATTACAAAGCAAATTCCAAAAAACTCAGGACACTGAGTTATTTGTCCCTAACCCTAAGCCTGTAAATAAAAACAGACTGCAATGATTTGCAAATCTCATAAACTTAGATTTTGTTACCAACACAACATAGAAAAGTTGTGATGGGGGCAACAAAAGTCTGGAAAAGTAAGTGGGACTGAAAGGTAAACAGAAGAATAATTATTAGGTGAACTGGCAACAGGTCAGGAATATTATTGGGTATAAAAAAAAAAAAGCATCTCAGAGAGGCAGAAGCATCACAGACGCGCTGCTCTCTGTGATGTGAGGGTGACGCTGCCTGTTGGTGTTCACTGGTTTTCAGTAACGGGTGCCTGCAGGGAAACAATGGTTTGCTTTAATCGCAGGTGGCAGAAAAATGGTTCCAGAACGAGACGTACACCGTGGAGGCAGCTGCTATAACCGGGGCTTTGATTTCACTGGTGATCAAAGTGCTTTTATTCTGGGGCCTCATCAGACTGGTTCACAGCTTTGGACAAGGCCTGAGAGAGAGAAGTGAGTTACTTTGAGCTAAATACGACACACACCCTGCAGTGGGAGAATATTAAGTTAGCGGGTTTCTAAATGTTGTTTTGATAACATCGCTGATTCTGAGAAACCCGAGTTTTCCTGAATGTACTGACCTTGAACATCTTCAGAATAGTATAACCTGACTTTTTTTCCCATTGTTTTTCACAGTGTTTGCACACAACCAGTGAGGAAACGTCAGGACCAAGGATACACCAAAACGATCACTCAGCATTTTTAAAATTTTTACATTACGTTTTTTTAACCTGATGTTCTATGAATGTTAATATGTTTCTGGCTTCAACTGAATTTAAATGCACCTTATTGGCGCCTGGTATTAACATCGATCTGTACCTGGGTATGTGCCTGCCTCACTACGTACGCTGTGGCTCTTTGTATTGAAAATTTTTTTACTGTCCAAGTTGTGCCAACACTTTTATATCAGTGCAATATGCATATTAGCTAGGCACGGCTCACTGAGCTGTTTCACCCGGGTGGAAATGACTCTCGATGCTGAGCGTACGCTTCTGCCATTTTTGTCTGAACGTGACTGAAATATTTGCTTCTGAATGTCGTCACGCAGGTAGACCGGTCTGGCTGGAGCGATCGTATCCTGTCGACATGCGTCTTCACTCATAGAGATAACGTATCTGGATACACATTGTGTCTTAATACCAGGTGCAACTTGAGTCTTGGAGTGCTTAAAATATTTGAGCATCAAAGACTTTGTAGACTGGCTCTGTAAAGGTTTTTACACCAACGTGCACTGGAACGTCTAAATCCATCTAAATCGATTTTTGTAGTTCCTGTAAATTCGCAGGTGATGTTTACTTTTCAAATCATAAATGTCTAAATTAAATTGTGCAGTCTGCATTTTCTAGCCTACCACTTTGAGTAACTACAGTATTTTTATTCACAGATATTTTTTTTTTTACTTTCTGCTGCACTTTAATGCACTCCTGTTTTTTCATTCAAGGTTCTTAATAAAGTATTTTACCAAAACATTGATGTTTTGATTTATTGTTTATTTGCTTATTGAGATCAATCTCAGTTCTATTTCAGGGATGAGCCGGTGTTGTGCTTGCACATAACAAATAACTTGGCAAAGAACCCACAGTACAGTCAAAACATTGGTACTGTACTTGTATCTTTAGGCACTTTGTTACTAGCAGCCTGTCACAAAAACACTGTAATTTGTTCCCATTTGATTGGTTGAATCAACAAAAAGAACAGTCAAAGATAACACAGTTTAACATGCATACGGCACCTATAAGGTGTTTCCCAAAGAGCCATTAGCTGAAAACTTGGGATATCTCAGCATGGTGTGCAGTGTGTCTTCAAAAGAAGTGTCAGGCCTAAAAAATGTATCTTCAGCAGGTGAAAAGTGTCTGTAAGTTATGTCCTTAAGAAATAGTAAAAGATCCAGCAAAGACCGGACACAGGACCTGAGAGATGCATCTGGCCCTTCAGCTGCTCCATCTGCTGTTCACTGAAGCCTCATCAGAAATGGTCTCAGTGGAAGAGTGGCTGTCAGGAAGCCATTTATAAGGAAGGGAAACGGGGAGAAAAACCTGAGGTATGCCACATTACACAATAATTGGATTGAAAAGCCAGTTCTTTGAGTGCTGAATGCATATTAGAATTTTTTTGGTACAAATTATCACTGATATGTATGGAGTAGGTCAGGAGAGAGATACAACAGGAAGTGTCTACAGCCATCCGTAAAACATGGCGGAGGCTGTGGTGGTTTGGGGCTGCATTTCAGCCCGTGGTCTTGGAGATCAACTACTTATACCATCTGGAAAGTGCCCGATTGGAAACACCTTCATTTTTCAGCATGACAATATGCAGTGCAGTAAAATCATACACACACAGTGGAACACCATCAGTCATAGACTGGCCTCCACAGATCCCAGACCTCAACACTATTGTAGCAGTGTGGAATCATCTGGACAGAGACCAAAACAAAAGGCAGAAACATCCAAAGAAAAGCTTTGAATGTCCTTCAAGAAGCCTGGAGAAATATTCCACAAGAAATCACAAGAAAGCTGCCTGAGAGTTCAGGCTGTGTTGGAGAATAAAGGTGGTCACACCAAATATTGACTTTCAAGCTCATTAGAATGGCGCAAACTCTGTTTTGCCATGTCTGCAGAATTTCCATGTATGTTTGCACATTTAATCTGCCGCACCCATTTCCCAAGCAAAAATATAAAGTGACCAGGTGTGGCTCAAGATTTTTTTCACGGTACTGGAGTCGCGTTGTGATAACGTCTCCAAGCAAATGCCCACGATTCATGTCACAGAGCAGGTTTCAATTTTTTGACGTACATGATCAAAACAGGAAGAGACGCATTGGTTTGTTGGTTAAACCTGTTTAATAAATGTTTTGGGAAAAATAGGAGACTCCAATATTAGAAACATTAACAAGTGTATTCATACAAAAGTCAGATTTACAAAAGTGAAAAGCACTTTGAGAGTTGACAATGCTTCACAGAAGAGTCGTCAAAGCCTGGTTATCTTATTGAACTCTGTGGGTGTGTGTGTGTGTGTGTGTGTGTGTGTGTGTGTGTGTTTGTTTTACTGGGATTAAACAGCTCAGACCAACATTTGAAACAATCCTGCCACTATCCATGTTAAAAATGAGACTATTCACGTTGTCCTGGAATGCATTTCTAAAGTGATTCAGCTCCGTTTGTACATCTGTCCAATGACACCATGTTTAAAAATTCAGTTGGATAAGCAGAACGACTAAAAACAGACTTTTCTTCATCAATGAAACAGGATTTACAGCTGAAGAATGTAGAAAAAAAAAGTACTAAATAGATTTATTATCCATTAGTAATACATTATAAACTGGTTAATAAACACATGGACTTTACAAAACATATTATTCAAGCATTACATTTATATACATACTCAGAGTTCAAGGAATGATTAGCTTTTAGGGCTCAAGTGGTCCTGTTTAGCGTTACAGATGGTTGTAAATCATCTTTTCACTCTGACACAGTTTGTTGAGCCAATTCACAACATATACATCAACACTGGGACTCTGAGCCCAGACAGACATGTAAGGCAGGCCACCTTGGAGTAATCAAAGGCAGCACAGGGGTAAACTGATAAGAACAGATCCAAAGTCTCACACACAGACCATTAAACCACCCACAGCCCACAGACGTTGGTCTATAAAATATATTATGGCTTAAAGGACATTTAAAAAAAAAAAAAAGCAGACTTAAAAATACGCTGAAGCCATCCGATCTGTGGTCTCTTTGCCTGGAATGAATGCCACCTCCTAGTGCTCACCCCATTGTTGATAGAGATATTACACAATGCAAACAAGCGACAATCAAGTGCTGCAGACAGCGCAGACGTGTCAACATGTGGTAACAATGAGAATGCACAAAAACAAATCTGTGCAAATGTGTGATTTAAATAAAACAAAAAAAACAGTGTGGTGTAAACCTTGAAAAATATTATGTCTGTACATTAATGATACCAGTGTTTAAGGCACAGTCTGTAATGTTGGGTTACTGTTGCTGGGTAGATGTACACTAAGTCTGCTCCTCAACTAAGAACTGTGGGAAACAACATTTGTCCTTCATTGATTGCGTCGCATCCTTTTCTACTTCTTTACCAGAGCTGCAGCTCGGCCTTCGCCCCTACTCAGAGAACCTTTAGCTTTTACTCCAGTCAGCAGATGCGTCCCTGCCATCGGCCTCAAAGATTCAGACGTGCTACAACAGATCTGATGGCATCCATCAAGAGTAATTCCAGTAACTTCCATCCACAACTGACCTGGGTTTTTTTTTAGAGTTTGGTACTCAAAGTGTTGCATTTCCTTTTCCTTACCAGTCAAAGCACTTTGTCCACAAACTGCAGTTTTCACTCTAACAGAGGAGAGAGGTTTTCACAGCGTTCACATCCTGGAGCAATAGCGGGACCAAACTCCATTCAAAAATCCACCATCTTAAAATTCCTACACAGCACAGAGCATCCAACAGGAACATTTAGGGAATTTTATCAACATTTCTTCCATAAAAGTAGGACGGTTACCTGTGCACACACACACACACTGTAGTTTGCCGTTTTACAAAATGTGTAGAAAAGATACTCTTACTAGAGTAACAAAACTGATGAAACGTCCGGTGTTTTAGACAGATTGGTTTGAATGGATTTACTAATATATTTTTTTTAAAGGAGACCTTTTATGCTTTTCCTTGTTTTCTGTCATATATACACACACACACACAATGTTCGACTGGTGGATGCTCATTAAATGTGTGTTAAACTGCTCTAAATACTTGGTTTCAGAGTTTTTATCATCCCAGGCAAAGAAGCCCCAACATCTGCTGTTCAAACCTTCTGTTTGCAAAGTAAAGCCAATCAAGAGAGGGGGGGGGGGGGGGGGGGGGGGGGGGGGGTGCTAAGACAGTTGCTTTTGAAAGTGGATGAAATGAGGCGCTGTAACAAACTCTAGTATAAGATCATTTTCTTTTACACTGTGGATCATGCAAAGCTACTCTTAGAAATATAGACCTGGAAATGAGCATAAGTCCACTTTACTTTACTCAGTTCAGCTCATAGCTTGTGTCTGAATCAAACAAAATATTCTACAGAGTAATTTTCAGTAAAAATGAACACTACAACAACAGACTTTTTTGAAGGGAGTTTGGTGAAACCTTCTATCTATCATCTATCCAGCCTTGAGGAGACCTTTGATAGACCTTGAAGGCCTCAGAATTCCTCATCCTCTGAGCCGAGGTAGTTTTGCTTCTTCCTCACGTTCCAGTGTAAGCACTGGGCCAGGCTCTCAAACCAGTCGTTGACCGGGTCCCGGAAACAGATGGATGGAACAGGGAAGCAGGAAGTGGTGATGGTAATACTGGAACAAGGATTGAAATAACAATAAACCTCAAAAGCTGAACAAAGAAAGAAAAATCTAGTCGTTTGCACACTTTACAAAAGAGGTGTTGTCATCAGACTTCCTGATAAAGAAACACTGGGCATTTACTGAAGAATACCAGCAGCTCATTTTCAGTAACCACAAAGCTGATTATGTTTTGCTGAGTTACATAAAGGAAGAAGCTGGATCGGGCTCAGGGGGCACTCTTGGACTCAAGCCCATTAAGCAGGTTGATAAGGTTACATAACAAAGCCTTCAAGTGTTGAGGCAGCTGCAGAAGCGGTTAAACTTATCCAGTCCTCAGTTTGTGGGTTTCATTGAGCTTAATTCGGTTTGGCCTTTACTGCCTCGGCATGCAGACTGACCTGTCTCCGTGGCAGATCTCTTGTCTCTTTCTTCCATCAAAAGACACCCATGCTGTGTTTCTGGCGTCACATGACAGCATTATCTGAGCGAGAACACAGGACGAAGAGAGGTCACAGAAAGAACATGCTCTCACTCATTCAGCCATTCAGCTCTTTTCTTTTTCAGTACAGTTGGCCTGTTTCTCGTTAGGCAAATACATGTGATGACCCGAGAAGGAAGACACCACGCTAAAGACGAGCGAGGGCGTGTTTATGAAATTAAATGCAACAATTTTGGCAAACGTGCAGATACCTTGAGCTCCACTCCAGCCGGCACCACGATGGGTCTGAAGGAGAGGGAGTGCGGGCAGATGGGGGTGATCATGATGGCCGGGACGTTGGGGTGGATCATGGAAGCTCCCGCTGCCACTGCGTACGCTGTGCTGCCTGTAGGTGTGGAGACTATCACACCTGAGGGAACAGAGATGCAAAAGCACTGTTTCACTGAAACCCGACTACCTAACAGGATATCCAAGAGTCGCTCGAAAGGTTTGACTACTTTTGTAGGCAGAAAAATGTGTAATTTAAAAATAAATAAATATATTACTGCAGCTTTGAAGGCCTTTTGTGACACAATAACACTGTCTGGAAGCTTCTGTACAAAGTACACTCATTACTGGGAGGTGGAGGCCAGTCAGAGATGCGGGCTGAACTTTCCGCTAACTGCAGACACCTTATTTTTTTTTTAATCTAAGCATGCCACTCACCATCTCCCTGCACTGTGGTAATGAGGTGTCCATCCAGGAACAGGTCTACATTGGAGAGATAGGAGGAGGGTCCTCTATCCACCACCACCTCATTCAGTACCTGCGAACGTGCAGGAGGGGGAAAAACAATTCAACAAACAATTCACGTGTCAGACGATTTTCAGCCACAAACCCCCATCTGCTGATATGTCACCAGCGGGCTCACGCCACATTGTTGGATTTGTGCCACTACAAATATTTGTCAAAGTCTATTAACCTCATATGCGCAGTCAGAGCTGCATTTCACTAATGGCACCGTTTGCTCCTGCTGTTCCTCGACAACAGGTCGACGGCCTGCAGGCGTCTGCTTTGAAGACGGCTGAGTCAAGATGATCAAACTGTTTTGACCTATTTTTAGTGTGGACTGAGGCTGCGAGGGGAGCTGCACCCTGCGGTTACGAGGTAAAAACATTTTGGCCAACCAAAGCCTTTAATCTACCGGGGGGATAAACATCTATGACTCTCAGCATCACGTGTCACAGCAAGAACGGCTTGAATATCAATGTCCCGATCAGAGGTGGAGACATTACCTGATACTGCATGGCTTTGCGGCTACTTTCGATGTCCCCGTTGGTCAAAATGATCCCCTTTTCGTCCACTCTGGCCTTCTTCTCCCAGTTTTCTTTAAGCACCCGGACTTTCAAGCGACTTCTTAAGACAATGGCAGCATTACCTACAATTAGTACAAATGCGTTAAGTTTCCTTTGGAAGGGAAAACGAAAGAAAAAAAAAAAAAAAAAAAAAAGGCCCTTATTCAAACAGAACAGGAATGTCTGCAGAAGTAGAAAACTGGAAGCTGACAGACCGGATAGAGAAGATTCAGTACCTTCAATAATTTGGTTGACCTGAGACTGGTACGTGTCAAATTTAAAAGGTGTCAGAAAGCCCAGGGAGCCCAGGTGGAAGGCCATGACCGGTGGAACACTCTCCTACAATGGAAAGAGGAGATGGTTAGCACAGCTGTAAATGTGAAAACACACAGAATGACGGTGCAGGCGTCCGGATGAATACCTGGAAGAGCGAAGACGCGTACAGCAAGGTTCCATCTCCACCGAGGCAGATGATAAAGTCCACGCGGTTGGAGATGTCGTCAAGATCTAAGAGGTATAAAGACAACAACTCATTTAGATCTCTTCAAAACAAAAGAAAACAAACTGGATCTGGGATGACTGCTGTCCGTACCTTCTCTGAAAGTGCAAAATTTCTTAGTGGTGGTCGCAAAGTTTTCATCTCCTGAAATAGCTGGGTCCTCCAGGACTTTCTTTTCCACGTAAACAATCATGTGTTTCACCTACAACAACCAAGAAGACACACGTTTAACAAGAGCCCATTATTTTCACTGGACAGACAATATAACATTCATATCAGGGAGGCAGGAAGAGGGGGCAACACACACAGACATACACACACACACTAAAAAGGGTTTATGCTGATCTCAGCAGCTTCTCACTAACAAACACTGCCCCTCAGGCTGGAGACGGGACCCTTCAGTTGGGGGTTACCTCGGTGAGGAACACGCAGAGCTCCTTGAATGGCTGTAGCAGACTGGCGTCGCGGATCTTCTTGATGACAAGGACACTTTTTGGCGGTTTGTTCCACGTCAGTCTCTGGCTGGCGGGATCCTGAATGTGCCTGAGCAAACAAACGCGACTGGTGAGCTCAGGAGGGCAGAACGAAAACATTTTGACTCGGTACACAAAGACGCTGAACTGTATCACCAGCTGACATCAGCAGAGGTCTGTGACTTGAGCCCTGAGATCTTAACTGATATAAGATGTGTTGACTAACTGAAGGTTCCTCTTATTCATCATCGTTAAGGCTGCTCAGAACCTATCCAATTAGACACGTCAGCTTAATGTCCAGCTCTGCTGCTACATACTTGTGAACCTGTCTGCAGGGCCCTTCACCCTTCAACCCCATGAAAGAGTCATGTTAATGGGATGGCACAAATTGGAAAGACGTTTACATGAAAACATCTGATTAAAAATGTAACTAAAATGTAACAGGAACCATGAAAATCAGAAGAGCTCACAGGGTGAAACGGGTCAGGGCAAAAATGGGGATGAAGTAGGCTGAAAGGTTCAAGTGTAGGATTATTTGACAACACCAAAGTCTGCTGACTTTAATTGGTTACAGCTCTGTCATACTTATTAGGGAGTTAATAACTCTGCAATCAGCTGACTCTAGTTCTTATACAAGAACTTCTGTAATTCTTATGCAAGAAGTTGGTTCTATAGCCATGAAAATATATGCAATTACAGTAGTGAGCATGTCTTTCAGAATCCATCAGTGGTGATGAAAGACAAACTTTGTCCTTTTCTTTCCATTTTCATATAAAGGATTTTAAAATCCTGTCTTACTGACTGCTATCAAACCACATCTCCACATTTCAGCAGACCCTCTAAACACAGAAGCCACTTTAATATGCAGGACGCAACACGAGCATTACGATCAATATGAAGCGTGACTGGAGGCAGACAACCATCTGCTTTGAAACTACTTATTAGCTTAGCATTAGCACCACTTTTTCCAGCCGTTGCACAGAGATGTCCAAATTACTGAGATTAAAATGAGGAAATGATTGCACATTTGAATTATCACTGATGAACGGCTCGATGTTCAGCATACAAGCCCAGACCGCTGGAATAAATTAAATATATGCAGCCATCTTCCAATTTACAAACTGATGACAGTACTTGGGAGCATTCATGGATCCATTTGGACATGTAAATACAGGGATGCAATACATAATAATTAGTAAATAATGTATTAAACCTCACGAATATTTCTGTGAATTCAGTACTGGGTGTGTGGGTACCCACTGGAATCAGAAAAAAGTGTGATGCCCTCCATCCAGAGTCATATCAGCTGCCCCTCTGTTGTTCCATTAGCCTCCTACAGAGTGCCTTCCGACCTCTCAGTGTACAGCCAACATCAAGCACACATGTGGCCTAGTATTTTTTTTAAATTGTTCCGAGTATGAATACTAAAAATCCAACATGTCAAACTCAGTTCATGATGCTTTATGTGGTTATTTGGAAGTTGCGACAGCACATCAGCCTGCTCTCTCACTTCTTCTGAAATGATGTCGCAGAAATCGACGCAATATATTGACTCAAGACCTCTGACGCGTTAATCCCCACCTGAGAACATATGACATGCTTTGAAATCAGCTGCTGCACCGTTACACCTGTGATAAAATAGTGACCAGCCATTTAAAAAAAACAAAAACAAACAAACTAAAACACACACACACACACACACACACAGCCTTAGGTCCCAACAAATATAGCAGCATCATTGTGACATTGTTCAGTTCCTTTTTCAAACACCACAAAATACCCAAAACTTAAAATCAGAGTTTCCACAGATTTCTTAAAGGCCTTAAAACGAAAGCAACAGTTAAACACAGTGAAACATTTCCAAAATGAACCTGACTGACCCGAACCCGGACACATCTAACACTGAAGCTGTGCAGGCCTGCTTTCAAACACAATTACAGCACACAAAGGGAAACGTCATTAGCATTTGAAGCCACAACAAGCTGTGATCCATTCATGAATAGTTTCTCCTCTGACCACCTCAAAGCACGCACAGCCTGACCTCTCTCTTTCATTCCATGACCCCCGGCACTGCTAAATAACTTTGAAACGAGCATTTTTGTTATCAGTCATCCAAAACAATAAATTCTCTGTTTTGTCTAAACCTAAGAAGCGGTTTAACATTTCTATCAGGTCACTGCACAACAACTCTGAACATCTGTCTGGCAGCGGTAGTGTGCCAGTTAATATTCACCTACTGATCGTGTTTTCTCTGTTGAGAACGAGACAGAAGACACTAGAAAGTGCTCTCACCATTTCCAGACTCTGTTCTCGCTGCGGCTCGCGGGAGCGTCCTGCAGTACACACTGGTTGAACTTCATAACTGTACACATGTAACGAGGATGCTGCTTCAAGGCTGACTCAGCTGGAGAACGGGGCTCTGTCGTCGTGGCCCGTCCTGACAGAACAGCTCATTCTGCTTCTAACTACTTCCTTGAACGCTACACATTATAGCGGCTCAATCGGTTCACTTCCTGCGGTCTTGGTTGTGAGTCAGCCGCCGGCCTTCTTAGAAGCTGAAAGTCTCTCCATGCGCCGAGGTCCGGCCCCGGGAACACCTAACAGCAGCAACCAGCTCCACCACCACGCAACCTGGAGACGGATCCTCTGTGGCTATATTTGTCCTGGTGAGGACTTAACACTAAACCTTCCTGTTGCATTCTGCTGCTGAATCACACCTCTCACTCATCTTAAGGTTATCTCCATCTCAGTCTCCGCCCACTCTGCTGAGCAGAGCCCGCCCATTTCTGGGAAGGACTTTCCCTGCCAAACAGGTGTGTTTATCTCCAACACTAAAACCACATTAGCAGAACTGGTACAGCCAATTTAATGAAAGCCATCTTATCCCCATGAGCATGACAAACAATCTGTCAGTTTTAGAAAGGAAACCAATACATCAGTAGGGTTTTGTCTGCAAGTTATGCAATTCTGGGTTATGGTAATGCAACAGGAGCTATCTAAGGTTCCTTATGCTCCACTACAGTAAGCACTGACTTAAACAATATCTTCTTTATTGAGAGAACTAATATCATTGCAGCACAAGATCACATTTCATCCATGATATAATGGGAGCATGCAGCGTCACTGTAACATGAAACGTGGGTTGTAAAATAAGTCATAAATGAATAAAGTGTAGTATTTAAACAGTTCAGTTGTCCTTAGTTTCCCCGGTGATTTTTTTCATATCAGTGTACATTTATACAGTCAGAAAAGCCTCAACTGAATCAAAATCTTGATGAATAATACTTGTTGTATTATTCAATACAAAGAACATTTGTAATTACATTAAATTATACCTAGAATTGCTAAACAACTTGGAAGTTTTCATTTTAAACCAGTTCAAAATCTACTTGTTCTTGCTTTTTTGACTTTTTTCTGCATGGAGGAATTCCCGGCATCCTTTATGGAGAATTTTTTTGAGGAAGCCGGGAGAGGATTGTCACCATGACAGTAAAATTTTTAAAAAAAAGTTCATTTCAGCTGCTGCCTAATTCATTCTGCTTGATCCGCTTGAGAAAACAGAAAAAAAAAAATCTGATTTGGCAGATTTTTAATGCCAGGTGCCCTTCCTGACGCAACTCCCAACGGATTGGTGCCTCCTCCCAGGACTAAACCAGGTGAATGTGTAAATCACTACACTATTTATTAACAGATTAGCCTTTTAGCCGGCTGTTCACTGGGGTTTGGTATGCTGCATAGTGCACAGTGCACACGGGAGGCATGGACGTCTCATGCTAATCATGCTTGGTGCATCTCATTGGGCTTTATATCAAATTAAAACATTAAACTAAACCTATTGTACATAAATAACTCCCATTAGGCCTCTTTGGATGATTAAGCAGGGCATGCTTGTCCTGGCTGCAGATTTAATAAAAACTCAGGTGGGAAGAACTAAAACATGGCACACAGTGATGTAAGCATTCTGTGCGCGTTCAGCTGCTGATTTGACGACAGTTGCAACGGCTCTCGTGTGTGATGATGAAGTCAAGAAAACACAACATGGAACAAAGGGACTGACAATGCACTAACTTTTGAGGGTGTGTTCAGGGTGTCGGGGATCAATATGCTGACATGTGGACATTGTTTCTACAGTCCTCCAAACAAACGCTCTCTAACAATAAATACCCAGAGCAATGCTAGTGAAACAAAGCTGTGTCCATGTGCCCTGGGCAGTCTCACAACCACACCCTTCCACAGAGAGTGATCTAAGATGTGTTTCCAGTTAGGAAGGTCTAGGCTTTGGATAATTTACCTTTGCGTTCAATCACATTTCCTTCTTCCTGCTGCCCACAATAATACCTGTTGCTCTGAGCAAGCATTATGCTTGCAAACACTTTATATGTGGAATTATGTCTTCCTAAAAAGGACTACAGCCTAACCTTTGTTTGGAATAAAGCTAGTCTGGTTTTGCTACCTCTAACCTGTCGAGCAGCTTTGAGGAAGCTAATCCTTCAGATAGTGCTGCCTGAAACACAGACGCTTATGTCACTGATCGAGTCAAGAGGTCAACAGTTTGGACGCCAACAGTCTTCCACAACTCCAGCCCGATGAGTTATCTAGAGCACAATCAAATACAAGAGCTCTGTTTCAAAATGCTGCCACTATGACTGCAACAAGTTGCGGTGACGCACTGCACAGCACTGCGAAAATATTTCGTGTTGCTTATTCTTATACTGCCAACACCCCTTTATGCAGCGCAACTACTGGATTCCTTTACATGAGTTATTAATCAGCTCTTCAATCAAAAGGTTGCCTCCACTCTCCAGCTCCAGCTGCTGAGAGGTGAAACACATTATGTGCAAGATTTACAAAAATACAATTTTATGTATTCAGTGTGACCCAAAACTTCCACACTGGCTTCATTTTTCTCACCTGGGGGGCTCCATTCGTGTTTCATATTGTCTGTGGTTGCATCCCTGAAACCAAGCATTACCATTCAAATACACACAAAAGGTCACATGTAAATGAACGCAGGCTCTTTTCTAATTGTGGCAGTCTAAGCAATAGTTGTGTTACATCTAAAACACAGTGAGAGTCACACAGCTGAGATACTTCTCAGCCTAATAATATGCGAAATATGTGAAAGTGGCACGTCGTTCTGTTCTCATTCAGCATGCCTCTGACACATTTCTCTGATTCAAAAGGAAAGCAGATGCAGTGATTACGATGCAATGTGATGTATGAGCATGATTATCATGGAGCCTTTGGCAGATGCATAATTACAACTAACCAAGTCCTGTTTGGAAAAACAGCAGTACAATGAAGAAATGATGCATTAGTGCAACCATAAAGCTCAACTTTGGTTTCAGGGTTCCACGTGAACCACCACACAATGTGCAACACGCTGCTTTCAGACTTGGAAGTTGCATAAAAGGAAATTAGGACATTTAAGTGGAGGACTGGACTCCGAAGGTTGGTTGGTTCTCATAAACTGACCATTTTAGAGAAGTATATGATAAGAAACTATGGAGTAAGTCAGTCACGAGACCCGAAGACGCTTCACAGTGTGGTTTACTAGACTGAAGAGAAAAGAAAAAAAAAAAAAAAAAAAAAAAAAAAAAAAAGGTTTGATGCTCGTTTCCTCACACTGGCATGTCCTGCACTATCTGGACAGCTGATTAAGTTACTGAGAGAGCTCCTGCAGTTAGTAAGAATGTGGTGTTCCATTATCTGTACAAAACGTTCAGGTAATCATCGTTAAGACGCCTCACCTCAAAAATATTTGGATGCTAGAGTGTGTGTTTGTATGTGCGTGTGCTAAATTAGCTGAGCTCAGAGGAACTTGCCTCTTTTTGAAGGTCAATATAGAAAAAAAAAAAAAAAAAAGCCTCCTGGCATCAAAACCCTGCTCAGGCAACACTCTGGATGTTGACATTTAGCTTCATATAGAAAAAATGTTTCATCTGTACAACCGGACTCTGAACAGTGATGCGGCTTCTTGTGAAAGCTACACAAAAATGATTGTGTATTAGCAGTCAGCTGCACCGTCCCTGCTGTGCTTGTGTATAAGCTAAAAATCACTTATTTATTTAAACAAACAGAAATGCATTTGACAGCTAATTGTGAATCTGTAGTTCATGACACTATGATGTTCCTTTTCTAAGAGCCTGCAGCACTTAGAGACAATCAGGAGGTATTTAACTCTTTTTTTTTTAAGTGCCTGTCAAAAACAAGGTCAGAAAAACAGACACTTCAGGAGGCGTCATAACCGACAGGACGACAAGTCTGACTGTGAAGCTAAACGTGGAAAAATGAGCTCCTCTTCATTTCTCTGCATGTTTAGTTTCTGCTCTTTTAGCCTTTAATGTTCATTTGACTTCTGAATTCTGCAGACACAAAGTGTATGACTACATGAAACTGCATGACTTGCATGTTAGATTGCAGCCAGTTTAATTACAGGATTGTATAACTGAAGGTTAAAAAAGCTGGTCCAAAAGTTGACCATGTAAATGCTACTGTAAGTTTTTTTCTTTACTGGCCCAACCGGGTTTCAAAACAATGACATGATGGATTGCAGTGGTGGTGTCTTTTAATAATGCAAAGACATGCTAAACTCCCTGCTAGTCACTGTACAATGACTCACACTGAAAGAAAAGCCAAAAGAAAAAAAATTAAAAAAAAAATATCACTTACATCACTGCTTGTGGGTTCTGGAGCATGCATGCCTTGGGGCCGAACGTTGTCACAGGGCTGGGTCCATGAAGCGACTGAGTCCTCCTAAAACAGCATTCAAAAAATTCACATGCAAACAAGGTAAACTGTCAGGCGAGAATGCAAATGAAGACTGTAAGCTATTTTTAAAATTGTACAAAAAGCAAAATCATGTTGTCGACCCCACAACCTCTCCTACTGCATCTCACTCGTTTATAGGAAACTGGAAGCTGAGCTCAAGACCAGACAGTCAGTCACATCCTTTGTTGCAAATGAAGGTCTCTAAAAATTCCCAAGTTACTAACTGCATCTTTATGTAAAAAATTTTTTTTTAAAAAGTCATAAAATAAAAATCCACTTTTAATTTCAGTTTCCAACACAAAAAGGGAAGTGAAACATATCGTGTTGGAGACATTTACAAAACGGAGCCTGAACTTCTGAATTTACACAATTCATAAATCAGCTGATATCAAATCATTTTGTTGTGGCTCAGCTACAACAAACAGAGATTCTCTAGTACAAAGATCCTTTTCACAGGGGAGCAGCAGGAAGCACCACATGTTTGACTTGGCAGATTTCTGCACCAGGTGCCCTTCCTGCTCCTCCTCCTGTGATTGAACCAGAGACCTTTCGCTTGACAGGCAAATGTGTAAACCACTACACTCTGCAGCCATAATATAATGTATGAATTCAGAGCACACAGATTTAGACAGTCAACACTTTACATTTCTTTTATCTATTGTAGGTGCAGCGTACCAATGAAATAAAGCCCAACAGTTTTAATAAGGATTAACTTCATTTATCAGACTTTTTTACTCGAGGGGTCACAGAAATCTGCTTTCTGAACAGTGCGGGGAAAAAAAAAACAACAAAAAAAAACACATACCCGTCTGTCTGCATCTGTCTTTATTAACATATTGTGACTGCAGTGGGGCCAAAAGGTCGGTGACTACAAGCACTGATACAGCAAAAGCAGCCTTCATGCTGCATCACGTCACTCAGTCAAGAAATCCTCTTAGCCGTTTCATTCTGTGAATCCACCATCTGCCATTTACCCACTCTTAAAGCTGCATTAATCAATATTTTCATATACAAATGGGAAGAAATCGATGTGCAACGCAAAAGACGCTGCTCACAATGACAAAAACACCTGCAGTTATCACGAAGGCTCTACAGAGTCTGCTGCTCTCGTTGGACTCGTTCTGGTATTTGTCAGGAAGCCAAAAACTGGAATCTCATGGGACGATGTCGAGAGAAAGCCGCTGTTTTAAAGTGACAGCAGTTCGAACAACTTCATAAAGCGAGACGGGTGATGAGTGTTTGAAAGCTTGTTTTGGAGTTCTTTTTTTTTTTTCTCCTCTAGCAGAGAAAAATAGAAATAAAAAGGTAATGCAGCTTTAAGATTTTTAAATTTACCAACTTGGCACAAGAAAAAGGCAGGAGGAAAGGATTCAACTCTGACACTACAACATACAAAAGACTCTTACTTCTGCTTAACTGCTCATTTTAACAGTGGAACGCAAAGCAATCTGAGAGGGCATCAATATTTCAGTGCATCAGTGGATCACAATGTAGGTGAAACATTTTATCACAGCGACAGATATCGAATTAAGACGACCCACAGGCGTCAGACTGCGCTCAGCTCATCCTAACCTCTGGTCTTATTTGAAGCTTTTAACCAAACTTGCTTTGAGATCCTGAGAAGTTTTCAGCCAAGGAGCTGCACTTCTCTTTTCAGCATTTAAAACCCACAAATATCACTAAAATGAGAAGAGTTTCTAAATGTAGATACTGGGAGTGCATTTCAACATCCCAGACAAATGTCCTCTTTAATGACGTCTCTTTTGAAGAGGATGACTGGTTGAGGACATCTGCGTTTAAAAAAAACACAAAACAAAACAAAAGAAAAAAGTGAACAAACCAAAGAGGCTTTAAAGATTAGTTTTCCATGAAGTCAGACCCACACGCATCCATTTCGCAGAAGTCTGAAGTGCCGCAACTGTGATTGTGTCACATTTTCCGTGCAGCCAACAGCGGCGCAGTGTAGTAATGGTCATTCAAATGTGATATAGTCGTGCTACTTAAAACCCATCATTAAACATCGCAGGCCTCCGCGTGGCTGTTTGCATCTCAGTGTGTAAAGTACTCATTCTAACTTCAGTGAACCGTATTGAATTATTAGTTTAACTCTTATGGCAACAACACACTGTGTGAAGCTGAACTGACCACCTGAACAGCAAAATTAAGCATGTTGGAGTGTAAAGTCAGCAAACCCAGGTTTGTTTGCTTAAAGGTTAGTCTGCACCAGAGTCACGCATCTGATAAAGGTTGTGACCAATGACTCAGCAGTTATTCCATATACACCTGTGAGACTGCAGTCTTAAAACAAGATAAAAATGAAAGGATGAAGTTTTAATGTAATCCTGTTCCTCTGACCTTTAACTTTAAACACAGCTCATTGGCACCTTTACAAATCAGGTTTCACGTGTGGACACCTGTTTTACCTGTACTCGAAGGAGGTGCTGGCTGAGGAGGTGCTCAGGCTGCGGACCTTTCTGTTCCGTCGAATCAGGTTGCGGCCAGAGACCTCCCCTCCATCACAGGTGGAGCAGCAGTATGGGGCAGCTTCCACTTGCACTTCCTGTCCGCCCTCCATCTCAGACACCCAGGCTGGAGGTAAACTGACATGGCACAGCAGTCATTCGTGAGTAAAGTGATCAGGTGTACCACTTTTATCCCCCCTGTCCCACAGACCGTCTCATCTCACATCAGCTCTAAATTCAGGATTTTATCCGGGGTAAAGCTGTCACAAAGGCCAAGTGCCAGCTAACCTGTCTTTTTCCTGTTAGAGGGGAAACTTGCAATTGACAAAAATCACAGTTATTTTGCACAAGGAAAAATACGACAACAGTATGTGTGAGCCTCACAATCAGCACAGGATCAAAAAAAATGTGCCTCTCTGTGTACTCATGCCTACTGAAACCCACAGAAGATTATCAGACTAAAGAGCTGCTGAAATAACAGTTAACAGCAGACTTAACAAATATAGAGACTATCACACAAGATGATAAAACAAACTGGAGTTCCCCTTTTGAGTTATATAGACCAAAAGGAGCTGGGAAAGTTGCACACATATAAAATATATTTGTTCTTCAATTGATATAGCTGATGTTTTCTCATCAGCTATATCAACAGCCCTCTTTGTCCCACAGTGAGTTTGTTCTGATCTGGTCGCTCTGCTCATGAACAGCCTGGCAATCAGTCGGCCCAGCTGGCAGAAACAAACCCCGACAGTCTGCGTGCGCCAAACTTCATCCAATAAAAACCAGCATTTGAACTGACGATCCCAAAGTGGGAAAATCTTAAATAAGAGTATTATTTCACATTCTATATACACAAAGAAAACACGGGTCAGTCTACAGCTCGGCACACAACATATCCTCAAGCGCGCGAATGTTTATATTAATCTTTATCTTTTCATCGATTAACACCTTCCAGTAACCGGCGTTAGACAAATTACATAACGGTTACTGTGCACTTTTTCTAAGTCGATATTAAACTGAAATGAAGTTCTATCCAAATATCGGAAGCTTTCATTTATGCTAAAATGTAAGCTTCAAATAAATGATATTGGGTAAAGTTTTCCTCCTTACCGGCCGGCAGCCAGCTGGACAGAAAGCTGTACCCTAGCTCATACAGGCTCAACAGGCTCGTCTTTGCCCGCTTTGTGAATTATCACTTTTCTAACAGTCGAACTGCCCCATGTGATCTACAACAGGACCTGCACCGATGTCCACGACTGCTCAGCTGCTGACTGGCAGCGGCTCCAGACGGAGAAATATTCCCGGTGTGGCAAGTTAAGCTAGTTCCCGAAGCTAAGCTAGCAGGCAGCTCATCACAAAGCGTAACATCATCCAGCTCCAGCACTTACTCACGTCACAGGAGACGACGCAGATCTGAAACGCGGCAAACTCCCGCTGGATCAGAACCTCACCATTTTTATTTCGTCGGATAATAACGTTACAACCATCTCGCTCTACAGGAATCAACAATCACCTTTCTACTTCCTCATACTGACCAGCCAATCACAGGCGCTCTCTTCGCCGACGTCATGTTGGACCACCTCTCCAAAGCTACAGCGCGCTCACGCCACGGCCTTTATATTTCACAGGCTTCCACGCACTATAGCTGAGCCATAAAGACATATCTGCTGCATGAATTAAGGGGTTATTATGGATTAATTGTTCTAACGCCATCAGGCTAGAACTATTTAAGCCACTTAACGCTAACCTATGAATCACTGAAGCATAAAAAAGGCACTTAACCTCGGGATGAGCCACTGTTGTGTCTACACATAGCAACTTAGCAAGGGCAATTTCAAATGGTATCTTTTAGGCACTTTAACGAGCAGCCTGTCAAGAAAACACATTTGATCCCGTTTCTTTAGCTGAATCTATGGAAAATGCCAAAGATAACAGTTTGACAGATGTAAAATAGTATTTTTGCACCAACAAGGTGATTCCCAAGGAGCTATTAGTTGAAAACTAGGCATATCTCAGCAAAAAAAAAATCTGAGGAAATTGGACATGTGGAGGACAAAAAGAGATAATCAGGCCTAAAAACTACAGCAAATGAAAGTCCTGTCCTTGATAGACATCTGGCAAAGACCTGACACAGGACCTGAGAGATGCATCTGGAGCTTCAGTTTGATGCATCTACTGTTGACTGAAGCCCAGAAGTGGCAAAAGTGCAGATATTGTGCACTTAATTAGAAGTACAAATACATGTATTAAAAAATTCTCTGGAAAAAGTTGAAGTACTGATTCAACTTCTGAAAAACTACAGACTCTGAAATGTACTAAGAGCAAGAAAGTAAAAAGTAGCTGTTTGAAGGATGTTTCTACCAGCTACGTTTGTGCAAAGCTAACTGAACGGTGTGCCATATTAGTGTAATAATAAAATCATATTAATACATGAAAATACAAATACAGTATCCTGTTCATACTGTCTCTATACTACACAGTATGAAGTTGGCATAAAGACGGGATTCAGTGAATAATCTCAGCATCCTCGGCTTAACTCATCTCTGCTGCACTTGATGTAACCTGTAACTCTGACCATGAACACCGCAGCCGCTCTGCACCAGTCCAACACAGCGTTTTACTGTAAATTCACCACCGCACAGCAAACTAACCTGTTTATCCTGCACTAAACTGCAGTATTTTCATACAACCTTTGAATAACAAGAAGTTTGTACCTCAGTTTGTTTTGCAGGACGTTTCGCAACATGAAAAACCATAACTTCACATCATGCACAGACCAAACATCTGATTTAAAAAAAATGAGGGCATTACATGTAAGCTTTAAACGTCCAGTTTATCAAATGCCACCGAGCAGTCTTTATCTCTTTATCTCTGAGTAAACTTCTCTCTCTCCTTCTGGGAAATACAGCAGCTGTAACTTTAGCTATCAGACACACTGTGTGACAAACTGCACACAAACAATTTGTGTGTTTGCTCATATTTGTTCAGCTGCTGGAAATGCTGGGTTTGAAATTACCTGCCACAACACCTTCTTCCCTTTATGGTTCCTGTGTAGTGCTAAATGCTGAAGTGCCCCGAACACAACTTACAGATATCTGCCCAATGTAACCCCTGAGCATAAATTATATGGTTTTGGCTCTTTCATCGCTTTGTATTTGATAAGCTACAGCGATGGATACACCAATAGGATTGTCTTTTATGTGTTATTGTTCCCTCCATTTGGGCTCAAATCAGTTTGATGTTTGAAGGCGCAGTGATGGGAAATAAATACAAGTCTGCTCTGCAAATGTAAGGAGTAGAAAGTACAGATAATTGTGTCAAAATATAGGGAATAAATAGCAAATATTGACTTTCAAGCTTGTTAGAATTGTGCAAACTCTGTTCTTGCCTTATCTACAGTATTTCCATGTATGTTTGCACACATTTCAATAAATGCTTGCAGGTGTTTCCCACTTTCCTAGCAAAATATGAAGAAATCAGGTAATTCCTTATAATTTGAAATCTTTTTTTTTATGTATGATTTTTTTTTTATAATGTTCTACACATCATCAGAAAGATGCATTTAGAATTGAGGTTGATGCAGTTTGACTTAATGTGAACCAACTCCAGAGTTGCTTTGTGTAGTCGTTACAGACGCACTGCATAGAATATTGTCCCTGCTGAGTAATCTGCTACAGGGAAAGGATTTCAAAGCAACAGAAATATGTATAACCATGTAAGTGGTATATCTGTGTCTATACTGAAAAAGAGCCCTCCACATAAACACATCGTTGTTAATCTAAAACGTTGACGCAAAACCTTCATTGGTCATAGTGGAGATCCACTTTAGGAAGATTAATATCTTAAATTCCCTTCATCCCCAAATGTCAAAGCTATGAGTGGCGTTCTGAAGAGAGATGTAGTCATCTAATGTATAGAAGCCACTATAGAACAAAACCTTTATGACTCAACACGGACACTCACTCAAGTGTTATTTTTCCAACATGTATTATTTTGAGCAGTCACAACTGCATAAACTGATGTGTAAATATTAAGTTACACAATTTTTAAATATAAATGTATGCAAAATAAACATTAATCTGCATTTGTATTTCAGACTCATGTCCAGCAGAGGGCGGTAAAGGCCAAGGATGATTACCAAGCATGAACCTCACTAAAGGAGACTCGAAGCACGCATGGGTGCAGCAGGGATCAGCAGGTGTGAGAGGTTTGCTGGTTAAGAGTGCCTGACCCAGTAAGGGAAAAGCTACTGCTACTGAGGGAAACGCTCTTTAGCAAGGCACACGCCAGCCAAGATTAGCGTAGATAGTTGTGCTGTTTTCACTGCTGTTACTCAAGCTGGCAACACTAAATCTACAATTTAATTTTTAGCCTTCACCCAGAAGGTGCCTTTACACTCATTGTAAGTGCTGATGAACAAACAGAGAAAGGTGTGTGTGTTAATGACTGTACAGAGGAGGCAGGCTGAATCAACAGTGGATAAGAAATTGTTTATTGACTTGAACATAATTACAAGGAAACCAAACAGTCTGCAACATTCTAGCTTCAGTGGGAATCGCTCTAAGTGAATCACACTCAACACAGTAGGTCATCTCAAACTGCTTTTTATTACATCTTAAATAACAGTACATTTTAATATAGTTTCTATCTTGCATCCAGCTTTCGGTTGTACACTGACTGACTTTAAAATTAAATACAAAAGGTGAAAAGGGAACAGTGGGGGTGCAGAGCTCTACAGTTATTTGATAGAGAAAGAGAGAAAAGGAAAGGGAATTTAATTCATTTGTAATTTTTTTTTATTATTTTATTTTTTGCCAACTCCAGGCCTAACGCACAATTACAGCACTTTTTTTTGTACAGAATGTCGCAGAGAAAAAACAGAATGGAAAAAAATGTCACTACTGCTAAAGAAAGAGCGTTTGTTTACAAGAAGGGAACAACAGAAAATTCTGCCATTCAGATGCTGCAAGATTTTTTTTTCCGTTTTTTATTAAAGGACAGAAAAAACCTGTTATAAAATGTTTTCCTTTGTAAATGGAATTTTGTTTGCTACAGAAGGAATGAAAATTTGTTCCATTTGAGATCGTGTATGTTTAGGTGAATGAATGTACGTATGCATGTGTGTACAATTTAAACATTTACGTTACTTTTTAAATTTGTGGAATCCCTCCCAGGTATGGACCAAGTAACCGTTAATGTTGCAGGGTTTGCTTCTCGAGTGCATAGCTTTGACATTTTAGTAGAATCATGTATGCACGGAGTAGCCAAAAACAAAAAGGAAAAAAGAAAAAAAAGAAAAAAGAAAAAAGAAAAATATAAATACCATCGTATTGATATATTCAACAGGTTATTTTCTTAAAGAAAAACATCAAAAGGACTTAATTTCATATGCACCTTTTTAAGCAATTCTACAGCATGCGATTCTAAGAGATAACCCACCCATGGCAGACAACCAAAATCTTTTTTTTTTTTCATTTTTAACTTAAAAAGTTTCAATATCATTATTTTCAAACATTGATTTATACAACATGTCATTCACAGAGTAGTAACTGCATTTCCAAGCACGGAATGGGCACCTCTGTTAAAAGAGAAACGTCCGGATTGCAACCAGGCTAAAGTGGAGGCAACTCTCTACCTGACCAAAATCACATCACCGGTCCCAACCACGGGCAACAGAAACCAGGGAAAAACAAAAGATAAGGAGGGGGGATGAACCAAAAAACAAAAAAAATTGATATATATATATATATATATATATATATATATATATATATATATATATATATATATATAAAAAAGTAGGGGCAGGGTGGATTATGATCTGATGGGTTAATCTTTAATTATTCTACATTGTTGCCAGACAAAAAGGTGTAAGAATGGTTAAAATGTTTGGGTTTCTTTTTTTTTGTTTGTTTTCCGTTTTAAAAACGAGCATTCATTATCATAAACAGCATGTGCTTGGTTAGTTAACTTTTTTCTTTAGACATTATTCTATATATGCAAAGTTTAATTTTTGTGCAAACAGAGATTTTGTGGACTACACTGGAAAAAAAAAACCCCAAAAAAAACAGTAAAAGTATCACCGGGGGTGTCGGGTGGGGTGGGGCTAAATATACAGAAGGGCCAGAAGTGGCTTTGAGGACTCCCTGTTGAAGCTGAATTCTCTCGCTTTGTTCTCCGGTGGGATAAAGCTGGATTTTAAAATGACGCGATCTGGAGGTTCTTTTATTTTTCCAACTTAAAAACATTCTCTAAAATGTGTAAAGACTAGGAAATAAAAGCTTTGATCCTCATTTTAAACATTAACTGACAGTTCACTGATCTACCTCTTTCAACAAAACAATAACGAAAAAAAAAACAAACAAAAATAAACATGGTCAAAAAGCTATCAAGAGTTAGATCACTGCCATGTAATAACCTTCACTCAGACCTGTGCATAATGAGGACGCAGGACACATTTTGCTTGGTGGTGGTGGTGTCGGCAGCGGTGGTGGTGTTTTTGTATTTTCAGTTATAACAAAACCAGACCATGGTCGTAGGAGGAATGCACAATTTTCCCCTCAGTTCCACTCTGAAACCACTAAAATTCCGAGCTGTTTTTTTTCTTTTTTCTTTTTGTAGCTTAATGAGTGACAGACAATTGTGCTCTTTTAAATGAGAAGGAGAGAGAGAGAGAATTTTTGCCCTTGATAGTTTTTTGGAGGGGGTGTTTGGAGTCAGTATCATGGTGTGTTTTCGAAAAGATTGGATATGCAATAAAATTGAACATCGTGATGTTGGAATGGTCTTCCACTCAACTTTGGAGTCCGGATGCCATCTGGAAGACACAAACAGAAGAAAGACTGTTATTAGTCAGCAACATTACTGACTGTGCACAAAACTGCAAAATCATTAAACGTAGTGCAGACAGTTTCAATCCAAAACCACCAGATGGCAGTAAATACAAGCTCTGCGGAGCTGACGCTAACACTGAACCATCACTCTGGACAGCCTTCACAAAATGTTTACAGTTCACCGCCTACCTTCAGACTCTAGTTCCAGATCTTGAGGAAGCTGTCCCAGGACCCTGTTGCCACTGCCATGCCGTCGTCAGTCACGCCCAAGCAGCTCACCCGGTTATCGTGACCGGCCAGGACACCTGCAAAGACAGCAGAGGCTGAGACAAAGCACCAAACCTCCACTGTGTGATAGATGCTATGTGCTAATGTAGACTCAAGTCTAAAGATGTAAAATAGAGTTTGTAAATTCATTAAATGATCTTAAATGATGAAACATTTTGGAAGAAGGTGAAAGTCAAGCTGAAACTTCTTGTAAACCATTAAGTGCCGCGTAGGCTGCAGTATCAAGCTTTCAACTCAGACTGATACTGACCCAATATGGTGATAGTCAATACTCCACCCACCAATTGACTGAAAAATGTGTGTGTGTGTGTCTCTATTTGAAAGTGTCTGCTCAGATGTGGGTCTCCTCTGATCCCACTATGGAGTCAACAGATGTGAAGTATTCATGCCTCTATGGGGGTTCTTCACTGCTAGAACAGGTGATGCTTGCTCCTCTCTCAGGTGAATATTATTGGTTATTATAATTTGGCATAGATGTAGCACATAAAATCTACATAAAGACTAACAGTACTCCTGGCACTGCATAAACAGGGTTCTAGCCAGCGTTTGATCGCCCGGCCATGCTGAGGTCGTCTTGCGCCAGGCTGAGAATTTACTATCAGAACTGTTCTATCACTGCGCTTAGAAAGCGGGCCCACAGCCCGGACATGCCACCCCGTCGCTGATACGAGACTTATTTTATTATTTCCCCTTTAGCTAGATCGCTGCACTACAGTATTATTTCACCACAATTTGCAGTCTATCACCGAGCACAGCCAGTTTCATTCACAATGTGCACGCACGAGCTCACGACGGATCTGTTCACGCTTGATTTTGTGAGGCAAAATGGCGACCAGCATGAAACTGAGGGGGAAGTAGAAGGAAAAGGGGAGCTCAAAGGAAAATTTTGGGCTTCCTATTAAACATAAAATCCCAGGAGCTTGTCTTGTTTCTTCACTTTGTAGACTCACAAGGATAACACACTGATGTGTTGGTTAAGGAATGTTTATTAACAATGTAGCTGTAGGTAAACGTGTATCTTATCTTCAAAGCATCGTAACACAGACCAGAGGGATCCACGCTCCCTAGCATCATCAAGTCACATGGTCCAATCAATTCAGGTGCCTTCAATAACCCGTAGGACCCACCATTATCACAGAATATTAATTTCAATCAACTGTTCACGGTCACTGAATTAGCAAGCTGGCACGGCATTTAGTGTTCAGCATTAGTAAACCGCTAAATGCCCCCACTCCCAGACACACACGCGTGTCAGGCTGAAATTGTTTTCTGGCTAGAACCCTGATAACAACAACGAAAGTACCCTATCCCTTTTTTGTGTTTGTCTTTTTAAACAGCTGCAGTAACTGCAATAAACTTAACTAGAAAATTTATGGAATGTGGCCAAAAATCTTCTGTTTGCCACAGAGCGTGATCTAGTGATGAAAACCACCTTGCACAGAAAATGTAGGTGTCCTCCTTGTACTGTCAGATTTTTCTCAATAAAACACACAAAGATCAACTGTGCTTCCTGAAAATGAATCTTGAGGTATAATTTTCAAAACGACTCACTCAGATGGATGATCTTGGCAGTCTTTGTGACTCAGAGTGAACTTTTCTGTGTATCCTGGTTACTAGTGTAATATATCAAATGAATCTCAAAATTATCTGTCTAAACGGTTTAAATGATTTTAACGCCACATATTGTGAATAAACCAGTTCCACTTTGACAGCACAATGCTGACAGTACAATTCAGAATATTCTAAAATAAGGGAAACTAAATTTCTGTGTTCGTTTTGGCATGTTTGTCAGTGACGCATATTCATATATTCACACAGCTGCACTCTTTTGCCCTGTATGGTGGCTTACCTGCACGGTCGGCCTTCAAAGTGTCCCAGACGTTGCAGTTGAAATCGTCATAGCCGGCCAGCAGTAGGCGGCCACTCTTAGAGAATGCGACAGAGGTGATACCGCAGATGATGTTGTCATGTGAGTAAACCATCAGCTCCTGGTCAGCACGCAGGTCAAACAGCCGACAGGTAGCGTCGTCTGAGCCCGTGGCAAAGGCGTTGCCATTAGGGAAGAACTGCAAGAAAAGGTCAAGAGAAACTCAAGTGTTTGTTCAGAGTGAAGCAAACTTTAATTATCAGAAGCCTTTATTGTCATCAAACACATGTGGTTGATGAAACTGTGAGACATATTCTAGACATAATCTGTGCCATTACTCAGTTCAAAGGGCTGATATCCAGCATGTCTGGTCCTCACTTTAAGAGTAAAGTCTACTGAATACTATTTGCAATACTACTATCCACTATGAACTTGAGGCCACTCATTTAAAACAAAGTTACCTTTAGCTTTTTCTGAAAGAGCTTTAAAATTGGAACAAAAACTTTTACAAAACGGTCGACGCAAACAGAGCCAAACGATCCAATTATTTTACCTGGACTTGCTCAAGAGCCTGAAACTTGTTCTGACAGACTTGATTTGGTAATCCACTAAATGGCTTAAGACTTGACACCCTGAGAGGACTACTGTATAAAAGGTTTGCATTTGTGTCCTTACGCAGATGGCGTTGATGTCTGACTCATGACCAGTGAAGGTCTGTCGGCACATTCCTTCTCTGATATCCCAGAGCTTGGCTGAAGCATCACAGGCTCCAGACACAAACAGCCTGGTGTCGGGCGCCAGCGAGAGACTCATGACATCACCGGTGTGGCCGGCAAAAGTAGTTGTCTGCTGGCCAGTCTCAATGTCCCACAGAGCACTGCAAGAAAGCACAGAGAACATAAGAAAAAAAAAAAAAAAAAGGCAAGTACTTTACAGAGTGATTGATGACCTATAAGCAGAATCAAGCCCAGAAAGACACCAATTAGAGTTGACATGGATTTAAACAGTAACTCTCTAATATGCAGCACTAAATGGGAATTTAAATAAAATGATGTACTGCTGTATTTCCATAAATATGGTAGACAACCCTAAAACCTTTCAGGCCAAACTAGTATTATGTAAACCAACGTAATTATTTACTGTATAGTATTTAAGGTTTTGAAAATTTTAAATTCTAACCAAACTGTTACAAAATTTGCATTGATTGTACTGATTTGTATTGGGTGCAATATCCCAACTCACCAGGTGGTGTCTCCAGAGCTGGTGACAATCTGGTTGTCATCCAGGAAGCGACAACAGGACAGGTAACCTGAAAGGAATGAATCAAACTGACTGAATAACTGTAATATTATATATTATTTTTGCAGAGTCATAAGACACACAGGTTTCATTTCCTTACTTTATGGACAGATTAAAAACCTAAGCCCAAATCATCATCCCACCCTCACAGAATGTTACGTGAGCTGGACGTGGGGGAGATGAATTGACTAATTCACCACCAGGAAAAAAAAGAAAGGGGGGGAAGGAAAAAAAAAAAAAAAAAAAAAAAAAAAGCTGTAGGGCATCTCCTGGTTCATGACTTGCTTCCATAATTCTCCCTTTACTAGCTGGCAGAGTATTACATACCCCTCCCAATAGTGAGGGAACTGGAACTAAAATGCTGACACACTTCCTGCATCATGTGACACTGATCAGATGAATGCTCCGCACCCAAGAGCTCAACACTTTCATTAGTTTGAGCTGGTATACGGCACAGTGGAGACAGATGCACCATACGACTGGCATCTTCTGGATGTGAAAATAATTGGGCTTACACCATTATATAGGGCTCCCTTAGCAACATAATGGCTTAGAATTGACTGGCTGTTCATAGGAGGGCTTTTTCTTGGTGTGTGTGTGTATGTGTGGGGGGGTCTTTTTTGTTCTAAAAATACACACTTGTATGGCTACATCCTGTATGGTTGCAGTCTTGCTTAGGCAAAATCTGTCTAAACCTGCCAAACTCCTTAAAACGGCCAAATATTCTCCAGAGCACATGGTGTTATTACACACTGACACACTAATAGACTCACAAGGTGAAACTACCAGCCTCACTAATGTTGCTAGTGGGGGAAAAAAACCCCCAAAAAAAACACATTCAAAGGTCCCTACCTCACAACCTCATTCTACCTCAACCAATAAAAATTTCAAATTTAATAGTGAGAAATATGAACTTGTCTCCACCCAAATGGAGGGCCAAACTGAAACCTGAATGTGAGACGCAGCCTCCAAAAATCAAATGACTGGAGTCGTGCCATAAGCTATATTGTCCTTGTTATAAAGTATTGTTAGCAATCTATGACAAAAACTACTTTCGGCAGCTCCCTTATTCACACGGGGTTGCCACGCATTTGATTTGTCAGATTTTTATGCTGGATGTCCTTCCTGATGCAACCTTTGAGGGATCTGCGTCTCCGGGGCTGCACTGGAGAGCTCTCCCAACATCCTGGGACTGACAGGTAAACGGGTACAAGCTAATGGAAGTATCCCGCCTACCTGTGTGTCCAGCCAGCTCGCGGCTTACGCGCACATTTCCTTCACGGGTTTTCAGGTTGTAGATGGAGCAGATGTTGTCCAGGCCACCACAGGCAACATAGTTTCCAGAAGGGGCATAGGCGCACGTCATCACCCAGGAGGAGCGCAACGGGATGGCATGGACCTGGAGGAGAAGAGCAAGATTTAATATTAGATAGTATGCAGTGACAGATGGAAGAGCGAGAGAGAGGGGTGGGCATGTGACAAAGTCTGTCTGCAATATTAACTTAACCTTTCAAGGGCACAGTATCCACTATAAATAGCATTACTTGGCACAAACGCTTGTGAATTGTATTATAATGAACTTAACATTTTGCAAATGAAACCAGATGCCAGAAATCTGTGAGTAATCATTACTGCTGACTTAATCTTGGATGAAAGGATAAAGACAATAGATCAGTTAGAAATCTGGTGAAGGACAACTGTACACATCTTTTTATGTTTAGACTACTTTGTCTTATCCAGTTAGCTTGAATGTGTGTGTTTTATATGTATCGGGGAGGAGGCGTCCGTCACTGTTTAGAGCTCCAGATTAAAGTATTGTTAGGCCTGAGTCAACGGCGGTTATGTTTTGGCCTTTTGGTTTTAGAACAAGCTAACCAATTATGCGATATTTTATGTCATCTCACTATTTTTTGGTAACATCTGCTGTTGTAATAATGATAGCTTGGAAATAATTATTGTTTACTGATCAAACCAAAAGAAAAGAGGAAAAAAAACAAAACAAAAAAAAACAAAACCCAAACAAAAGAGCAAGAATTTGTCTGTTTGCATATTTCATTGGCTAAACACCAGGAATGGGTTTTTTTAAACACCAAAAAAAAAATTAAGACCAAGTACCAAAATTACAGACCAGATTGTTTCAGTTACCTTGTTCGTGGTGTAGCTGTCCCAAATAATGAGTTTGCCATCCTGGGAAGCGCTGACCAAAAGCCTGGTGAAAAGAAAGATGAGATTAATAAAAGCAAAGCATTGCCATCAATTTAAACTAGAAGTCAAATAACACTAGAATAAACAGAACACATTTGGCTTTTCTGGATGTATACTTCACCAAAACTTCTTTGTTTTAAACTGTAATGGATAGCTTATAATACATTATAACAGTGGTACCCAGTACCTGTTATCTGATCTTCACAATACCAAATAACTCAACACACAATATATGGGGATATGGCTTATTTTACTTGATAATTCTATTTAATGGGTTTGAAATTATAGAACAGAACAGTTTGGATGATGATGCATTTATTTATTTGAAGAAGTTTGTAATTTTGCATCCACATTCTGCTGTACTTTATGGGAATTAGGGGTAATAATGACCTCAAAGCCATCATTTCAAAGCCAACACAGTAGGAGAGGTATTGTTAAGACACAAACATAACCATGTTTTAAAGTGTTACCATTTTTCTGTGAGTGAACATGACAAAAGATAGAAACCAATACAGGTCACACAATCCAATGTGCTGTGTAGGTGGTGAGATTGGGGGGCTTGTTCAAGAACCATTATGGAAGCTAAGTGTTGCAATGTTGAACAAGTAAGTGAATAGGCATCTTTTTGTAGACAGATAACAAAAAACCATCATATCCACAACAGCAAAACCTACCAAGCAAATGAATGGAACAAATAGAAAAAAAAAAAAAAACCTTGAACATTAAAAAATGAATAAATACATTTTACATTAGAGTGGTCCATGGAATTGATGGTGCTAAATGTAGCTGGATTATACAGATACTTCCAAGTATATTTACAGGAGCATTTCTTTAAAACAAAACCAAACCACATTCAAGATTTTGCATTTAAGCGACACCTCCTCGGTACCTCTATGACTGCTCTGCTATCTGGGTGAACCCAACAGGAGTAACCACAGTGATGGTCCCAATGCACACAGGAACAGGGAAAAGAGTGAACACACCAATGGCTGCTGGGAATATGCAAATCTTAACTACTGTGCTGGCAGGAGCACACTCACATATGCACACTCTGGCAGATAATAAGCTAGGGACAGAAAGATCTGTGCTGGGAATTCTAGTCCAAGAAGAAAAAAAAAAAAGAATCACCAGCTTCTTGGTCTTAAAATGACCACATTCAATCTGGGCCCACGTTAAAGAGTAAAATATACCAACTTCAGATCAGGCTCCACAACATCATCCTGCGACAGTGGGTGTGTTAGCAGTAAGACTACAACACAAAACTCACTTTCAAGTCAGGACAGAGCTCTGAGGGTTGAGAAGAGAATGTTTTCAAAGAAAACATTGTTTTTATAGCTTTTATACCGCCTTCTTCAATCTGAACAAATGCCCCATTTTAAACAATTCACCATTCTTTAGGTCTGTCTAAACTTATGTAACCAGGTCCCATTTTCATAAGGTATACACTTTTGTGGTACAGCTGTGTGACGAGACACTATACTGGATGTCTGAAAACAAGTAGCAATAATAAAAGGCCCAAATATAAATGGTTTCCTTTTTCCCCACAGATTTTAGGGAATGGCTGTTTCTATCCATTAACCATGATATTGTTTGTGTGTTCCAGACATGAAATTAATAAAATAAATAAATAAATAAAATTCTATTTTAGAGTTCAAATATATACACACACACACACACACACACACACACACACACACACACACACACACACACACACACACACACACACACACACATCTATATCTATCACAAAAACAGTGGTTTGTCTTCTTACATGCACCGACAAAAATCAATTAGCATTTCCCCCTCAATAAATCAGGACTACTACAATAAGTTCACATTTTCTTCAGGTATGATTTTCTGTGCTTAAGTTATTGAATGTGAACCTGTATAATATAGATCATTAAGGTGTTGCTACAGATGCTCTTTGCACCAATACCATAATAATTTCAAAAATAATTCTGAATCTTTTTTTTCTTTTTTAAACAATTTGAAATACATTTGGGCTTCTCAATTTTTTGTTTTAAATTTTTTGGTTTGTTTATTGTGTCCTATAGGCAGTTTATTATATGCATTTGTGCTGTTTCTACAGAGTGTTAGATATTGAAAATTTAATTCTAAACATTCCTGGCTGGTAGATGGAAGTTAAGAGAAAGCTTTCTTTCTCAATCTGTAGGAAATGCACCCCAGTCTGAGGTGTGAAGAAGCAACCCTAGCCTAGACTATGGGTCAAAAAAGCTTTTTGATTGGCTAAATCCCAGCAGGGAGCCAAATGTAGTCTAGTAAATATAACACCTCTTGGTGAAACATTGAGATGCAACTAATAGTAAGTGCTGGGTAAACACAGTGTTAAAAAAATAATAATAAAAAAAATAAAGTTATATGACCAGGAAGGTGATGAAATGAATGAGCACTTTGCAGTGGTCTCTCTGCGGACTGACGCACAGCAGTGCCACAGTGATTAACTTGTTGATTGCTGAGGTGAGAGGCGTGTACAGCTCTAGGGAATACGCTTTATGTCAAGTGAGGAGTACTGCTTCATGGTTATGAGCCTCAACACTTGCTTTTAACAAAGACTGGCTCCATTTTGAGTATTTTTCCTGCCCACATACCACACCCCCAGTGCACACAAACAGAACAAGACACAGTGCAGTAGAAGCACTCAAAGATACAGTGACTGATGCATGTGAATTAAGTATTCATGATAATGAGTGCGTTAATGTGCATGTGCACAAACATACCACTGTTAAAATGCTATAAGAGTGACTACACATTAATATCACAGACTACAAAAGCCTTGTTTCAGGATTTAGAGTGGAGTGAGTTATTGTGGAATGCCATGGTTTGAAGAAGACCCTCAGGAGGAAGTAAGCAGCACAAAGACAATCAAACAAGCTTTTATATCCCTTTCCTGCATTTAGGCAATGGGGGTTGGGCTGATGGGATAAAATATTTAGTTAATGGACAGAATGGATTTGAATGAAATTACCTCGAGTCAGAGCCCCAGTGCATGGCATAGATTTTAGCCAGATGCCCCCTCAGTGTCCGTCTAGTGCGCATCTGAATTCGGCCAACAGGGTCAATGTTAGCTGTGATCTAAACAAGATCAAGATGAGAGACAAAGTCACCTTGAGACCACTTTATCTTTCTGCTATTTGCACTCACACTTCATGTAATAAATAAATAAAAGTCCAAATTAAGAACTGTGTGCACACCACCCACAACCAAACATTAAGCAGATTGTCTTTGAGTTTCATAATACTAACTTATGATGAGTCAAGATCATAGCATAACTATAGCTCTTACCTGAGACAGGGTAGCATCCGCACATGCTTTCCTGGCATCCTGAAACACAACAATCCAGTCAATCATATTTTATGTGCCAATGACATTCTTTCATGCATGGGGCTTCTTCACTTTTAAAGCACTCTGTAAAAAATTCAACTACCGTATGAATGTGTGACATCAGCTGATCTGCACATTGCAATCCATTTAATAATCATAAATGACAGGAAATTATGGTGCAATACAACTGAAAAAAAAAAAAAAAGAAGTCAAAATAGAAACTCTGTATCACAGTAACTGAGTTGGATTCTTGCTCAGTGGTATGCCACTACAATGATGCTAAATGAGGAGGTTGAGTAGGCTTTAGCAGGGAGCTTTAACTTCATATCACAGCAGTCATCTGCAAAATGTTGAGTGGCTCATTTGTGGAAATATTGTGATCACTATTTTTGTTTGCTAGTGTGTTGTTGGTGGTTTCGGTGATTTTGATCATCTGACAGTATGTATCAACATACTGTTACTAGCAAGAAAACCTGGAAAAATGTATTGAGGCACTTGAATGAGACACACTAAGAAGCACAAACACTATCATCACTACTAGTTTGAAACCTGGAGGTTGCTGAAGCACAACACTTGGATTTGGATTTGTAAATGTACTCAGAGGAAAAACAAACACGTTGCTTTGGGGACCATAAAGGACTTACTCTGATCTGGTTCTTGAGCTGCTCAGCCTCCTGGCGTAACTGATCCAGTTCACTCATTTTCCTCAGCTAATGGTGCGCTTCGCTCCGCCGCCTAGACTCTTGCTGATCTGAAGAAGACAAAGCAATGATAGGCTTAACATACATATCTCATGCTACTTTTCTTTTTTTTTTTTTTTTTAAAAATGGCAGTAGTAATACATTACATACAAACTGCTTAACACATGCTGTTGACAAATTACTTTGAGCTCTAGTGCACTTAATTACATCTGATTCTGGCCATAATGGAATGACGTTTTGTCTCCTGTAATGTATTTATGGACATGTTACAATTTCCTTAGTTACACAAAAGCTGGGGATCACACAACATCATTTAAATCCGATCTGTGAGGCCCAGACAAAGTCTCAGGGAATCACATTCTAGACAGCTCACCAGCTTGAAACTGTTACCTAGCAACAAGCACTAGGCAGCTACTTTGGGCTTAAGATAACAATTTTGAGGATGAGGTTGAATTTCTTCTCTCCCCCCCTCCCAAACTACAGCAAACCCTTGGGCAAACATCTGGCCACAATGAGCAGCTGATAACTACTTCTTAAGAGTCAAGGCAAAAATACATCGTTTTAAAAAATAAATAAATAAAAAAATAAAGGGAAAAAAACCCCACTCGGCCATGCAGGACAAAAACATAACCCCTACTGACTGGCAAAATGGAGCAAGGATTAAGATATCAAGAAAGGAGCAAGGCAGACCAAGAAACCAGCAGTTTCACTGCACTACCAAAACCCCAAGGTGCTCAGATGATGGACAGAGACTGATGAAGCTGTCAATGCTCTGGCCTCTGGACTCTAAACTCTCCTCCAATGTCATCCCTGTAATCCAGGGACACAGTTGATTCAGCTCCTCCAGCCAAATCCGGTTAAGACAAAACCTGCTGATGATCCTAAAAGCAGTGGCTATCCCGCTGACCCCAATCCTCTGGTTAACACAGACACTTTCACTATCCACAGAAAGATGACAAATTCCATTTCAAAGAATACAACAATAATGAATTTGGGCTTAGAAGCATGCTCTACACTGACAAGACAAAGTGCAAGTGATACAACCCTTACAACTTTACATCCCAGTAAAAGTTAGAAAATCCAGCCCCACACACCCAAAAAAAGTACTGTTATTGAAATGAGTTATGATTTCAATGACCTAGTCCAGTCAAACAATGAAGCAATTGCCTTCATTAGGTTTTCTCCTATCTTCAATTCCAAGGAACACTTCAACTCAAGATTTTGTAAAATTAAATATATTTAAGGAGAATACTGTATGCACTGTCACTGCCTAGTGTGTCAAATACAAGCCAACTACACTACCATCTGCACTGCTAACAGATCTTACCTCCTTGTTTCTCTGGGTTTCGGTTCTTTGTCCTATAGAGTGTTGAGACCTTCTGAATGAACACCTTATCCTTCAGGCGTCTGACATCTTAGTAGCTACCTGTCATCTGATTGGCCAGTGCTGTAAATGGGTCTGCATCTAAGCAAGGCGTCTTAGCCCCCTAATCTTGATAAAAAGGTCTCATGGTAATATCACAGGCTAATTCTTGTCTTCTCTGTATTAACTCGCTACATAATCATGGGTAAAGAACTCCAAACCACATTTGGATTCTTTCACAAAGCTATCACAAGTTCAGATTTTGCAACCTGAACACATACTGTAAAAACAAGCATTTGAAAATGATGAGTGAGGCCAAAGATACATCCCACTGGTCCATGAAGTCTAGGTTATGGCTAGTGGAACACAATTGGGAACACTTCTGCAGAAAAATCAGTACAGCTAAAGTAACCTTCCCCTAAAGCCTCTGAGTTTGAAAAGAAAAACCCATTGCCTATAACATTTATGCTTGTTTTAGTCAAAACCTGCGGAAAAGTGTAACTCCTTTCAACTGCTATCACAGTAAAACATGGGCTACTGGCTATACCAGACAAAGCATTTGATATTCAATCACTGCCCCCCCCCCCCCCCCAAAAAAGGGTTCTTAAATGTTTTTGTCAGTACTAAAGTTATTTTTTAACATGCCTTTGTTCTTCTTTAAGTCAAACAGTTCTGCTATAAAACAATGCAATGAGAGAGACAAAAACAAACATACTAGCTCCATCGCTTTCCCATGGCCTAGGAACTTTGAGCATGGAGTCACAGTGCCAAACACTATTGGCTGTTCACACAAGCCTTGTGTATTCTCTACATCATCAATAGCATCTATTCTGTCTATAGGCAAGCAAGGACTGTCCCGATTTTAAATAATAGTAAGACAGAGGACACAGCTGGCACAGGCACTGCCGTTCTTTGTAACATGTTTGGTAAGTTTGAGTGGTTTCTATATTAAATTCACTTTTTTCCTGCACATTTTTAAATGAGCAAACAGATTATTTAAATTTATGAAGGGTAAAGCCTTTCCCATAATTCTTACAGTGATATTTGATTTACTAATCTGAATGTAACCTTCAGGATTAGATGTAAATAAATCTATGCAATCTGCACAGTCTGCAGTTTTAGTAGAACACACATAATCTAACATAATATTACATAAATAACATACATATGTGTGTCAAATATGCTGCTGTACAAAACTGCCTGAAATATTCAAATATGCAAAAACTTGACATCACTCCTGATGTTGCTCTCATGCATAACCTATATTTATTGTCATTTCTTGTTTCAGGGGGTTTCTGTCTTCTGTCAAGTGAAACATGTGGAGTTGGCTTAGGTCAGGTGATCAATAGCTCATCAGGAACATGTTACAATTTGATCCTTGAAAATGTTCTGTACGTTTTTCTTGCTGGCCTCTGTGCTCCAAAACAACATGGCCTTTAAAATGCTAAAAAATTTAACATCAGGCCAATTTCAAATGGTAGATATTTAAGGATATCTAGTGGAAAAAACATAATATAAAGCTGTACTCTTCACTGAGATTAGAATTAGCATAAAAAAGGTGTGATTCAGAAGACTCTTTTCCCCTTTTGCTGGTGGTGGGAGTGTTGAAACCACTGGCAGCCCAACAGATAGAGCCTCGACTTCACTGCCTTCTCTTTCTGGCAGCTATTTTTAGAGAGGTGGTGGGGGAGGAGGAGTAGAAAGAGGAGGAGGGAAGCAGACTTCACATTTTCCAGCCACTCCTATCAGCTCCGACATCTCGAGCGCAACACATTGACAAGGAGAGAGGAAGTGTAATTTGACTCCATACACAGAGACTTCATTGGTATTTCTTCTTCCCATATACAATAATCAAATGCACCACCCATTTTCACAGCATACGGATTTATAGGTCCTCTATCAGATGCCATTTCTGCTGGTGTTTCATTAAACAGTGCAGGATCAGATTTTTTTTTTTTTTAAATGGATGCCGCTTGAATAAAAAAATATTTTAATATATTTGAAAATGTCAAAATTTGTGAATGTTTCAGAGAGCAAATTTGTATTATTTGCATTAAATACAAAATTTCTCAAAAATAAAAAAAATAAATAGAAAAAGCCCTTTATCTTTTTACCCTTCAATATATTTATTGTATTCCAAAAATGCATTAAGGAAAAATACAAAAATAAATAAAATGTTGAACTGAACTACCCGCGCTACCATTTAAATAAAAAAATAAAAAAGAAAGAAAAAAAGTAGGCTTCTGATAATTACATCCATGACAATATTAAATATGGATAAAACTAACCCAAACACTTGACAATTTGGTTTAGTTTAAGTAAAACCTAAGAGTAGCATATGTGAAAGACTATACACAAAATGGTCTAGTGTGGGGTGTGGCAACAGATTTCGAGGTAGACAAGAGACCTCACAGTGATGACAAAGTGGAGACTGCCACAAAGTGTCCTTGTGCACAAGGGGATATAGACAAGAGGCAAACAGGAGGACAGAGCCAGATTAAACTAATGAGAGTGAACAAGCAGAGGACAATTGGGAGGGTAGCTGCTAATTAACCCCTTGGTAAAGACGAGCATGGCTCAGTATGCTTCACAACATCTAGGACTAACAAAGGAGGCCTGCATTTATTCTGCACTGGGTTTCTTTCTTTCCAAAAATACAACTTTTCTAATCTAATTTTCAGCTAAATATACTCCTATATAACATTACAGAAAAAGTTCCACAAAATAAGCTACTCTAGTATAAATGTACCATATAGCTGATTCAACCAAATGACTTATCAGATATAGATTCATTGATAATCTAAATACAAATTGGTGCCTGACTGTCTGAAAGGCCTTCATGCTTCTCATTTATCATTTTGAATGAGGTAATGAAATTTCTGATAGCATGTTTTAGTTTATAAAGGTCATACTTCATTCAAAAATTAAATTCCAGAAAATAAGTGCACAAGTCCTTCTCAGAAATGAAGAAAATACATACATGAACACCACCACTGGCAGAAAAAAAAGGAAATACAGACATCTTGTACATTTTCTATTAAAAAACAAACAAACATATTGCCCAGCTGGGAGACCAAGACAAACTGCCATGTATTACGCACAAGGTAAAAGCAGGGTAAAGATGGTAGACTAAATAATTTACACCCTCCTGCCTGGATTACTAGCTGCCCCACCCTTTGCTTTCTTCAGGGTTGCATCCAGTTGCACTTGTCTGATTGTTCCTGCCAACTTGTCTTTCAAGATTAATTTTTTTTTTTTTTTAACATTCTAGACCTTTAGTGTGCCTCTTAGGTTGAGGTTGATTTGCTGCTAGTAGAAACAAACCATATGAGCTGCAGTACAGTATGGATGGGGGCTGGTCTTGCTTGCAAGTCAGTTGGTAGCTGGCTGGCTGTTGCAGTGCCTTAGCTACTGATCATCTGTGTCAGCATGCGGCCTCCACCTTTATACGAGTGCATAGATTCACTTAGCAGGCGTTTCCTTTTTAAGGGTGTTTCCCTAGCTGTGCTCGTCTCTCTCTCTCTTCCCTTTGTCAAAACATTTAGCGGATGTGGCGACAGCACATACACACTTTACAAATACACTTGCTCTGTGGTTTCTTCTATTACCATTGTGCTTGCCAGTGTCCATCTAGGCTTTGAAGCAGGCTATGGAATCAATTACAATACAGTAACAGGTTACACTGGAAATATTAACAGGCAGGCTTGGGTTAAAAGGTGGATTAAAAAACAAAACAAAAAACAAAACAAAACAAAGACAGATCAAAGAGTCCGAGAGGAGGGTGGAAATTCAGCATGAGGCACTATGTTGACAGTTACAACACCAGAGGACAGGCTAGTACTTCACACAAAATTAGGTCATTATGACTGAGATTAGGCCCAGCCCATACTGGTAAACAAATAATCAAGACTGACTGAATGCGAGAGGCTAGTCTCTGAGGATGCAATGGGACAAGTCACTTGTAACCATCATCTGTCACTTTGTGTATTTACTGTGAGCTTGGCAGCTCATGGACTCTTCAATGTGATGTCACAGTTATTACTGTAATAGCCAAAGCATGTAATGTTATGATAACTGGCAGTTTAATAAGAGCTACCAGTGCAGTGCCTGTTTTACGATAGCATAATCTGGATTATTTTTTGTAACTATAATTTACAAAGGCCCCTAAACACCTCACATTCTAATAGATACACACCAACTGTCTTACAAAGAATTGTATAGAACAGCTATAAGGATATAGTCACAAAAAAGCCTGAGGAGTTTAGCATCTACTAAATGAGGCAATGCTAAAAATATTCCACAGGAAACTTGCCTTGTTTAAGGTTTTAACAACCAAGAACTGAACTGTGCACAGTGCAAATATATATACATTTTTTTCAACTGTGTCCCAATTTCACTACAATGAATTTAATAGTGGTGAATTTAGTAGAGATGATGCATGCTATAGCTGTAATTCGCAAATTTTGGAAACACTTCACATGCAGGTATGGTAGTTGTAACTATCGGTTCTGGTGGCATCCCTACTTACAATACCATGATACCAAAACTCTGAAAAGGTGATGCTTGTTTTTCTTTGGTACGATAGAACGCGTATGTACTGAGGCAACGATTCATCCAGAACTGAAGGGGGCAACACACGGCTAGAATAAAGTGTTCTAGTCCATCCTGCCACAACAGCTTTGCTCACTGATAAGAAAGGCAGAGCCTACAAAAGTACTTTATGTTCGACATGGATTGGGGGTTGGCGTGAGCCTGATCAA
Organism: Archocentrus centrarchus; assembly: GCF_007364275.1. Classification (NCBI taxonomy): domain Eukaryota; kingdom Metazoa; phylum Chordata; class Actinopteri; order Cichliformes; family Cichlidae; genus Archocentrus; species Archocentrus centrarchus. Next base: position 27,752,260 of record NC_044352.1, on the reverse strand, counting down.
GGAATGATAACTGATTCTCAAAAGGCAAGATACAAACTATGGTTTTTTTGGACCAAGGGAGGATATACTTTCAATTTATCAAAGCACTTAAAACCATGGCATCCAAATCTGTTCAAATGGTTGAGTTAGTTTCATTTCACACTAATAACATCCAAGTATTATCCTTCTTATGTTATCCTGAAACACACGTTAGCATTTTGTTTGAGACAGCTGGCACTGTGGTTGAGAACTCATCTATGTTTCATAGGCTAAAATGTTTGCAATGGCTAACATGAAATACTTATGTTAACATACTGTAACTATAACATTAGTAGGCTACTTGGGTAACCATTTTAACATTTCAGTCTGCATCACAAAATATGTGATGCAAAATATGTAACATTTTCCACCATGTGAATGTTTTTAAATTACTTTATAAGAACAAATTAAAAAATGTTTGCATTTCAGTACATGGAATATTCATTTTGTTTTGGTATTGAATTGGGCACAGAGAATCATTCATTTCTATGGGTATTGGTAGCGACCACAAAATTTCTTGTAACGAAACATCCCCAGCTGTGAAGACGCCGCAGAAACAAAACATGAAGCCAAATAAGAACCACTGAGCCAAATGACTCCAAACTGTACCTCAGTATATTTGGTGCCCCGCAATACTCGTGGGCACCAAATCAGACATTGCTGTTTGTTTGTGAAAACAGCTATCCAAAGATGTGCATGTTGATAATCGTGTAGAACAGGCAAACGGTAACCATCTCCTCAATCAAGCAACAGTTACTGCAGTTCATTGTCAAATACCCAAGAGAGAAAGAAATAAAACAAAATATGCATTTCTGTTTTTGACCCAGTTCATGGGCACTACTTTTATTTCAGCTCAGTCCAAGTCTATTGTTTGTAAACCTGTTTAGCCATTTTGTTTTAAGGCCAAAGTGATAAGCACATTCAGGATTCTAGCCAGTGGTTGATCACACGGCGCTGTGCCATGCTTAGGTTGTCTTGCGCCAGGCTGAGAATTTCACCGGTTAGCTATTTATTGGAACTGTTCTATAACTGCAATTAGCAAGAAGGCCCGCACCCCTGCCCCATTAAGGGCAGGACAATTTTGGGCTTCCTATTAAAGAAAATCCCAGGAGCCTGTCTTGTTTCTTGTCTTCGTAGACTCACGAGGATAACACACTGACGTGTTGCTTAAGGAAAGTTTATTAAAAATAGCTGTAGGTAAATGTGCATCCTATTTTCAGAACATGGTAACAGACCAGAGGGATCCACACACCCAATTGTCATCAAGTCACATGGTCTAATCAGATTCAGGTGCCTTCAATGACCCGTAGGACCAACCATTATCACAGAATATTAAATACATATTATTCAAATGTTCATCGTCAATGAATTAGCAAGCTGGCATGGCATTTAGTACTTAGCATTAGCAAGCTAATGCTAATTAGCCCCACGGCCCAATACACATGCACGCCAGGCTAAAATTGTTTTTCTGGCTAGGAACCTGACGTGGAATGTCAATGAAATTGAGCAACTTGTCGAAATGAGAGATGAAACAGCAATGCAAACTGGGCAAGGCAGAGCTTTTCTAGTGAGCAACTGAAGGGACTACCAATACCAGAAAAGGATGCCACTGATTAGCACAGGACAGGTGTTAAATATATCAGACTTTACCTACACAATCGAACCATGCAATGCACACTAGTGAATAGCCATCAGCTATAAACAGCTCAAGATTTTAAGTATCAAAGTTGCAATTTGGTTAATGGACGGGTCTGACACTTAGTTGTGATGATTATGCTCTGGTGAAAGGTGTAGGGAAGCAAATGTCAATAGATGTCCTTAAAAGGACAGCTTAAAAAGGATGCCTGTAGTCCCCCCCCCCCCAAAGCCAAACACACGAACACAGATCATCCAAATAACCACACACTTGGAAATGCACTCTTACAGGTCCTCAGCACAACACCCAATGCATTTGAGGTGAACTGGGGAGAGATTAATTACTCTGATACCCAAGACATATACTTCAAGTGGTATCTGAAAAATACTTGTGCATGTTGTGGTTTTACAACAGTTGTGATCAGTGCAGAACTTGTAGCTGAGGGCATGAAGACATTTCTTTGCTAGTTTCATTCTTGCAGGGTGACAATGTTACACTACAGGCAAATGGACTAAAGTGTTTGCATGAAAAAACATGCAACATTACACCAGCAACCCATTTCCAGCTATGTGATTTGTATCATTGTGTGTGCCTGATTTAACATTGATTTATTAAAAAAAAATAAAATAAAAATCACACAAGGTTTGAAAATGCAGACTGTGTTTAAGTATCACTGTTCCTTCTACACAGATTTGTAACAAATACAAATCTGAAAGTAAAAAAAAAAAAAAAAAAAAAATCTTCCCTGAAATACACATTAAATATGCATATCATACCAAACTTATTGTCAAACAGTTATTGGATTCCTTTCTAATTTCTCATAAGTAAGCATTTCTATAAGAAAAAGGCTTCTTTATGCAGCATTTTACTTGGGTTAAAATTGAAAAATGAAAATAGATGGCCCTTAAACTCAGAGTTCACTTTCACATCCTGATTCAACAGGAACAGCTCTTAGCAAACTATCTGAAGAGGGGTCTCCCCCCCAATTCTTCAAGGGGGTAAAACTCCACAGCATTTAAAAACATTCTCCTAACCTTGTGCTGTTTGACATCAAGTTAAGCTGTCACCACTGGTTATACTAGAAGTGCTGAGCACAATAACTGATTTGCCTAACTACTAACTAGCACTCTCCTGGGCTTATAGGTTCAGTGTCAGGGTGTTTTTGCAGCATGCTTCAAGACTAAAATCAAATTAAGGACATTAGGTATCATCAGAATGAAAATAAAACCAAAAGTGAAAATTCTATGGAACTCAAACGTCTGTTATTGAAATGCTTACTGAAAATATTTGATCATCTCAACTGATTGAGCCTACCACAATTACTAAACCTTAAAATTGTTATTTGGTCAAAATAATTGAATTGGTTTATGAACTCTATTGCCAGCTGTCCTTCAAAGAAAATAAAAAAAGGGAAATTTCCTTTCAATAATCAGAAAAATAAACTTTGATCAGCACTATAAACCCATACCATACCACACCATCTTTATTTATAAAGCACTTTAAAACAACCACAGCTGACACAAAGTGCTGTACAATAAAACACAAGCAAAGAACAAATAGCTCTTTCAGGTTTAAAAAACAAAACAAAAACAGAGTTTAAAACTAGATCAAGCTGGGGTTGAAAGCCAAGGGAAAAAGGTGGTTTTAAGACGAACTTTAAAAGTGGACAGTGAAGGGGCCTCTCTAACCTGCGAATGCAAGTCATTCCATAACTTAGGACCAACGACAGCGAAAGCCCTGTCCCCTCTGAGCTTCCTTCTTGATTTTGGTATCTCCAAGAGCAGCTGGTCTGCTGACTGGAGAGACTGATAAGGTATGTAGGGGTGAAGAAGCTCAGAGAGGTAAGGTGGGGGCAAGATTGTGCAAAGATTTAAAAAATGAACATAAGAATCTTAAAATGAATCCTAAAATATACAGGCAACCAGTGAAGTGAGGCCAGGACAGAGGTCATGTGCTCTCTTTTGAGTTCCCATCAAAAGTCGTGCAGCAGCATTTTGAACTAGCTGCAGATGTGAGAGTAGCGACTGACTGACTCCCAAATAGAGTGAGTTACAGTAATCCAGTCGAGATGAAATAAAAGCGTGGATCACTGTTTCAAAGTGCTGCCTAGATAGAAACGTTTTTACTGATGCCAATCGCTTCAAATGATAAAAACTGGACATAACCATGGCTCTGATTTGGCTGTTCAATTTAAAAAAAAAAAAAAAAAAAAAAAAAAAAAAAAAAAAAAAGATCACTGTCCACCTTAAAACCAAGATCAGTAATAATGGGTTTAAAATATACCTCCAAGGGTCCCAAGTCAACAGAGGAGGACTCACAGGAGCCACTGGGTCCAAACACCATCACCTGTTTTCTTTTCATTAAAATTTAAAAAGTTCAAGGCCAACCAAGCTTTAATATCTTTAATAACCCCCACTGACAGCTACTTAAAGTGACAGTTATTAATACAAATATCCATATAATTTTCTAAATTTAAAGATGTTATAATTCAAATATTTGTTCTAGTCTAAAACAGGCAAAAGATACAGTAACTGCATGCTTTTTTTTTTTTTTTTTTTTTTTTTTTAAGTCTTACCGGTGGGTGAGGGTCTGTAAGTGCTGTGGGGTAGTGATGCATTGTAAATATAGCTGAAACACAACCAGGGCATAAAGAATGCAGGAGGGTACAAGGGGGTGATGATGCACTAACACTAGACATAAAGGAATCGCTTCTGGACATTTTTTAAAAGCTCCACCACTTTGTCATTTTCAACACACAGATCAGCTCTCAGTAGCTTCTTTACAAGGCAGCTACAGCACTGTGGAGCAGGAAGTGATTCCTTCCTCTCCCCTGACTGGGCAGCAGCAACATGAATGAATGCACCGTGTAATGGTTTTTACACTGGTGTCCCAAAATACAAGAGCTTCAATACCGTTATATTGTTTCTAATAGAGCCTTCCTGATATTACTACTCATATCCCATGTTCAAGTTTCAAGGACTTAATTTTTTTTTAAATTATCTTAATGTCACATATGACGTTTTGGCTTAGTTGTAGAGAGGGTTTTCTTGTTTTGTTTTTTTTTTTTTGGTCAAGTTTTATGAAATTTACTTTTTAAAATTTTGAATGTTCGGAAATTCAGTTTCTCTTTTTGTTGCCTCGGTGCAACGTTGTGCAATAAGGGGTACTTCTTGAGGGAGACTTATATGGTTAGGGTACCTTAGATAAGGTAACCCTAATCCTAAACCCCTATCGATACCCAAATCCTCAAAAAAAGTGATACCACCACCTTGTCTTGCATTTGATAAACATGGCAGTGGTGACATGCTGGCTCATGTACAGATGGGACTGGAATGAAAATGGATGACAAAAAGTGAACACGTATGCTTATATGCATTCAAACCCCAAACTGTACAAAGTCTGTAAATCCAAAGAAGAAAGCAAGAAGAGAGGATGAACCAGTGGTGGGATATCTTAAAAGTATGAGGGGAGGAGGAAGAAGCAGGGACCCAAGTCTCCCGTTCTAAAATCGGGATGGCCAGTGGACAATACATCACACTGGCCAATAACGTGACAACAAGGGAAGATGCACAGGAACACCAGACATGTATGAAGTGTAATGTTCACCTCTGTTTTACAGCACAGAAGAATTGTTTTGTTAAGTTTCACAGGGTGATGGCAAAGTCTCACAACATGAGAATCAATATGACACAACACTAGGCAATACAAACCTAAGCCTGTATCAAGTCATATATGTAAATATGTTTCAAGCATTTTTCAATTCTGTTTCATAATTTGACGACTTTTTGGAACATTTTGATGTTTTTATTGCTGTCAAACAGTTGTCTTATAATCTATGAATTAATAATTTTCTGTTTTGTACCATTGTTGCACAACATTGCCCCTAGACAACAAAAAAAATATCTTGGACTGGGGGTGTCTAAAGTATCAAAAAAAATAAAATGGTCCAAACTGAATCAGTAAACGATGTTGAATAATTTTCAGCATGTAGCATTAAAATGTGTGTAGCAGAGGGTTAAGTAGCCTAAGTGCCTTAGTGTTTTAAGTTTTTAATGTTTTCTTTTTTCCTGGTAAATAACATTTTCTGAACATACTTGAAAATAATGGCTTTAAATGATTGTTGTTGCGGCAACAGAAGGGCATTTGGTATGGTTGAGGCCAAATACAAACACAAACCTCTGTGAAACCGAGGCAGTAGAGAAAGAAAATGCTTAAGTGGCTACAGTGACAACTACCACCACCCCAGACTTGGGTGCTAGCAGAAAAATGGGAAGCATAACTGTTTTTTGGTTTATGCAGCTGAAACACGTAAGGGTAAATCTGGATATTTCTGCACTTTCATCGAGTACTGTGCCACTAATCCCATTAATATAAATTAGATGGTGGAAAAATGTTGACAAGACGCGGATTAGTCCTTTAATCAATATTTGAGAAGGTGGATTTCAAATCCTTCTGAGTCTCAAGAATGGCTGAACTAAATATGAATAGCCTTGGGCCTCATAACCCATTTTGCTCCACTGAATGTGGAGCAAAGTCCTGAGGCTACAAATGAGTATGCATAAGACGGCACAGTTCTGATTAAAATTGTAGGTTTAAAATTCAACAAACAAAGATTAAGAAAAAAAAAAAAAAAAAAAAAAAAAAAGAGCAAGAAAGAGTGTACACAGTTACCTATTGCCTCCATACTTTTGGAACTGTACCAGAAATTTAACTATTCACTTCAACATTCTGCCACTGAAACATTTATACCTGGCATACACAGTCTGAGAAGACTGATATATGAGCATCAGCAAGACATTTCTCATTGTATACGATAAAATTAATACATAAAGCAAGTCCACTAAAGCCTTTTTAAAGTATTTTACAGGACACCTTGGAGATGGATACATGACAAAAACCTCTACACACAGCAGACTTGGAACCAGGGTTAATAAGTATATGGTGAAACTCTTGCATTGTCCATTTTCTGGACAACGGTCACACTACCAAAGAGCCTAAGAAAAACAACACACTATCAATGGCACAATGTGCCATTACCTGGCTTCTATTACTCAAAGTATGCTAATCACACAATACAAAACAGCCCCTTTGTGGTATACATGTTTAGCATGAGCACTACATTGTGATCAGTGCAGAGAATCTGCAGGTTCTGGCCATGCAGACACACTGATTTGTCTGCATGGCTTGTATGTCTGTATGGCTTAATCACTATATGATAACTGATGCACTACCAACACATTTTGGGTGGAACTCAAATTTCTATTTCCTGGATATCCGGCATGTAGACATAAGTAGAACACCATCAATCACAGGGGAATGAACGTGTGTGCGACTTTGCACAGTTTAAGCAGGTGCCAAAACAGAGGGCTTTATGGACTAATTTGTTTTCATGATATGAGATGAAGTCCATAAGGACTCACATCAGGATGCCATGCTCCACAATATAACTTATATCGAGCAATTACTTATTTTACTGCAATGAGAAGTTAGGCTTTTTTTAAAAAAAAAAAAAAAAAAAAAAAACTACTGTACCCATCTACTACCTTAGTGTTTAGAGATTTTTTAAAGCAATTGGCTATGAATGGTGAATTTTAGTAACTCAATCACACATTTTTTTTTGCATTGCAATAGTTTAGACTAAAGTTCAGTTATCAGCTCTGACTCCAGCATGATCGGCAATCTCTGAATTAAAAGGAAAAGCTCATCACAGCAACCCCACAGCAAACAAGTACTGTAGAGATGTAATTACAGAGCGATGCAGAAATGTATGACAAATAAAATCCCAAAATGAGTTATTTGTAGCTTTAAAAAGAAAAAAAACTTTTGTCTAATATTCTGCACTTTTTGAGATTTTGGAGAAAATGTACAATTTACTTCATGGCCAGTGTTGTACTATGAACAGAAATGGAAAATTCCACTTAAAAAAAAAAAAGTCCCTCATTATTGCATGAACAATCACACATTTAGTTAAGGTTTGGGGTTTTAGGGTGCAGTGCTGCAAAGGGAAGGGGAAGCCTGAATTTTTAAGATCACAAGGCAAAGCAATAATTTATTTCCTTTTACATTGATTAATTTTATCTGCACAATCAAGCTTGAAACAATAAAATTCAACTATAAACCAAACCTACATTTTACTGTTTATATACTCTTGATGAACTGCCCCTTTTACTGGACACAAATTTGAATGCATGCTCCCTCAATGTGGTTGCCCTGTGCTGGTAATGTCTGATGATAGGGGACATAAAATCAATGCGACTGACAGTAGAGTTTAATTGATTGATTAGTGAAACATTCCATGATGCTGTGTGCTCTTTTGCCAGACAGAAAACATTGTTGGTAAAAATAGCAGGCGTGGGCTTTTTTGGGACAAGACACTCAAACAGAAAAACTAGTCAAATGAAAACAAATAATGTAATGCAGTATGAGCTGCTCTTTAAAATAATCCTGACCATTACCACCTAAAAAAAAAAGAAAATTCTAACATGAGGCTCCAGCCTAAAAAAAAATTTAATCAGCTATTGCTAAACATTTTTCTACAGATGGCATGGAGAACACATGCATGTTGAAAAGGAAAATTATATATGATTATACAAGTTAATGTATTTTAATAAAAGGCATGTTTTGTACTTGCTACAGCTGCACAACCATCTTTTCATATCAGGATATAAATGCGTTAATAGTTAATTAAAACTGTAAGGGGGGGGGGGGGGGGGGGGGGGGGTGTCAGGCTAGCCCAAAGCCAAAAGCATGACTTTATTTAAAGCATAAAATACACTCCTTTGATTGCATTAATAATCATACCCCTCCCCCTGTGCTTTTTCCCCAAGGTTCCAAGAGAGGAACAAGTGTGTGAAGAGTCACATGACAGCTACCCCACTCTTGCTCAAGTGACTGTGGCCTTTTCTTGCTTTGAAGAGGAAGAAAACTCACTAATACTGGCTGTCTTTCTCAGTCATCTCGGAATTCAGGTTTGGTCACATGTTCCCTGGGCAGTCAAATATAAGGGCAAGAATTTAAATAGACACTGAGATGGTCTCTATTCAAACCAGAGCAGGCGTTGAGGTCCACATGCAAAAGACTGCCAGGGTTTGTTATGGGCTTATGGGAGAGTTACAGTGAGTGGTGACAAGCCAGTGTGTGGGTCATCAAGCGGATCTGGTGCCACTTACTTTGACTATTCAAAACAGTGGCTACGACCTTTTGGGGCAGTGATGACAAGTTATGCACACATAACAGCACCTACAGTCAAACTCTACGCAAATCTAGGCAGTGGGAAAGGCTTACAAAGAATTTTCATTGTAATGTTGACACTTGGGAATGCCTGGGGCAAAAGACAGTAAGAATGTTTGGCAAGACAGATTCAGAAATCTTAATGTTCAAATATTAATCTCTAGTTGTCACTGGTTAAGACACCTATCTTCACTGATTATCAGTTACATTACAGAATAATTGAACTTTTAAATATTTACTGCTTTTCTCCAATTGGTGAGTGTGTTATTTAACAGACTATGGCCAAAACAACTTAACTAATTTCAGATTGTTGCTAGTGAAGTTAGCAGATGGCAACCTGTGTCAATGATTCAGTTAAAAATTTATGAGTCACACCCTGTTCATCCCTGGTCAGGGGGATGTCTGTGAGGAAAATCTGAACTGACTAGTATATTTGTAATTGTATAACCTGTCTTGCAGTTTGCAAGATATTTAAAAACCACGTCCATTTTTAATGTCATGTTTAATATCAACCTAGTGTGATTAAAACCAACTCCAGTGTGCCTTTGATTTTGATTTTTAAACTGTGACCACAACAAACAAACAATCATTTTGTGTTTGAGATGTGATTATGGTCAGGAAACTTGACATCCTGGTGTCAACCACTTTAGGGTAGTGACACTTTTGAGAGAACAGGCTTGCATTACCACCAAAGCCAGCAGAAAACAAAAAACACATCTAGTTTGCAGTCACAAAAGAAAAAAAGAAAAATAAATCATTTTCACTGGTTTTTAAATGATAACCAAGCGTCCAGCACTATATTTTGGTACATTTCCCATGATAGGCTATGCTTTTTTTTTAAATACATTTTTAAGATGTTTGACATAAGTTACAAGTGCTACATTAGATAAGGCACTGGATTACTGTGACCAGTTTCTGTACATAAAACAGGAAACTGGAAAAGTTCTAAGTTCTTTGTGCGCCACATGGGATGCGTCTACAATGGGGGGCAGGGGAGTCGGGTGGTGTGCAATGCTGCTATATAAACCAAAAGAGACCGTTGTGTGGAAAGTAGTGACAGAAAGATGTGACTCACATCAATAAACAATTTGAGACCTTACATTTTAAGTGTTGTCTGATCTTTATTTTGTTGCGTGATCTGAAAGGTCCCATTTTAAAATGTACAGATTCAATATTCCTGACATCATTAGCAGTCACTTGTTGAAGTTGTTTCATGTGGTCATTGCAGTTTTTAGAACTTTGTTGTGTTTATAGAGTTTTCTGATATGCATGAGTCACATTAAATCATAACTATACATCTGCACCTGTTAAAAAGAAGAATTACCTTAAAAATAAAATACCTGGTGAGCAGCTGTACTAGTAGGGCAAGTAGCATAGAACAGATCTGGGGTTTGTGTATAAACAATCAACAACTACTTACTTCCCTGGCCATTACCAAGTACTACAACTTGAGCAGGGACTTTGTTAGACAGGAAAATTGGCTCAGGAACTAAATCTAGACCTAGGTTTCTCCAGAAGAGATGCAAGTAAAGTCCCAAGTTCCAAAGAACCTTTCATAAGTCATGAAAAATTCCTGCAACTAGAAAAGGCTAAAATTTTCTCCTTGTACTATTTAACTTTCAATGCAGATGTTTTTGATTTCCCTGTTGGGATTATCATCCTTTACTAAAACTTGCTCTGGTGAAGAGGGAAAGCCCTGCTGCTGTTGTGGGCGTGCTGGCATTTGCACTCAGTGCCATGTTTGACAATCTTTGTGAATGGCTCTAAAATTTGATTTTGGAAGTTACATATTGTAGCCTTGAGATCCATTAGCACTTAGGGTCAAAAAATAACATGTACATGAGTCTTACACATGTAAATAACATGTGTAAGACTCAAAAATAACTGAGCTGATGAAGTCACTACTGTGAATGAAGAGAACTACATGTTCAAGAGCTTGGCACAGGACAATGGATAAAGTCAAAGTCCATGTTCATACTGAACAATATCTATCACTCCTATATTGTGTAATATCCAATATTCATTCACAAGTGCAATACTCACCATCTTCATTATTATATGTATACACTTTTATTTTTTGGCTGTTAGAAACCAGAACCCCAAAATGCCTCATAGAAAACTGAATGTTGTGGCTTTTAACCAACAGTGAAATGGCACGCCACCAGCTTCCCTTAAAGAAAACATTTTACGTCAGCCCTCTTAAATGAGTCAGTGTCCTTGGCAGCTGATTACAGCTGCCACAGTCAAGTTTTAAGTCAGATACTTTATGTTACATAAGAAAAATTAATTTAAACATTTAACATTAATAATTCATTTTAAAATCCATTGACCAGACAATATAGGTCCTGGTAGGCTGAAAAGTAAGGTGGTTACGCAACAGGAAATTCAGGGTTCAGTATGTACTTGGAGTTGTGGGGTCACAGTTTGGTACACTTGTGCAAAACAGCAACTGAATATTCTTTTTTTTGTAAATATTTATATGCAAATCATGCAATATTTGATATTTTTCTTGATTCTGAAACTCATCACTTTGTATAATACATCATGTGTTTCATATGAAGCATTGTTGCATTTGCACAACTATGCCTCTTTGTGGTAATACTTGTGAGGCTGTCAAAAATGCATACATTTGTATCAGGCTACACTAGTTGCATAAACATAACCAATTATGACAAGTGGGCAGTTGTCCTTTTGTTTACATTTAAAAACCTACAACAACAACCTTGTATTGCTGTTTTGTGCATAAACTAGGAAAGGTTTCAGTTCTGTTGCAGTACTTTAACTACTCGAATCACATGTAGCCACACAGTTGTAAAGACCATGCTAAACAGGACTAGGGCACTTAAAGCATACTGTATAGCAGCGTAAAACCCATGACAATAAAGTTGGCAAATTTCATCACCTGACAATAAAACAAAAATTCCTAGACATCAGCCATTACACATTTGCTACAACAACCAGAAAAGTGCTCACAAAAACATTACATCCTACATTAACAGGACATAAAATTATCTTGTGTCTATTAACATGCAGAAGACTTGGTGCCTCAAACTAACTGAACAAAAGGTAATATAATCTCAAGGCAGCCTACATGTGATAGGACTATACTGCTTAAATGTATTGATTACCAGCCAAAATTATTATTAAAGAACCATTGTTAAATATATTCTGTAGGAGTGGATGGTGACTGTTGTATATTGATTATTATATGGCTATATTAGGAATGTCACAACAAAACCTAAGTTTGTCATTGTTTCCACAGTCACTGCCATAGCAAGAAGGTTCTGGTTTGAACCAGATGGTCTGAAGTGGGCTTGAGTTTGCATGTTCTCCCCGTGTGGGTTTGCTCCTGGGGCTGTGGGTTCTGCCCACAGCTCGGGGCCATTAATGGTAAGCTAATCTCTGAGTTTAAAGTGAACAGGGTTGCCCATCTCTTTGCGTTGAAAAACTGCTCATTAGGAGTTGACTCAGATCAGTTTAATTCAGTACAACAACATAAAAAAAAGGAAACCAAAAAACAGCAACCTATCAAATGTGAGCCAAAGAAGTGGAGATTATTGCTCACTCAAAAATCATAATCAATGCGACAGAAAAAAAACCCAAAAACAACAACTATGTTGGTTTCAACCACTGTTGCTTTTTGGTCTCACAGAGCCACAAGTATTTATAACACTGTTTCAGTGTGGTCAGAAGTCACGTTACAGTTGAAACCATCACAAAAATACAAGTCATTTTGTGAGGTCAAGGGACCCTACACTTCAATGGAAATAAAAGTATACTGTCAGGGTGGGGCTGATGAAGGGGTACTTATCCATCACCTTGTGCCTACCCAAAGTTCTTATAGAGGAAAGGTGTTTAATGTGAGCTCTGAGCCATTACAGGACAAAGGGAGGATAGTGGATGAATTATTAAACTTGCCCCAATACAAGTATAAGGTACAAAATGTACAAAATAGTAAAGTGTATTTAAAACTAGGCAAGGCATATATGCCCATATTTATTTAGGCCCCTCAGCACATTTGCTTTTTACAGTGGACAGTTAAATACAGGATCATGTCCAATGTGAAGAAAAAATAAATAAATAAAAAAAATCAGCACTATCACCAACTAAAGCCACATAATCCCAAAGAGTGAAATTCACATAACTAAGAATTTAATCCCATTCATATACAGCACTAAGAGATTAAATAAAAAAAAAAAAAAAAATTGGAAGACAATCCTTATTTACCCCAAATCCCAGTCCAATAGGATAATTATTCAGATTTTAAACACATGGTCATTATCTTGTGGTGCTACTCACTCACAAACTCAGTCACAGAAACTGTTGCAATTAATGCTTTTAGGCAGGCCTGTCATATATGACTCGTTTCACTGCATAAGCATCAATAAAATGCTGGGCAAATCCATGCAGGTTTTGCTATTGCTGTCCACCAGGGCCAAAGAAAATAGTGTTGGGTGCCAATATAATGTGGGGCACATCGGGTCACGTGAGCTGATTAACAATAAATATAACTGGTTTGATAACTGGATGCTTTTGGATGTGCATAGAGGTTGCTCTCAAACCAAAAGCACTACAGATAAAAACTTAAGCATCCACTGTTTAGTGTTATGTATAAACCTCATCTTTTATCAACATTGGATTGCAATTGCCTGGAAAATGACTTGACCAGATGACTTGATATAAAAATAAATCCCATGAATCTTTGCCAAATTTAAATTCCATTGAATCAGGTGTCATGTGTGATGTGACTAGTATGAAGACAGATCAGAACTGAAGGTTTTTTGGTTCAGTGCTAAACTGAATCTAATTGTGACTCAGAAAATTAAGTGTCTAAACAAACATGCATATTTTGAAACACAATGTGGCTGTGCTAAATACCACATAAAAAAACAAAACAAAAGACACACAGAATAGGCAAAGTTTTAGAAATAATTTGAATAAATTTCCCTGTTACAGAACAAAATGTGAAGAAACAAGTCAAAACTCTTAAAAGCTAAAGAAATTACTAGATTTTTTAAAATTTGTAAATTGTTTAGTCCCATTTGTAAACAGCTGTAAGGATTGAGAAGAAATGTCCCATTTCCCTAAGGTGTGGTTACAGATGGTTCAAACAGACATTAAGATTATATTAAAACCTGTAAAATTAAACATGAAATTCTTATAAAGCATTTCAATGTATAATTTCCAGCTCCCCTGACATTCAGGTTAACAATCAAGATGTACAACACCCCTTCCCCACCATGTTGTCCTGTACCTGAGGTGCACATACTGGATTAATCTGACCAGGAATGCTACGAGCCTGAAAACGTTTTAAATGCAAATACATTCTGCGCGTTTTTTTAGGATGAGGATAATCAAAGAGATCTAGTTGCCAAGCCTGAACCCATCCGATGCTCGGCAGCTGCCTCTCTCTGTCTGAGGAAAAGCGGTGATGAAAAAGGCTTTGAACGCCATCTTGTTCATTGCAGCTGCTTGGGCCCTGAATACAGGAACCCATTCATTCGAGAAGGCGGAGGGAGGGGGCAAGACTGGCAAAAATGAATTCATCTTTGTGAGCCATTAAATACGACTAGCTCTCTTAAGAAACACCACCAATTTCCTGAAGACAGTTAAAGATCTTCTACGTGCAGTAATGCAGTTTTCTGATGCAGTATCTGAACACTGCTGGCCTCCAAGCTCATTTAAGCGCCAGGCTTCATGTGTAGCTCGTCTCGGTGCCTTCGGAGGCGCTCAGCGCGGCTTCCTGCGACAGCACGTCCAAACCTCGCTGCTAAAGCACCTTACGAAATATTTACCGCTAAATACAACCATTTCAATTAATTTCTTCAGCGTTAACTTTCTACTACAGTGTGCCGACTGGGATATGCTACTTCACCATTGAGGAAGCACGCCCGTTTTCCGGACTAGAAGCTTGAAGTACTATGGAGCGGAGCGGCGCGGCCCGACCGGGCATGGTTACTGTAGCAGCTAACAACTTGCCCCGCAACGGACCCGTGATCGAGATAAACAGATTGTTGAAATCCAATTAGACAATCTCGTTATCACATCGTTAAAAGAAGAAGTTTAAAATGAATCTGTGTGTTCGCGAGCTGCCGCTGGTTTAACACTTATGAAACTAAAATGGCTATGGCCACGATCAGATCCACAGCCGTGCCCGCTGCCCTTTCCCCCGTTATCGTACAGCTACCCTACCGCTCGGTAATCGATGCAAATTCATATTACTTTAACGCACCGTGCACTGTATTACAAGGAAGAGACGATCTGAAGAACTGGATGGCTGGCTGCAGGTTAAAAGTGGGGATTGTTAACATATCTGTGCCATACAGCTGCCATCATCTGCGACGGTTTAGTTTCGATTCACACATAAATCTTATTGCTTCAACTAGTCCGTTTTAACAGAGCTTGGCCAAATAAGTGTGTTTAAGTGGGAATTTGGAGGCATAACGAAAACCGTAAATGTTACCGTTTAAAATACAATCGATTTGCATAAATATCATAAAACACAAAGTTACAGGCATGTTGTCCTGGCTGCCATTATTACACACACCCAGATGATCCATACCAGGCTGCAAACGTAGGCTGTGGCCACTGCTAGCTAAGTTGCATGGACTGGCCACGGAATAGTGGGGGTGGTAGTGATTATGCTGGTGAAGTAGCCATTTTTAGACTCCCTTCGTTGTCAGTTTTATGGTGCTACAAATTTGCAATACGAGTGGTAGTAAACCCAAACTCTGCTCACGTCCATTTCACTTGCGCAAGTTTAAGTAGTAGTATTGTGTTTCGTCTTAAACAGCTGGCCCAGGGTGCGTCACTAATAAACTGATAGTAGCAAGTGTGTCTCCAATTAGCCTGGGATTACCTGATAGGCTATCTATAGAACAAACATATGAGGGAAAAAAATATGGGCCCCCTTAGAGCTCCAAAATTCTGGTAATAGCTGGGATAAATTTTTACATCCTGACTGCTGGGATAAATTGGCCACTTAAGCGAAGCTGAAGCAGGTTAACGCAGGTAGCTAATTTCTTGAGAGCGAAAGATACCCGGACGTTGGAGAGGGGTGCTGGCTAGCTTACCGAGCTGTCACAAACCACCCTTCTAATTAAGATTACCACTGGCCATTAACTCCCACCTCGCCGGACAAAGCCATTAGATATATGTACGTTGCTTTGGTTAACGACACTTTGGTCAACGAAGTGAGTTAAGTTTCTGTAACAGTGACCCCCACCCACCGTCTTGGCAGCAACGTCTAGCTAGCTCCAGCTAACTCTAACGGAGGAGCCACTCAGCCCAGTTTAACCCTTTTCGTTCACCGTCCCTGCTCGGCAGGCTAGCGAACTGCAGACTTACTCTATTTCCTGAAGCACATTTTCAAATATCAATACATTTCCTTACCCGCTATCAATCGAGGGTATCCGTTGTTTATATCACATTGACTGGAAACAGCAAAATCTTGACTCTCCGCCGAGGCGCTCAGATTTAGCTTGTTTAGCCACCGAGGAGCGGCACTCCCCGAACCCAGTTTTTGACCCGCCGAGGGGGGGAGACACACCGGCACAGAGGCGCAGAGACAAGGCGGTGTTCACCCAGACAGGCGTGTCAGAGTCCCGTTTTATCTTTCCTCCGTTTCAACGCAAATTCCAACTCAAAGCAAAAAAAAAAAAATCCCTCGTCTTTCCCACCGTCGTCGTCCCTCTTTTTCTTCCTTCACGCCAGGATCTCAGTCGCTTCTTCCTCCGGCCATCAAACAGCAGAGATGGGCGCGGTAACCCTGCATTCAGGTCTGGGAAACCCCACGTTACGGCAGCGTCACAACGCACGGCGGAGGGGTCGGCGACCACTTCGGTAGATCAGGAAATGCTGCCATCTTTGGTAACAGCAACACACCTAGAGAATATTTACCTGTCAAAACGCAGCTTTTATTACTAAAACGTGATTAATATCAAGATTTTTAATAATATATGAGCATTTTCGAAGCCAAAGCGAGGCTGAATACTGATTTCCAACCAGAAGGAGTGCAGCTGCCAAGAGATACATGGAAAAACTGGAGCAGCCATAGGCTGTACATTAGAGAGAAACGAAAGTATTTTGGAAAAAGTATAATTTACAGTATTAGACAAAATATACATGTATTTTAAGTTAAATTAAAATAATCTCTTAAGAATGCAATTTGGTTTTAAGTGCGTAAAAATTGCGAGAAAAGAGAAAATGGGCAAAGAAATGGACAAATGGATTAATAAAGCTTCAGCTGATGTCTAAACGCTTTAGTTTCTAAAATCCTAAAAATTAAAGACCAGTTAATAATACAAATGCAAACTTAAATAAGCCAGTTAACAGTAACAGCAATACAGTGCTGTTTATCTGATAGTGATGTTGAAGTTACACACCAGGCCATGCTTATACCAGAGGTTCTGACACAGTGGAGTGCAAACTTACACCGATTATTAGTTCATTTATATTTAAAATCCACAATTTTAGCAATAACATTAATGACTATTGTATTTGCTGACATTTTACCAATTTCAAATAAACAGGATGCATGGCTGGTGCATGGCCGGTTTTGGTCAGGGTTTCTGATATGAAAATGTTATAAAATTCCAGGGGAATCTGACTGTCGTGTCAGTAAAGCAGCTACTGTTTTGAGCGAACAGCAAGCTTTCATTTGCAATCCAAAACAGGCAAATGTTATGTTTGTTTTGCTGCCAGCTTGCGTGCCTAAGTACAAACCACAATTTTATTACATCTACATTTGATATTTATACATTCTCAACATGGAAATTTTATCCTGTATTTTTCTTTTTTTTAGAAAAACTAAATATTAAGTAACAAGTGCTCTTCTGCTGATCCATTTATAATATCATATGGTTAGTGTAAGCTGCTCTTGGAAAAAATCTTGTTGACAAATTATATTCTCTGGGTATTAACTTGACCACACTTATGCAAACAGAAATCTTTAGGGATTTACTTCCTGTATTCAGTGCTTATAGGTGGACCGTCACTGCAGCACAGAGATGACTTGATCGTTATCATCGGTAGTCTAGGTAGAGTGCTCAGAGGAGGGGTTAATGCTCTGTGGGTTAAGGCGTTACTTGGAGACATGGAACACTTTGTCGTCCTCTGAGACAACGGAGTGTGCATGAGCTCGATCCAGCACGGGAAGACAACAGCCACAGCTACTTGGCTTATAAGAGGAATGCTCCCCAGAGAGAGCTACTCTCTCTGTTTGTGCCAGAGCTGTTTAGTGCTATCCTTTAAAATGCACATTTTACACTGGCAGCCCCTGCTGTCACTCAGTTTAAATAAAATGTGAGTTGGCCAACTGCCAGCATGTATCAGATTCCTTCTGAAATACTGATGTACACATAATCATCTGAGTGAATTTGGAGATGGGGTTAGAAGTGCTAAAAGAGTAGTTGCGTCAATTAAAACTATCTGTAAATGTGCTCCTTTTCTTTAATAATCTGAATTTCCACGAGCTTGTGTATTTGCGTACGTGTGTGTTACCCAAGTAACTGAGGAGTATTGTATGGAAGTTTCACATGCATGTCTGAAAGGGGATTTAAAAGCCATCAAACTGTTCCTTCAAGTTTACACAATGGAGTTATTGATATTATTTTATTTTATCTTATCTATGGATATGATACCTTAATTTAGGTTTGTTTTTATGTACTAAAAAAGCAGTGGTAGTTAGCACTGTCTGTCAGGTAGTGTTTAGGGTGTGAGTTTCCACTGGGACTCATCTAACCAAGTTAATGCTGCTGAGATTTAGTTGCCCCTGGATACACCCCTGCCCGTCTCTGCATACATGTGTTGTGAAGCTTCTTTAGTAGCGCTTCAGAGCACCCGGGGGAGAAAGCTTATTGTCTGCATTCAGCCTTCTGATGAGGTGAACAGTCCAAAGCTTGATGTGCTTTCTGTGTCTACGTAAATTCTGATGTAGTTAGGATAAACAGGTTGTTAAACTGTGCTAAGTGTGATGATTCACAATTTTTATTATTTAGTAAAGAATGATGACATTATTAGCCTATAAAGCCCATAAAAAAAAAAAAAAAACACTTGTCAAGACAAATAACATCTGTGGTGTTTTAATGCAGTGTAAATTTAAATGAATGACACAGCTTCTGCTCTGATTTCAAACAAAAAGTTACATTCACTAACAAACAGACAGAGACACACGAACTCCACCCGTCAGCACAGCAGAGACTGTAAGTAGCACTATCCCACGGCATTAACAAGAGATCACAGGAGAAATCAGATTAGAAAAAGAGGCAAAATGACAACACAAATATTGCCTAATATGATCTCATACATTTCATAAAACGGGTGACATTACATGAGGCTAAGCTCATAATGACCTTGCTTTTTATAGGCAGGTTGGGGTACAGTAATCTGATTTAGCATAATCTCTTACAATCTCAGATAAATGCTTACAGCATGTATCTCTGAGGGAGGGCAAATCCTATTGGTCCACTGTGAGGCATTACTGACATCTGCTGTTCACATACAAAGGGCTTGTACCTCATACTGTACAGTATACTTTATAGTTTATCAAGTGAGAGTTTGATTTAACTGTAACAGAGCAATTGACTGATGTAAATGTTGATTATTCACACTGCATTGATAACACTTATATGTATAAGAACCCACCTTTTGAGCAGAGCCTGTTTACTTGTGTCTCAAGCATTGATTCTGAAATCCAAAGGATACGTACAGTAGGCATCTGCATTATTCATAGTGAGTACTGCTCATATATATTTCAGAAATGAAGTATGTATAGTGTAAAGTGGATCGCCCAAGCTTGCTTCAAAACAAACCAGGCACCTGCTATGGACTAGGTATGAAAACATACACAGCATTTAATAATTAAACAAACAGCAAGCAAATCACAGCTAGAACATCTGCACTAATGTTTGTGCACTCAGGCACAGTATCCACCCCAACCTGAAAGGCACATATTGCTATTAAGATGGATAATTATTTGGACAATTACCCAAAATTAATGAATGAACAGCTCAACTAGTTGGTTGTAAGTACCGGATGAACTGTTGGTTAAAACAGCCAAAGAACTGACTTAAAAAGTGACAATTACACTGTATGAAGACGTTATTGTCATAGAATCAGCTTTATATCGGACATAAGAGGATGGGAGCGGGAGCTCTGCAGTAAATCAAACCTGTAATCTGATTGTCTGTGACTGACCAGCAGTCCTGATAAAGCAGATGCAAAATGAGTTTACTTGCTCCTCCTTTTCCAGAAAATGGCATCGCAACATAACTTTGATTAAGTTTAAAGTTGGTCTAGGATTCAGGTTTTATTCAGTTCACCCTCTTTTTTTGTCATGACATGTTTTAATTTTGGTCCTCAAAATTCACAAAACCTGCCATCTAATATTTTTATATTTAGTAATATGTTTCGCATATATATATAAATTTTGTATCCATTATGGAGTAATATTCCATGTCCATTTATTAGTAAAGAAAAAGACATATTCTGCTCCACACTAAATTCTGAATTAAATGAAATCCACGACTTTAACAATATACACGTATATACACGACATAACTTTAAATCCCACAACATCTCAGGGACACCATAACCACTGAGAGTACCACTGTTAGATTTTTACTCAGTGCCATGGAGGTCTTACCTTCAGCAAAGCTGCTAATCCAACTAAAACTGTTAATAGAAACCTAATGGTCAGTGATAGCGTACAGTTATGTGAAAAACTCCCCATAATTCAATAGACTGTAGAGCCACTTTTAGCAGCAATAACTTGAAGTAATCCTTTTCTGTATGACTTTCTCTCACATCACTGTGGAGGAGTTTTAGCCCACTCTTCTTTACAGCGTTGCTGCAGTTCATTGAAGTTCATTGAGCTTTTCACCAAACTCTCCACTGTCCAAAGGACATGTGGTTTGTTCAGATGCACCTTGGCAAGCCTAAGCCATGATGCCATGTTCCTTTCAGAGAGAAGTTTTCTCCTGCCATCCCTTCCAAACAAGCATACTTGTTCAATCCTTTTCTAATTGTACTATCATAGACTTTACATGCTAACTGAGGCTTGTAGAGTCTGAGATGTAGCTCTTATGTTGTATGTAGTTTCTCTGAGCATTGCACGGTCTGACTTTGGGGTGCATTTGCTGGGATGTCCACTCCTGGGAAGATGGCTTCGGTATGTTAACGCGCACCTGAATGCTCCAGACCTACAACCTGCCAAAACATCTGCTTTTCAAGTGCATTTGATTACCTCTTAATTCCTATGGAAGCAGTAAGGGTGTACTCTAGATTTTCAAACACTGCGTCTGCATTGTAGCTTAATGTTTGCTATATAAACATTGACAAAGTGTAATGTGTCGTGCTGTTGTTCACCTGAGGTTGTATTTACCTAATTTTAAGACCTGCTAAGGACCAGATTTCCACAGGACTTCACAGAGTCCTGTGGAAAAACTTTACATTACATGATTTTATTCATTGATTGCATTTTTCACTAAAATGCTGGGGAAACATTTAGAGTATTTGTTATTATTGCTGGCTTTGATATAAATCTTTTTTGGATTTTAAACTGCTATATGGATATCAGCATGGTGAGAGATAACATATAATACAAATAAAGCAAATTCAGCTCCAGTAAAATGGAGTACTAGTATTAGCTCTCAGGTTCCTGAAAGATGACATTGATACTATTTTTTGATTGATGGGCTCACCTGGCACATAATAACAGTGCTACATTCACTTTTATTGGTACAACCACGATTGATCAGTTGCAGCTACATCTTCAAATACTTCATGTGTCCGGCTCTTAGTATTATTTTCATCCTGTGTTTTATCATTCATATGCATTCATGTGTGCCCATTTTAACCCACTTTCCCCAGGATGCTCCCTGTTTGACCTCAGTATGAACTCTGCCTCCTTTCACTTCATGGGTGTAATGCCAGCAGTGCTACAGTCTATACACCACACACCTGCTGGCCTACATTAGCTGGCACACCGGTGACCATGTTGGTTATAACGCAGCTGCTTACTAGGTGTTACATACGCCCCCTGGTGGTGAAAATCAGTTCTACACTCAGGTGCTTCACAAACCCTGCAACTTTTCTATGTACAGAGACTTTCCTTGTCATAATCATAGCTGTAATGGAGGTAAGGCAGGTATTTTTTTTTTTTTAAAGTTTTTGCTATGCCAAAGTTTTGATACATACTAGTTTACGTTCAATACATCTTTGCAACATTTTATGCACTATTAATCATGTGGCTACTGCTGCAATTCTTTGTTTACTTTCATATTACATTAGGGAGAATTTCTGTTGCATCTGTCCAGTGCAAAGCTACACGAGGCTATAACATGTAATGTCTAGTATACATTATAAAATGTACACTCTTGAACATATACTGTATGTTTGGAATGCCCATATTTACATGAATGTAGTATATTCAGTGATTAAATTAAAGGTATCAAAACAAAGTATTCCTCTACAAGTTTAAACTACACAGTTCTGAATAGGAATAATTTTTTTTCTGTTTTTGTCAAAATTGATCATTAAATGTGGTGAACAAAGAGTAAAAAATGGAACCTTAAATTTGGGCACAGATCTGTTTGACTTAACTCAGTTTGGGAGATAAAACACTGGCCTCAGTGGAGAACTTGCTCTGTGTCTTCTTGTTGGTAGGATTGAGCACATACTCCATTTATATGGGACAGCATCATCTTTTAAAAATGAAAATGTAATTTTAAAAAATGCATTATGGTAAAAAAAATAATATTCATGACTGTTCGTGACTGCAAGACGCCCAGGTCCGTAAGTCTTGTGGTGTGTTCAGATGCAGTTTCTCCTGGCAACCCTTCCAAACAAGCCGTACTCGTTCAGTGTGTTTCTAATTGTACTGTCACAAACTTTAACATGCTAACTGAGGCCTGTAGAGTCTCAGATGGGACGTCCACTCCTGGGAAGACATTTCGCTGTCTTGAATGTTTTCCACTTGTAAATAATCTTTCTCACTGTGGAACGGTGGACTTATAACCCTTCCCATATTGATAGGCAGCAGCAATTGCTTCACTAAGATCATTGCTGATATCTCTCCTCCTCAGCATTGTGTTAACACACATCTGAATTCTCCAGACCAGCAAACTGACAAAACATCTGCTTTTATAGAGGTGTTCACACTTTGAGTTGATTGCTCATCAATTAATCAAGTGCATTTGATTATCAGCATCATTTACTAGCTTAATTCCTATTAAAGCAGTAAGAGCGTACTCAGTTTTTCACACCGCTTCTCCATGTTGACTTAGATTTTGTTAAATAAATAATGAAAAAGTGTAATACGTCACATGCTGTTGTTCATCTGAGGTTGTATTTACCTCATTTTAAGACCTGCTAAGGATCTTTAATGACTAAGTAATCTCTTTAGTGTTGCAGCGGTTAACACTGTTGCCTCACAGCAAGAAGGTCCTTGGTTCAAATCCACCTAGACCGGGACCTTTCCGTGTGGAGTTTGCATGTTCTCCCCATGCTTGCTTTGGTTTTCTTTAAGTACTCCAGCTTCCTCCCACAGTCCAAAGACATGCAGTTAGTGGGGTTAGGTTAATTGGTGATTCTAAATTGCCCATTATGTGAATGTCAGTGTGCATGGTTGTCTGTCTCTCTGTGTTAGCCCTGCAACAGACTGGTGAACTGTACAGGGTGTACCCTGCCTCTTGCCTTATGACAGCTGGGAAGGCTTCAGCCCCCCACGCGACCCTGAAAAGGATAAGTGGAAGAAAATGGATGGATAATCTATTTATTTGTTAGAGTTGGCTCTGCACATATACAGAATATGACGTGTATTTGCAGTTAGAGTATGAGTGAACAGATTTCCCGCTGGCAAGCATCCAAGTCCTTTAGAGGTCAGTCGGCGGTGGTGGAGACCAAAGCCATCAGGGTGACTCTGTAAACACTCACCTCATCGCCCTTTATAGTGAGAGGCGCACACATCTGCACCACCTCATAGGGCTGAAACACACAGGCATACACATGTTCTCAGACAGTGAAATGTCCGTGTACACACAAGTGAAGTTCAAACTTTTCATACAGGAAAAAGTTTTAAACCTAATAGTGTTGAAAGTCTTAAGTAACAATGACATTTTCTCATGTTGCAATCAATATATGAGGTGCATTTCATAATTATGCTTTGACCTTTGATGAACTATTAAACTACTTATTAAGCTCCTTGGATGTGAGCTTTAATTACTTTACAGAATGGTTTTAAGAAGGGTTTTTTTTTTTGTGATCAACAGCACATTTGTTACAAAATACAGATTTTCTATGACCAAAGACAAAAAAACAACCCTTTCTTACCTTGTATCCAGTGAGGGGTGTCCAGGTGATCGTGATGGTCCGTCTTTGGCCTGGGTCCACATTGCCTTTGCTGGGCTCCACATTAAAGCCCTGCTGCTGCAGGGTTACCACATTATCCCAGTGAAACTCACCACCCTGGTAAAAACAGACAAAAGATGCTTTGTTTAAAGACACTAAAGGCCTTTTTTTCTCTTTAAATCATGATAGTGAATGTTGTGTTAAAGTGAAGTTGATCCCTGCTTTAAATATGAGCACTTGATGAAACCTGTGGCAGCAGTCAGTTTTATTTCTGAGTGTGTCAGGATGTTTGAAGATCAACACGTTACCTTCTTACTGGCCTGTGAGGAGCAGATGCAGCCCACTTGTAGCTCCCTGACTGCAGGTGTGATGGCACCTGAGTTGGAGCTGGCCTGCAGGGTCACCAGCAGAGGAATGGTGGGGCTCTCTGACTCTACACAGAGAGGAATTTTGAAGACTTTAGCTCTTTAACTAATTTGCACTTTTCAATAACTTTCAATTTATTTCAGTAGGTTATAAATCTAACTATGAATGTGTACTATTTTGAAGACCAATTCTGAATGCATGCTACCCATTTTTAGAATTTCGTACTGCAGGCTCTTCAAAACTAATCTGCATTTTAAAAGTTCAAACTAAATAATCAAACACATTTTAATATTAGACAAAGATAACCTGAGTAAATACAAAATGCAGTTTTAAATGATGATTTTATTTATTAAGAGGAAAACGCTATCCAAGGCTACCTGCCCCTGTGTGAAAAAGTAATTGCCCACTTTTTAAATCATGAACCTTGATTAACCACTCCCAGATCTGCTGAATCAAGTAATCACTTAAATAGAACCAGTCTGATAAAGTGAAGCAGGCTGAAAGATCTCAGAAAGGACCACATCATGCCACCATCTAAAGAAACAGCTGAGAAACAAAGTCTGGAAAGGGTTACAAAGCCATTTCTAAGGCTTTGGGACTCCAGTGAACCACAGTGAGAGTCGTTATCCACAAATGGAGAAAAAATGAAACAGTGGTGAACCTTCCCAGGAGTGGCTGGCCCACCAAAATTACTCCAAGAGCGCATTGATGAGTCATCCAGGAAGTCACAAAAGAACCCAGAACAACATCTAAAGAACTGCAGGCCTCACTTGTCTTAGTTAAGGTCAGAGTTCATGATTCAACAATAAGAGAGAGAAACTCTGCAAAAATGACATCCATGGGAGAGTTCCAAGGAGAAAACCACTGCTGACCAAAAACAAAACACAAAGGCTTGTCTCATACTTGCCAAAAAAATATCCTGGTGGTCCCCAAGACTTTTGGGAAAATATTCTGTGGACTGACAAAACAAAAGCTGATCCTTTTGGAAAGTTTGAGGCCCCTTAGATTTGCTTTAAAACTAACAGCATTTCATAAAAATAACATCAGACCGACAGTCAAACATGGTGGTGGTAGTGTGATGGTCTGGAGCTGCTTTGCTGCTTCAGGACGACTTGCTGTCATTGATGGAACCATGAATTCTGCTCTACCAGAAAAACCTGGAGGAGAGTGTCCAACCATCAGTTCATGTCCTGAAGCTCAAGTACACTCAGGTTATGCAGCAGGATAATGATCTGAAACACACCAGCAAGTCCACCTCTGAAAGACTCAAAAAAACAAAATGAAGGTTTGGAGTGTCCAAGTCAAAGTTCCAAAGGGCCAAAATTCCTCCACAGTGATGTGAAAGACTCACTGCCAATTATCACAAGTGCTCGATTGTAGTTCTTGCTGCCAAGGGTGGCACAACCAGTTGTTAGGTTTAGGGGGGCAATGACTTTTTTACACAGGGCCAGGTAGGCTTGGATAACTTGGGGTTCGGGGGGTCGAAGCGCTGTTATAGTGACATCAGTGAACACACGTGTGATGTTTGTTGGGTTCAGCTTGAACAGCATGCATTTATGGCAGGGGTGGGCAACTCCAGGCCTCGAGGACCGGTGTCCTGCATGTTTTAGATGTGTCCCTGATCCAACACACCTGAATCAAAAAGCTGAATTACCTCAGTATGCAGTCCAGTTCTCCAGAGTCCTGCTAATGGCTTCTATATGTGATTCAGGTGTGTTGGACCAGGAACACATCTAAAACCTGCAGGACATCAGCCCTCGAGGCCTGGAGTTGCCCACCCCTGATTTATGGTGTGAATTTGAACATCCTAGGAGTTATGGCCGACGTTAAGGTTTTTGTGGAACAGATATATATATATATATATATATATATAAATTATACTATGGTAAATTTCCACTTCTTTTTTCAAGACCCTGAAAATATGTAAATTTCATCAAGACAAATTGTGGTCGGTGTCAGTGAGAGGCCTTCAGAGTTCTTTCTCCCTGAAGCAGCATTTTAATGCACCAACACCTCTTTGATTCAGTACAGTTTACTATAACCTCATCTAGGAGGTGTGACTATTTCACACATGGATTTGGTGGTAAAATATGATCTGACTGCTGGTGACAAGTGCACGAGCTGTCAGCAAGCTGTGATTAGCATAAATTACTTCATCACATATACTGCCCTTGCTCGCACGAATCATGGAAAGTGTCTGGAAGATATTAGTAATCTTTACAGTGCCAGTGAAAGACTTTCCCTGTAATCAAGAGAACATGCTTGTACTGCGGAATTGATGTTTTTTTGGACCAACCGTGCACTTTATTAAGCTACACTGTTTGCATGTCACCTGTGAGCAGAGGTGGACCAGGTATGACTGAAGGGAGGAGGGATTCGACGGGCACTGTCAGCAGGTCTCCGCCGCGCAGATACATGTTATGTGAGGAGGCTGCACCCTTCAGATCCATCACACACACTTTACTCTGTGAGACAGAAGTGGCACAAGGTTAAGGTTGTTATATCATCAAGACTAAAGTAAAGAGAGGACGTACATGCTGCAGTGAGGACATCTAAACAAGAACGCTTCAAGAACAGCATTTTAACCTTGACCATGTAATCAATTTTATAAGCAGCGACTAAGCATAAGGACAGGCTGAGTACACACATGTATTCATATCTGAAAGTGTGTGTAAATCTGTACGCGTGTGTGCCGTTCTGACCCTATTCATCAGCTCTATGGTGAGCTTGTCAGAGTAGTTGACAGATGGGTGGTCGGGCAGAAAGGTGACCGTGAATTCTTGGCTCTGCCCCGGAGCAATGCTGCCCTCTACTGGCACCACGCTGAACACACTCAGCCCACTGTAGTTCTGAGTGCCTGCACAAGTCAGAAAATATACATATTTGTTGCTGCTCATACTATAACACAACAAACATACTAACAAAAAAACTCTTGTTTGTTTTTTTAGCAAATTTGTTGATTTTATTGAATCAAAGTCTGACGCCTATTCAGAACCATTATTAAAGAGGCAAATTTGGTTAACCACACACCAACAAAATGTTTCAAATTTCTTCTTTCAGAAACAGATAAATCACAAATGAAAAAAACACCTGTTTTGCATATTATTTTTTTGTTAATTAATTAATTTTTAAATGATCAACTGCAGGAAAAGCACAAACAGGTCGTTGATGTGTCCTGTTCATACATGAACTCAGAGCCCTTTAAGTCACTTTGTTTAGTCGGTACAAAAGAACTGAGCCACGTTCATGAACTGCTGCGGCACATTGCACTAAAACATTAAGGACAGCTTTGTATACAAGGTTCTCTTATGTGAATATTCAGATATATACCACAGTATTTCAGAGTTTATGAAAGTCAGTGGAATGGTGAAGCATGGGCGAAGAGAGAACTCTTTAAATTTTGGTGCACACTGTGATCGCTTCTGCGCTCAAATATCGTGCTTCTAGTACGTAAAAATGTATTAAAAAAGTCCAGGTCAAATTTAGTAGTATGCATCATGTCTACATGAGCATTAAAATATGAACGCAATGGTAAAAATACAAGCTGTAATCTGTCTCACGTCTGGACCTCAAAGGTGTCAGGTCCTCTGACAAATCAGTGTTTATTACATCTTACCCACAGTAGGCTGGACGTGAGCGTTTGCATATCTGTCTAGCAGAAAGGCCACGCGGTCAGCTGCGCCCTGAGGTCTGAAAGGAGAGAGACTGGCCAGCAGCGCCCTAAAGCCCACTGCCACTGCCGAGCTGTTCTGCAACTGCAGGCAGAATGAGATTTAATGCCAGTAACCAAGGCCGTGACTTCTCAAAAAACATTATATCACAGTTTTTTTGACGTGGTAAATTACACAGCCAGTTCTCTAAACCAAAACTCAGCATCCTAAACCCATTTACTGACTAGATCGTGCTTTTGGCAAAACCTTAAAAACCTGGTTAAACACACTCTGCAGATCTCATTTATTTTTTCTCATCACTCTCCGAGACTTTAACCATAAAACTTGAAAATCTCATATCTATGATTAACACATGAGAGTGGACCCCTTACCACTTCCACTCATTCAACTTAGTGTGTACTTGAATCATAATAGATTCTCAAAAAAGCTGCAAATGGGGCCACTTTCATGAGTAAATGAAGTAAAATAAGTCAACAGTGAAGTTTTTTTCTCATATTCCACAGAGAAAATATTTTAACTGAACTGAAAAACTTTTTGCGACTGGCCTTCACACACCTTCACAACTTGTGAGGCAGTCTCCTTCTCCAACACACAGCCAAAGTCAAGAAGTCCTCCGGTGTGGGAGGAGGTCACAGCAGGGACTATTCCCTCCCCAAGCAGGGTCATTCCCAGGGTCATTTTCTGACTTTGCACCTCCAGCATGTCCCAGTACTGGAACAGTACAGTTAGGAGGGAAAGGTCTTGGTCAGTCTTCATTATGTTATCAGTTACAGTATTAAATAGTCAGTTAAAAATATTTTATTTGATTAATTTTACATAAATAAAAATCACTCGTGCACTTACTGGTCTATATTGCAGCAAAAACTGTTCTAAATTGTAGTATTTCCACAGTTAACCCACCTTTTTCTCCACAGTTGGACTGAAGGCCAGAATCAGAGTGTGTTTTTCTCCAGGTCTTATGCATCTAAGAGCATTTAGCAGGGAAAAAGGACCATTCATGTCCAACACTGATGAGCTCAGCTTGGAAAAGCTTAAAGAAAAGCAACAGTGAATATTGTAGTAGTAGAAGCAGTGTATTGATTTGGTTTTTGGTCATCTTTGATTTGTGGACATGAAAGTAAACCATGTAAAGAGATGCTATTAATAAGGGATGAACTGCATTAAATATGCAGGTACATTATTTGAGATGCCTGGATTAATCTCCAGTGTATTTGCACTGAATTACTTGTCATATAAAAACAGTGGATATGTTTGTGTGGGTCTAATGATGATCAGTTTTAACAAACATCAGCTTTTACTTTAATGCGTTGTTGTTGACGTCATCCCTGAAGATTTTTCCAGATTTTGAGGTTTGATTAAGAACGAGGTTTTTTAGAATTACTTGAAACCAAAAAGAAGAGACAGGAAATGATGCGTAACAAAAGCCCCAAAGCCAGACTTGAAGTGTGGATATTGAGATTAACAGTTAGCATCTTTAACTCCATGGACACACCAACAGCCTGCTTCCATCCTAATGCAATGATGGTGAACAGAATTTCATTTATGATGCTGCTGGCAAATGTCACAGTGTGACTATAAATAGATTTCTCTCAAGCGGAGTCTATAAAAACCGTAATCAGTGGGATATCATGGTGTCTGAGGGAGCAACGACGTGCATCTCGCTCCAGATTTTGATAACTCAAAATCCAAACTGTCTGTGACGCTTTTGTTTAAAAAAAAAGATACATCCAAAGATTCCTGTGAAATGTTCTGAACTGTGAACCTTTTAATCACTCGATCTCCTACAAATGGAAGACACAAATACAACAAGGGAGATAAGAACAAAAAGATAACACAATCAAGTGTTTTTAGTGAAACTGTGCAAACTTTATAAATGACTCACCCACTGCTACCTGATGGAAGTTTATGGTATTGCACCCATTGTTGGATATCACCACTAGAGGGGGCTGCACAGCAGGACACTGAAGTTTCACGTAGAGCGTATTGAAGGGACTGAGGAGATAATGGAGATGACAAGCTATGAAAAAATGAGCCTCACTGCTTCCTTTACTTTCTCTGAGTCAGGGCAGTGAGCTGATGAATGCAGACCTACACTTGATTTGATCTGATTTGATTTGATTGAGGTGAGGATTAAATGACTTAAGAGTACTCTTAAGTCACGGTAGCTGCATACTACAGTGTGCTCACAGTTCAAACAATGAGAAGGGGGCATAAGCAAAAAAATTTTTTTTGATAGAGCCTTAACTTTTTTTCAGAAGCACCCTTTTTGAACTATTTCTGAGATTTATAATGCTCACCAGCTGAAGCGAGCTTCTATTTCCTTGAAATGAATAAAAGTCCAACCACCGCTGCACAAACTGTAAAGGTGTTTATTTTACTCACACTTATTCACATAAAAAGAAAGGTGGTAAATACTCCACAGCTCCAAAATTCAGCACTGAGACAGCATAGAGATAAACCCAGATCCTCAGGGAGCTCAGGGGCCCAGGCTCCCAAAAACTGTGCTTAAACAACTTTTTCAGGTTTTGTGCTTCCAAGAGGTATGCAGTCAATAAAGTGTAGTTTTTTTCCAACTTATTAAAAAATGGTGTAAATACAGAGCTAGGTAGTTCTTCTGTTATCTGAGGGTAATACCTTCACAAAAATGGGAGAAATAGAGGTAAAGGAAGGAACCAACTATTTTTTCTTTCTTTCTTTCTTTTTTTAACCATGCAGTCAGCTAATCTGGATTTGGATCAAACATGTTTTGTTTTAATCAGGACCCCTTTAGTCAAAGGAAGATGGCTCTGGTCTGGAGGAGTGCTGTAGGTGGCGAGACCAGAAACAAGATCCCAGAACACAGAAAAGGGGGCATCAGTGACAACAAAGCTGACATTAACTCAGACACATTATGAAAGGAGGAACTAGGGAGGAGGTGGGTTGCAAAGTGGCTTGCAAGTGCACAGCAACTGTGGGCAGGAGAAAGCAGCTTGAATAGTGTACTCTATATGCAATAGTCAACTGGATATGTAGAAGGTTATCACCTCAGCTTGCCTGCCTGAACTAAGTTTCTGTAATAGGATCTAAAGATTTAATGCTAATAACAGGACCGGAAATGGTTCACATTTTTAAAAATATATTACAAAGTTTAACATGTATTTTCCCTGGTCACAATAATTAAAAACATGACAGCAGCTACAGTGTGTTGCACAGATCTATAAGGAAGCCGATTGTTAACCTCCATGCTGGCTGGACCTGTTTGTCATCCTCTGGAGCGTCTCCATCTGACACAAAGCAGGGAATGATGTACTCTCTGTAGCGCTGCCTGAAGGAGTATAGCAGAGAGACCTTGGCCTCCTCATACCAATGCGACCTCAAAAGGGAAAGAGTAACAGTTAAACAAATAATAATACTTGTGCTACTAGTTAGCACAAAGAAATCCTTCATCAAAACCTTGCAGCTCCCTTTAAGATCATCCTATGTTCAGTACTGTGCTACTCATTTCTTTATATTTTGCTGGAAAAATGGGAAATATGTGCAGAACTTTACATGCAAGCATAAATGGAAATACAGCATATCGGGCAAAAGAGATTTTGTACAATTCTAACCTTAAAGTCAATATTTGGTGTGACCACCTTTTTTCTTCCACAGAGCCTGAACTCTCACAGGCAGCTTTCTTGTCATTTCTTTAAGTAGTCTTCAGGAATCTCTGGGCTTCTTCATTCAAAGCTCTTCTTTGGATGTTGGCTGCCTTTTGTTACATTCTCTGTCAAGATGATCCCACACTGCTTCAGTAATCCAGGCCCTGGGGATGCCAATCCATGACTGATAATGTTCCACTGTGAGTTCTTCTGTCCAGGTATGTGTTTACTGCATTGACAGTGTGTTTGGGATCATTGTCATGCTGATATATGGTACCACTTTCCAGACGTTGGATCAAAATCTGACCATGGTTTTCCGCATTCACAGTTCCATTAATTTTTAACAAGATCTCCAACACCACTGGCTGAAATGGGCCCCAAACCTTGACAGAGCCTCCACCATGTTTTACAGATGGCTGCAGACACTCACCTCCTCTTTACATATTGACCAATTTCAAACCAAAATTCAAATTTGGATTCATCTCTCCATCAGACCTGTTGCCACTGATTTTCAGTCCCATTCTTATGTAATTTGGCATATCCCCACCTTTTCTCCCTGTTTCCCTTCCTTAGGAATAGCCTTTTCCCCTATTTCTTACAGACTTAAATTTCTGGTACTGTTCATCTGTTTTTGACAGTATTTTTTTGTCCTCCACTTGTTCAATTTCCTCATTTAAGGCTGCATTGCACATCATGCTGAGATATGCCAAGTTTTCAGGTAATAGCTCTTTGGGAATCACCTTGTTGGTGCAAAAATACAATTTTATGCCTGTCAAACTGTGTTATCATTGGCGTTTTTCATATATTCAATTAAAGAAATGGGAACAAATTGTATGTTTTTGTGACAGGCTACCAGTAACAAAGTGCCTAAAAATACAATTTAAAATTGGTCCATTGTTTAGACACATCACTGGTTCATCCCTTGAATTAGGTGCCTTTTTATGCCTGAATGATTCATAGATGATTCATAGTATTAAGTGTCCAACTTTGAAAAACCTTCATAAAGTCTAGAGAACTTTATGAAACTACTGTTTAAAACCACTTTAAAAAAATGACAAGAAAGTCTGACTCTAGGGAAGCAAAATATAAAGAAATGAGGGGTGGATCAAGAGTTTTGTACAATGTTATATGTTCACGGCAAATGAAAAGAAATGGGAATACTGGTGGAATCAGTCACTGGAATAAAAAGAAAAAAGAATTTTGTATGTAATTTATCTTCCAGTGTTGTTGGATCTAAGGAAGTTATTTATGGGATTTAGCCAAATTTTCTACACAAAGAGGCTTTCGTGGATGAAGTGAGGGGCATTTTTAGAACAAAAATCCTTCTCTATTTGCAGTCCAGCAAACTGGATGTATTTGATAAGATTAAGTAAATAATATCTGCAGAGAGGAAACCTACCCTGGTACAAAGTCGACAGGATCCGGTGATTCAGTTTCTGTTTCTGTCTTTGGTTCGTCGGACACTTTGCTGTGTTTCGGATTCACAGATGCCTTTTTCCCCTTACTGGACTCCAGTGGGATCTCCTTTTTTGCCTTACAGTGCACATGAACATGACTGATGGGTTTATACAAAGGTAAGACAAATGATGGGACTACATTTTGTAAAAATGTTTTACATGATTATGAAAGTAAAACTAAAAAACATTAAGCTACCTAAGATGTGTTCACATTTAAAAATCCTGGCATTAGTGGAAGGTGACTGGAGAGGGGAGGTGGGCGTGAAGCTGTACCTCCTGTTCAGCGAGTCTGTTTCCCTCCAGTTCTCTCTCACAGAGCAACTTGGCTCGATGAAGACGACGCAGCGCCTCTTCTTTGATCTCCTGGTCCAAGAGTCTGGGTTTGAACGTCACCTGGACAAGACATCTCTGGGGTAGAGGAGAGACGATAACATGTCTGAAGTTGCTCAGATTTCGAGGACAGCACAGGATGTTTCTGTGTGTTTCTTTCACATTCCAGTGTTCTTACGCCATATTTTTTAACTTAAAATCTCCGCTTCATATTAAGGTTTAAATCAGCTTTCAGCAGTGTCGTGTTTTGGGATTGCTGGTTTGAAACAAATTAAAATGGACTCAGGATGACAATCCTGCTATTTTCCTATTTCAAACTATTTACTGGATTTATTACCCTGGATCACTGTGTCTTCACTTGTTAGGCTGTCACTGTAAATATGTTATTCTTAATATCTTGCTTGGAAAATAAAAAGCTAAATAAAAAGTAAAGACTGGGTCTGGAGGAAAGTGGTCATCTGAAAAATAAGACTTAAAATAAGCCTTAAAATTAGACTGTCACAACCAATAGAAGCTATTTTTCAGTGATTTCTGTGTGTGTATATATACTGCAAATTATAAAGTGCTTGTTCACTACCATCAGGTTTCCAGTAGAGAGCATCATTACACTTAAAAAAAGGCATCTGCTGTGAGCCAACGGCAGCTGTGATGGCTGTTTGTCTCCCTGTAATTTTAGATATCTTTTTCGAGGCTGACAGACTTTCCTCTGAGATCCCGTAGCTCTCTGATTACTACATCTTGGTTACAAACTATCCTAATAAGTAAACACTGACCTCCTTCTCTTACGTTTTGTTCCATTACAGAAACAGAATAAAGGTTGCACTCATTATGTTGCTTCAAACTATTTTAATTAGGTTTATAAATGGATTCAGAAGGAGATTAATGTTGTTTTTGCAGCTAGCGTGAACTTTTAGTTGTGTGCAAAATATAAAAACACCAAAAAACAACAAAAGAGCAATCTAAATGAATGAAGTTTTTTTGTTTTGTAATACAGTGGTCAGAAAAAAAAAAAAAAAAAACTTAAACGGATGGCACACACTGTAGATTTTTCCAGAATTCCCAAATGGATATTCTTCATTATTTTCACCAAACTCTAGAATAAATTAGTAAGCAGAGGTATAACAAAGACTCACTTCTGCTTCAGACTAGTAATCTGCCTTGTATAAAAGCGTAAACTTAAGATGTGTCATGCCGCACCTCTCCAGGAAGAAGGCGTCCTGCAGACGGAGTGATGCTGATGTCCGAGTCCTCTGGCAGGGCGAAGGAGAACAAACGGGGCATTACAGGAGCCTTGACCCCCGGAGAGACTGGTTGTCTATTCTGGTCACGGTCTGTTTGATGGTTGCTCAGGAACAGTATGGCAGTGGACTGGTCACCTACTGCTGTGGCTCCAAACTGAACCAGAAAATGGGAGAGCGCTAGCGGTGGATGGATACCCACTGCTCGGCAAGACAGCAGAAAATCTCTGATGACAAAATGAATAGTTTTGTTATGGATCAGTGAATATTGGATTTGGATAAATAAGCAGGATAACAACAGTCAGTAATGATTTAAACAGAGCCCCGCATTCAAACTGATGTCCTATCAAAGAGATCCATAAAGAGTAGAAGTCCTTTATTTATACACAGTGAAGGAAACTAACCTGTTAATCCCAGACTTGCAGCTGAGCTGAAAATTGTACTCTTTGGCAATTTTGGCACTGAAAATCAGATCAATCTGAAGGGATTCTTGTGGGAGCAGCGTACCAAATCCATCATTGGGCTGAACCTCAATAAACTTGATAAGGAGAAAAGACAAACATTCAGTAAATTCAAAATACTCAAATTTCTAACTTAAAGTTATAACTCAGGATATATTCATAAAATCGAATTTAGATTCTGATTGTTGTAACCATTTAATGTATTTACATGAAGTAATTATCTCTCTGTTTGTAGTAGCTTTTATTGGAGGTGGTAAAATCTGCCCATCCAAACACAGGATGCACACAGTCTATTTAAGCACGGGGGATTATGAGGAAACAATGCAGGATAACAGCCTCTCTGTTTAGTGTTCCCTCTCTTTACAGTGTAAGAGCTGTATACAGTTAGTGTTAATGCAAATTGAAATCATTTCAATAATGTGAGGAACCCTGTGAAAAAAGAGTGGAACAAACAGTGAAAATGGGACGTTGATTAAATATGATTCTCCCATAAAACTAAGATTACAGTTTAGCCCCTGCTTTTATCTGGATCCATGCAACTCTACTTCACGAACAGATCAACATTTAACAGAGGGCAAGGTTTTCACATCATTCGTGCAGGTACCTCAGGCACGCCCAGGAAACCAAAGTCCTGGGGGAGGAGGGACAGATTGGTAAGGCGAATGCTGCTCTTGACTGACTGGTAAATGGAACAGTAGCCGAAGTCCACCTCACTTTGGTCAAACTGCAGGTCTGAGGAGGTCACAATGGCGTGGACTGTGAAATGGGCAGGCTGCACCTGCACAAACATGAAGCATCTTTACACACCTTTGGCTATTTTTTTTTTTTTCCAACAGTCAAACATCTTACATGCATACTTTCTTGTTTTAAAGTACAACTTTCTTTTAATTCCACTTTATCATGATAACGCTAACCTGCCCCAGAAAAGGTTTGGCTTATATAATACACCTCCACCGGCTGTCCTGAAAATTGTTCTGGTATCACTTTTTAAATCTTAATTATACATTTTCATATTCTGAGTGAAGAAAAAAGGAGGAGAACGTGTGCATATTGCAGACTGATGTTTCTTTTATTTAAAATATTTCTCCAGTCTGGGATTTAACAGATGCAGTCGAAACAGCTAAAGAATCAAATTCATGTTTAACTTTAGTCATAGCTGAAATGGAGCAATGTTTATGCACGCAGTCATCTTTCAGCACTGAGCAGTGATGAAAATGTGTGTGTGTGTGTGTGTGTGTGTGTGTGTGTGTGTGTGTGTGTGTATGTGCAATCCAAAACAGGGCTCTGGCTCAGAGTCAGCTTTACAAAGCACCAACTCAAGCACATTTTTTTTTTACAATAAGTTAGTCCTACTCTGTACTTTTTAAGGTCCAGTCCTGCCTTTATTGCTCTGGCCCAAGGATCCTCCTGAAGGCAAGCTGTGCACTTAAATAATGTGTTTTCATTAAACAGCTGTGCACTGCAGCACTTACAGCAAATATTTCTCAAGCAGGAGTAAAACGGAACATTTGTTAGAGACTATTTTAAGCAGAGGATTAATACACATTTCATGCTCAAGTGAGTATTCATGGAGGCAGGATGTATTTGAGATTTACTCAAAATAAAATTTGGTATCATGTTCATGTTAACAAATCAACATGTACGAGTTTGGAGCTCTTTGATGCAGAAAGCTTTGGAGCACATATGGTTTGTACATAAAGACATTATCATCGGCCTTATCTTCTCACCACTTTTAAGCTTCATTTGATGTTAACGCTGAATAGCAGACAATTTTGTTAAATTTTGTATCATTTTTCTTTTTCCCAGCAGTGCAAAGCAGAAGACCTTGTTTGTTGCACCATTGATTTCCAGGCTGCTGTGATGTCTCGTGACCAATTGGTGTATGTGTGAATGTGTGTGTTTTTATGGCATAATGCCAAGAGCTCAGGGCCCAGGAGCTGGACAGCTTTGGTGCATCACAGGAACATCCTGGCCCAGTCTTTGGCTCCTGGTCAGAGCTAAACCCCTTCCACGCCCCATCCCCCAGCCCTCTCCTTTCCATATCCTGGTAAAGTCAGTGAATAGTAGCTGGCTGGGGAGGCAGAGGAAGGTGACAATTTGGCAAGAAGACTGTCCAGATTTAGATTTACTGGAAAAAAAAAGGACTGGCAAAAGCACAGCACGAATGTCTAAGCAGCTGCTCTGTGTTTTTTAATAAACATGGAATCTGATAAGTTGAAGGAATTCAGCTGTAGTATATTTTCCAGGGACTTTCATACTGACGTATTTCAACATGCACGTTGGAACATGAGATTAGAATATTTAGATTT
Organism: Archocentrus centrarchus; assembly: GCF_007364275.1. Taxonomy (NCBI): domain Eukaryota; kingdom Metazoa; phylum Chordata; class Actinopteri; order Cichliformes; family Cichlidae; genus Archocentrus; species Archocentrus centrarchus. The sequence goes on along the minus strand of NC_044352.1, from coordinate 27,714,576 downwards.
GAGCCTCCTGAGAGGAATGGCACTGGATTTCCACTTATATCTTTGGAAATGTTTGCTGCACTAATGTCAATATATAATGCTAAATCTATGTAATAATGTTGTAGTACGATATGCAAAAGCAATGAGATCCTGTATAATATACCAGATTTCAGTGGTTCCATCATCATTTTATCAAAACATGAAAAATAAAAAAGTAACTGACCATGATTTTTGTACGAGGATAATTTGAGTCATAATTGACAGCAGCACAACTGGAATCTTTGCTGTAAAAATAAAGTAACCAGTTCATTACTTTTCTCAGTTTCAGAAACCTTGATGAACCTTTATCCCAGAAAGCTGACAAAAGACCCAGTCAAATCCCAGTTACAGGAAAACCTGACTAGCAATTTTGAAATCAACGTCACCGGCGCCTGAGAAAATGGAACAGAGTAACAGTAAATGGAACTCACTTATTTATCTTTTACATAGAGTAACAACGTTAACTACACCTCCAGAGGTGCATTCTGATAAGAAACAACCTTGCACCAAGCATAAAGGTCTTATAAATAACACAAAGCAAATATGATGAGGCACCACATTAAGTTACAAAAAGCAAGTGAAAGAATTTGATTGGCGTCTCTTGCTGGCATCTTCTCTGTAGCAAGCGTCACTGTGGCTCATGAATGTCATAGTATATAGACTCATGTGCCAAACCAACAGTATTTCCCAGAAACAACACTGAAATATTTAAAGATGGTGCCACAGCAGAACTTCAAGCATCAGTGCTAAAGCATCAGAGTACTTCCCTCACGGCCCCACATCAACCTGTGTACTGTTCTATATGTATGTGAAGACTCCAGGGAACATAATAACTGCTTCTGATATTAAGCAAGAGGTTATAAGGTAAAATATCTATTAAAATAACTACGCCAGTAAATAAATCCACCAATTTTTGCACATAACAAGTATTCCATGATAAACGAAGGGGATAAATACATGTGAATCTTGCTTTTCTGTTCTGTGCTACTGCAGACAAATTTCAGGGAAACTATATGGGATAACCTTTATGCTTGGCTTATTAGCGTCCATGGAATAACTGGGCCTTGGGGGTGGGAGATAATTTTAGCTTGTTACAAGCAAAATAGGTTACAACCTTCACTAGCTGCGCTTCTGTTTAGGACAAAGTAGGACACAAGCACTGCACTGCACATTAAGTCCACTGTTTTCAGGATCACAAGCAGTTTATCTGCAGTATACATGTGTACAGTGTATAACATGATACAAACCTGGCCTGCTACTTGCACTGTCATTGGAACCTCCAGGACTCCTGTGTCACTGTCAAAAAGCTTCTTTGCATCTTTGGATAGGGAACGTCTGTGAGAAGGCAGAAAGGAAGGCAAAGTGTGAGAAAGCAGCCCTTTGTCATAAAAACAGCTTCATCCTCATGTTCATGAGCAGCAAAGACACCAACTAGCGGTTGAAAACAAACCTGTAATTGCAACAGTGATTTTGTGATTTTAATGGGTTTTGTTTTGTTTCGTTCAGTATGAAAAACGCCACCTGTCCAAAGCCACAAGCCACTGTCAGGCTTTTCAAAGAAAGATAAAGATTCAGACCCTGAAGACCCATTACTTTACTTTAACCCACGACTGTAGGATCGGCTCGCCTGGGAAAAGCAGGAGAGAGATGCAGAGCGCGCCTCCACACTACTGTAGGTTGTAGCCATGGTGATAGGAGACGTAAGTATGATTCAAAGAGGACCAGTAGTCATGCACAGGCTTATGTAAAACTCCAGTCCCTCAATATCGCTCAGTGTCAAGAGCTGCTCTCGTGCTCACACCAGTAAAAACTGCATATATGCATGCATGCAGAATTTATTAGTATGTAAAAAAATTGGTCAAATGTCAAAGGCTGTTTGTGCCTTAGATCCACCCACCACCTCCTCTCGCGTTCTCTCTCCTAACATCCTTCATTTTTCTTCTCTGCTATTCCTCGCTTTCCCTTCCTTTCTCTCCTTTCAACTGCCTCCCTCTGTCTTTTCCTCTTTACACTCTTAATGCTGGTTGAAGGCTTGAGAGCTAATGCTGTAAATGTCACTGGCTTTAAGGCTCTCCAGATGCCAGTGTGTCTTTTCGAAGTGCTACAACCAAGTCTCGCCTCCAGCAAATCAGTCGGTTTCAGGTTCGAGGACAGGTTTGTATTTCATATTTCCCAAACCTCACGGCTGCACAAAACTGCTGTAAACACGCTGTTCTACGACGACCCCGTTCGTGACTCAAAACCACAAAGGTCACCTCCTCACCCATCAAAATGATCAAAATGAAATCTCTGCAATTACAAAGTAATTTCTTCCCCCCCTGCATAGGTTGACCAATGAGCGCAGAGGGAGTATTTAAGGAAGCACTCTTGTTCTGCCTGCTAATAGAATCGCTGCTGGAGAGTCACTCTTGAATTAGCTTGGCAGGGCAGAGTGGAAAAGCCTGGTGGGGCGTCGCCAGGCCCATATGCTCGGGAGAATTTTGTCGATGGATAGGCTTTCAGATTTGTCAGTGTCCTCAACAGATTTACTTGTGTACTCTTCCTCTCTGCAGCCAGATTATCCACAGTCCAAAAGTAATTCTCCTCTATAGTCTTTATGGTACTTCAGAGATTAGTAGATGCAGTAAAACTCAAATGGTTGTTCTAACTACAGGGCTGCAATGCATATAACTAAAGTATTTCAACTTGAACTACTGAAATAACCCGGACGATGCAGGATGTGGTATTTGTAATGACCAGCTACAATCACAAAAACAGTGAGGAGGAAAAAACCTGAAGGCTGTGTTTTTCAGGGGACTTTAGGAGCTTTAGATTTCAGCACAGTGCTTCCTTTCACCTACTGTGAGCAAAAATAATGTATTCACATATAAAATATATACATTATATACATTAATCTTCAGCATGCATTCCTATTTAGATTTCTCTTCACCATTAAAAAAGTGATTATGAAAGGGATTACAAAACAGATTAAGAGGCTTAAGGATTTTTCACTCTGCAAAAATGTCCAGACAAAAATAACAGTAAATGACCAGGAAGTAAAATAATAATGATTAAAAATTAAGTAAATTAAGTAGGTTATTTTGTTTGTTTTGTTATCTTGAAACTCATTGCAGCGTGAAAGTTTCTGACGAAAGTCATGCACTAGCAGTTAAAGTGCTGGCAGAGCTATTCAGTGTAATCTGTAGTAATTCATCCTTGTAATCTCCCTTTTATCAGCTGGAACTGCCAGGGTTGGACCCATTGCCTGCTCTTCAGAGATTACACCGAAAACCACTCATTCGAGCAGTCCTATTCAAATGATCCCGTCATCAGCAAAAATAGGGAAACAAATTTTCATGTGTTAGATTGAAATTCTCTACAGGCAGAAACTAAAATGTGCTTTCCTATTCCGTGGGAAGGCGTTCAGAAGCCGAAATTTAGGACCAGCTGAGCTAGCTCACGTGGCTAGGTACAGTAATGCAGCTTATATGCTAAATTCAGCACTTTGTTTTCAGGCCGATGTGATGTGTAAGGTTTCGATCTAAGACAAACACAGTAAATGTTACAATGTAATACAATATGTAAATGACAGGAAAACTCCAACAAGAATAGCAAATTCAATGCAACTGCAATCGTAGCTTTTGTGTTGGCAGTACACAAACAAAAATAATCCTCTCCCAAACAGAAATTAGCCAACATGTACTGAATATCGGGCAGAATAAATGTCACGAAACAAAAACGGCAATCCATTCCGATTCTGTCAGCATCCATCTGAATTCAAATGAGCAGCCCTGCTCTTCGTCGCGCGCGATCACAAACATGCGATCCATTAGCTTTACTATTGTACAGTGGGGATTATGTTGTGCATGAAACAATGTGAAGGAAAAGAGTGAGTGGGATTGATGTGACAAATAAAGGTGGAGGAAGACAGGCAGCGAGGGCTGAAGCAAGTAGAGATACTGAATGATGTGGGCAGGCTAAGCACAATCCCTCAGAGCAGGAAGCAAGAATGTGCTCACCCTCTCCCAAAAGCCTGAGGAGGGGAGACAAGAAGCAAACACCTGTATAAAGAATGAAAGCTATGAGTCATTTGTGAATCCAGATTTAACAGTGTATGAGTGTGTGCGTGGATGAGACAGTGAGTGAAAGCAGTGCTTCTAATGAGGATTTGGAAATCCAATGATGGTCCCTGGCTGGAAGAATTGGCAGTGCCGTTTTAAATGACACACCGCCACTGCAAAACACAAAAACAAACCTACCAAAAATCAACAGATTGGGCGGCAAGATCCAACCATGACAGAGATGACACATACAGGGACACAGCTTGATGACATGCTGGAAACATACTTGTTTTCCAATCCCAGTCAGAATTATGATGTGGGCTTCTGCTGTGGGTGGAGGACACTGTTTGGGGCCTTAGGGTATCTTAAAGGAGACTTCAAGTCTTATTTTTAAAGCTTGAGCCACCTTTTGAGACCATACTCACCTACGGACCCAGATTGTTTTTGTGAAACACGAATCCCTGATAATCTTTTAAAAACCCAGTTTATTGTTTAACAAAACTCACTGCGGTTTTCATGATATGTACAGAACCCTTAACACTCAGTTTTAAAATGTATCTTGTGCAGTTGGATCGCAGGTAGGAGCTGAGGCACATCACTGTTTACGTCTGTGTCTATCATGTGTTTCCAAGGTGTCCAACCGACTATTTGTGTTCAATCTGTCTACGTCACTTCCAGTGAAAGTTCAAAGGGCCCCGTGCCCAGCCTTTCTTCCATCTGTCACTGGTCAAGCTCCAGATTTGTTTGGTAAGAGCTAAGAATTAATAAACTGCTGAGATTGTCTTTTGTGACACAAAGCAAAACAAAAAAAGACTCCTATAATGACATATTCTTTTTTTTTTTAAAGACTTAAGAATTTAAGAAATGAAAAACCAGTTAAGCCTTATTTTTAGTTTAAGTAATTTGGCGCCTTTTAAGACTTCTTGGTGATGTGTCATTGTAGTCGTTTACACTTGGATTTGGCATTTTCCCAGTTTAAAACGAAGCACAAATATGGCTGAAGATTTCCAGTCATGACAAAGAAATGCACCATCCTCTGCACGATAAAAGTGATTTTTAATTTCTCCTGATATGACTTCCTAATCAAAACAAAGTAGGCAGCCAAAATGAGATTGTCTTTGATTTGAGGGATGCTAACCAAAACCAAAAAAGTTATCATTAGTTAGCCTGTCATCCTATCAGCAACTAAGCAATCTATCTGTCTATCTATCTGAACACAATGTTACACTGAAAAATGAAGTGAAACAGCAAATCAGGCTAGTGCCAGACATATTTAGTGACATTATTCTGTTTTCGTATCTCAGCAATTAACATGGTGAGTTTAATATTCTTAGAATTGATGGCCAACCCTACAAATAAACAAGATTTACCACTATGAGAACAACAGTATTGCCACTGTGAGCACAGGGAATTGCGTCTGGTGTCTTGGGTTATATAACCAGAATCAGGGCCATCATATAAGCGATGGTGAATCGAGAATGCATTTAGGAATGAGAGGAGCTTGATAATAACAAAAAGAGGCAGAATAAATGTAGAGTTAGAGTTGGAGAAGTGAAAGAGCAGAGAAACAGACAGAGAGAGAGAGAAACCCAAAGAGAAAGAAGTATAATTAAGCACAGAGGTGATAGGCCAAGAAAAAGAGAAGTATGTGTGAGCGAGTGGGAGAAGACACCACAGAAGCAAAAGAGAGAGACAGAGAGAAAAAGTGTGATACAGAGGGAGTAGGGAGGGGGTGAAGCTGTAGTTGTGTTAGTGCTCATGAAGGATGCACCATCTCAGCAGCAGCACGAGTAAAGCTGTACTCTAATCCTCGCATTAAAAACCTCTGCTGATTCACTAAGCCAGATTACTGACATTTTCCCACTTTCCTCTACTGTCACCCTACTGTAGGATGACCAATGCATGCCCTTAACCTTTGTCATTTGCAAAGAAAATGTCCTCCTGTTATTTTTTTTTTTTTCATATCCACAAATATATTCTCAGCTATCAATAACTCAAGGCTGCTGAACTCTGAAAGGAAAAAGGGGAGGGTGGGCAGAAGAATACTGACACCCACACTGAGTTTTTACATACTGAACACCTCTCATATTTTGCCCTGGGGGGGTCCCTTGTCCGCTCTCCTGGCATTCAAACCACAGTGCGACTCCTGCTTCTCCATCTAAATATAGAAGCTGTATTGTTGTTGAAATAATTACACCGTCCTTCAAAGTCATTAGAAACCATTATCAGAAGCCTTCATGCCCCTGTGCTCAGAGGGCAGGTGTGTTGAAGCAGCTCTTTTATACCTGCTGGCTATTGACAGGCTATAGATTGTTGCCGTTTGTAACTCTGTAAGACTCCACTGCTTGCTTGCTTTGGAAAAGGGAACGTGTCACAGAAGCGTTGTAGTAAACTAGTAACCATTTTCGCAACAGATTTATGTACCCAGTAGTGCAACATTTGTCTTTTATAGATGAAAGTAAGCTAAGATCTGATCCAGTGACTGCTTGTGCTTCTTGCCGTGTCCGACGGCTTTTTTACTTTTGCTCAGGGTTTCCGCCACAAAAGTCGTTAACCCAGGCGGCTTAAACTGGCAAGTGGGGGCTGGTATGGTGGGCTGGTTTAGTGTTACACTTAATTAATACTGTGGAAATCAATCCGCTATAGCACTAATTATGAAGCAAACATGGAACATTAAAAGCTTTGTTGGCCTAGGTATACAGATAGTGTTTGATAAAACTGGGAGAAAGTGGGTAGTTTATTTCCCACTTTACAGCCTAAAACAGCAAGACAGCAAATGATCTAGCCTACTATAATCCCTAATCAGTGGGGATAAGTGGAAGAATATCAGCTAAACAGGGAAAACAGTATCAAATCACAAGATTTGTCAAGTTCATTTTACTTTTCAAGAATTTCTTTATATTTCTTTTGAGCTGTTTTTATGTGTGCAAAACAGGTAACACCAACAGCAGGCTAATATCATACGTTAGCTAAGCTAACATTTGTAGCTTTTGAATGAAAAACAGCCTGGTAGAGGTCAGCTGAAGCTTGCAATATTCTGGTGAAAACCTTGCAGTGTTTCCAGATTATATCAAGTTGAGCAAAAAGGTTTTAATCAATAATGTTACTGAGCAGCCAAAGCTCTTAAAAGAAGCTTAGATACAGTTTAAAATGAACCTGAACTATTCTGGCATAAGAGTGTATTGATTTATTCTTTATTACTATCATCTATTGCTTCAAGATATTAAGTATACAGTATACATAATTTATAGCAGTTTTTCTACAGAAAAACAGTTTTTTCCTTTTAAAAGAAGCAGATTCTGGGATGTCACAAAGCAGTAAGCCAGGCTCAAAATATATTACAAGTCTCCTTTGAGGTGAAACAATTTGCACTTTCATAGAAAGTTGATAGAATATTAACAAGGTTAGTCTAAAATAAGATTATCACTGCTCCAGTGATTCCATTATCATTGCATCCTCTGCGTGTCCTTCCTTACCTCGGGATGAACTTCAGTTGGGCACTAAAGCTCGATTGAGCCTGGATGAAGCCGGTCTTGGGTAGGATCTCCATGTGCTTCCTCATTTCCAGACATACCTCAAAGGTCAGTTTCAAGGCTGTGCTGGCTCTGTCATGCAGAAAAAAAAACAAATAGTAAAACACAGGCAACAACAACATATAGGACTTTATTTTCTCAGATGGGAACTATTCAGGGATGGGTCCTTAATTTTCCCAAGGAGCCACATGACAAACTGGTACTGTTGTGGAGGGCCGCACCAATAAGCTTGTAAAGAGATAAAATTAATATCCAGAAGTCATGTCAAGTGGTTGCTCAAAGGGGAATTGTTGGGTCTTCTTGAGTTTAGCATGTGCACTGCACTGAGCTATCATTTCCCCTTCGGTCGAGGTGCAGGAATTTTGGAGGAAAAAATGTATCATAATACTACATAATCTTTTTAGGTAGGAAATATCAGAAAATGAATATTACAGTACAACATATAACTGTGTGTACACAATAGTGTATGCGGTGACTGAATGGGTTAAGATATGATTTGGTGCCAGAGGAATTAGTTAAATACTAGGCTGGGCTGATCAGACTAAGACTTTATTGTATAATTTGTTACCTGCACGGGCAATTTCATAGCTTACAGTTTTGGATTCCTCAGACCTATCTTACCCCAAATTATTCCCCTTTTAGCTCTCTCAGGTGTAAAAAAAAAACAAAAGAATCATCAAAACCTGTTTAAACCATCCTTCGAAGACTCAGTGGGGACAGATGAAAGACTTTTGTCTGAGTGACACCTACAAAAATGCCTTGTACGGAGTGATGTACCCTAAGTCAGTATAATTTAAGTGACCTAATTTCCAGGAGCTTCAACAGATGGTTGTGCCCGTGGCTACAAGCCTCAGTTATAGCTGAGGCTTGTGATATAAATGGCTCGTCACCTTGGGAATTTCTCCAACACATCCAACTACGGCCCACACCTTCGCAAAACAATGACAGTACAGACAAGCTGAAAACACAGTTTGCTGGAGGTGACATGCGTATACATAACATTTTGTTGTGGCTGCTTTCATCTTCAAAGATACAAAGGTGAGCCTTTAGCTAGCTGTGGCCAAATAGACTGAGGGACCCTTCATTATTTGATTCTCCTCTCAAAAGAACTGACCCACTTTGAACAGGGAGGTCAGCCAGATGGTTGTTTCCCCGAGGCAAGGACTCTCAGGGACACTTGGGGGAAATTAAACCGCTATCTTTATGCCAGCTAAATGACAACCTTCAAATTACTGGCAAAGGAATATTCATGGATACATAACCATTTAGGGTAATTAGGCATTTTAATTAACATGGGCATTTAACTCAACCCGTCTTTGTTTTACTGGCAGCCACTGACCAGTTCATTTTTGAATCAGTGCTTCATGAGTTTCGAGCAATTTACACTGTTTGCTTCCTTTAGATTAACATAAATGTAAATCAGGAAAAGATTAATTCTAAAAAATTCTAATACAAATCACCAAGACAGACGTCATGTAACGATACACTATAAGCCAAAAGGATGCACCCACATATCCACACACTTTCTGCCTGTGGCTGTTTTTACAGTATAAGTCCCGTCACTTAGTTTCAGTCGACAGAAATATTCGTGATACAGAACGTGTTGATATTTCAGACAACTGCATTTTAAATATGTTGCAAAAAATGGAATAAAGGTTTGCACACTATTTGGCTTAAAGTAAATCCTTAAAACATTTATGCATGCATATGAGCATCCTCAGGTAATTTGAAATAATATGTGCATCAATTGATAACAAAATGGATTTCAAAGATTGTGTGAAGGCTCTTGACTCAGAGACCTAACCACCACGCCATCAAACAACATCAGAAGAGTGAAGGCTGTTGTAGCTACAGATTAGACAACTTGAAAACTGTGTGACTGACTACAGACATGGTTTTTCCCTCTGGGTTTGGTTGAGTTTATGCAGGTGCTCTCACACATGTGCTGCTTGTTTAATGCATTCTTTATATTTTGGATATTTAATAAAGGCCGTTGGAACCACTTGCAGTTGGATGCCTTCCTGGGCTAGTTTGAGGCAGTTACGGGATACAATATGTTCAACTAGCTAGTAACTTGTTTCATACACATCTACCAAACTACTTTCTGTCACAGTATTTAATGCACATTGCTACTTCTGAGCGCTAAAAACTTTAAATAAATAAATCCAGCAAAAAAAGGGCTTCTCTAGGAGCTCGTGTCTCCATCAAGAACAATGTATCAACTAAAGGCAGCATAAAAATAACTTTTTACCGCCTTTGTAATACACCGAAGTCCCAGCAGGGTTTGAAAGGTATTTCGAGGGGCCTGCAAAATTAGTTTAGAAAAAATTACCCCACTGTGATGCTTTGGAGGCTCTGCAGAAATAGTCCTAAAAAGTTTAACTTTTCTTAGAGCCACATAATAATGTTACTCATTATAATCATCACAGTTTAGTGGGAATAATATCAGGTCATGTTGCAGAGAGGTTGCTCATGCTGAGTCTACATACAGTGCTGAATAACTAAATGCCTGGACTCTGAGTGCCCACGGCTGCAGCAGAGGCTCTGCCTTTTCTTAAAAGGGACAGGTGGCTGTGCTTGTATACTCCACATGTACTCCAAAGCCCCATGGGATACCAAGCCTTCATGGCAAGCGCTCTAGGCAACTGTCCCCATAATGCAGCACTGTCTGCTTTTATACCACATAATATATATCAAAATAACCAGCCCGGAGAACAGATTTTTCATTAGCATCTACTGTATGTTGCTATTTTAGTAAGGAAGAAGTAAAGTAAAGAAGAAGAGTAAACTTTATCAACACCACACACATTCCTCAGGCCAAACTAAACAGGTCTCAGGCTGCACTAAGCTAAAGTACAGTTGGTGCATTAGAAATACAGAAAACAGAGAGAAATCAAGGACAGAAAGCTTTGTGAAAGAAAGAAGCTGGGTGATTGTGCTTCTTTGTGGCTGGGTTTGAGCAGGAATGTTCAACTCCCCAGCAGGTGCCAGGAAAGGAGTATTTGAAAGTCCAGGCTGAGTGTTTGAAATATTAAAAAAAAAACAAAAAAAACAAGAAAAACGCTGCCAACTGTGTTCAGAATATTCTAATCACTGGGCTCACAAGCCAAAGTCAAACACTGCACATTTTAAAGCTTCCTAAAAAAATACTTTCAATTAGTAGGAGTGATATTCAAATCACTAGCGCACGGACAAGATGGACATATTCAATTATGCTTTGTGCTTTTCTCTTAAAAAAAAAAAAATCTGTCACAAACTCAGGAGGACTTGTGGGATATTTACTATCCACTTAAAGAAAAAAGTGACAAATTCTATGATGAAAGCAGCAGCTCTCCTATTGTTTTCCTCCAAAGCCTGCCAAGCTATTTTGTGTTCAAATTACTGTCTTGGAGGCAGAGTGACATATTGCACGGTTTGCTGGTGCAAGCATTAGCGCTTTTTTTTTTTTTTTTTTTTTTTTTAAACTTTAAAAGCTGCGGCTCACACTGACACTGTCATCGTCACGTTGTCACATGTGCTGGTGTGCCAGCGCACCAGATGGCAGTTGTCACAAATCCCCTACCCCCACACATGCACTACCTCCCCCACATGATGTGACACAATGACTGGCTAGGTGATGGCCCTCACTGCTGCAAATGTTACTGCCCCTGGTGTATTCTTAACCTCATGTGTGCATCATAATGTATCACATCCATAATCAAAGAGGATTTACTTCTGCTCTGTGCTACAGTATCAAGTCAAAGAGGACTGTGGTGGTGCCAACCTTTGTTTAGGTACAGTTATTCGTTAATGCATCGCGATTATATTTTATCCACACGTTGAATTGTTAAATGTCTCAATACGCTGCTTGGCTGTAAGTATAGTTGGGCGGGGAGTTTTATGTTGGACTGAAAAGTAAGCGGGCCCTGTCAATTTTAAGGGATTTCCTTGAGCCGTTTTTCTGTGAAAATGTCTGTTTTGGCAGAGACCGAGTATGTGAGGGAGTTTTAGTATTGCATTCAGCAGATAAGCCAGCATGCTACATCAGCAGTCCATGCCACTTTCCAAACTCTATTTCAAGGATGTTTCCGAGCATAGCAACAAATAAAATGGAAATCTGACATGTACCACACATTTCTGGAGTCACTGGGCTGATTGTTTTGTACAGCCTCTTAAAAAAGTTTAAACTTTAAGATGTATTTCACTCCTCTAGTTAAAATAATTCTCTAATAATATAGGCAATCATTAAGCTACTATATGGGGGTGGGGGTTGTCTCACTGGTCCAATTTTGCATGTATATAAAACACTGGGGTGATAACCACTTTATTAGATTGGGTGTTAAAGCTCATGGATTTACTGAAATTCTACTTTTTTTTTGTAAACTAGGGTACTGTACCTCAGTTTCCTAGAAACACGCGTCTACCACCTGTGCATGAGGCAGTTTTCACAGTGATATACTGTGTGACAGATAACAGCACTGGTTCACATCGTACTGACTGTTGCACAGCTCTTTCAAAGACAGCTATGTGCTTGCATGTTCTCACGTGCTTTTAGTGCATCTGCAGTCTCTCCAAAAAGATAAATCCCACTGGCTGTTTTAGTCAGCCCGGGTCTATATTTGGAAAATGTCTCGTATTTAATGGCACCACGAGGTTTTCTATAAACACTGAATGTAACGGACACATACATGTTTTTTGTACTTTTATGAACAAATGAACAAAGCATATTTTTCATCTGCTGTTTTTAAAATGTATTCAGTTATGAAACTAATTCTCACAAACTCAAGAGACACCAAAACAAACAGACTAAAAATATTTTGAGGAAATAATTAAGAAACTAAGATATTTAATATAAAATGGTACATTTGTGATCTAATGCACTGTGAATTGACCTTTAACGTTACAGATACTATTTAACTGCAGATGCAAATCACCTTGGAAACTAATGATAAGGATATATGTATAAATGGTTTCTATACTTTACTTGACTTTATATACTTTTTGTTCCGATACTGTCCTTTACTGTTGAACACGATCTCTTTCTGTAACACAGTAATATGTATTGAGTAATATGTAATAAATGGTCACTTTTGTGTCAAAGTCTGATGTGCAGCCTCTTGAAACAAAGTAAAGAACTCCTCCTAAATGTGAAACAGCTGGACAAAGCACAAAGCTAGTTTTCCTCAGTTATGGGGCAGTGGACTGTGAAAATATCTTTTAATGTTTAGCACAACCTTGAAAATAAGCTGATGGGGTATACAGTTAATGTATTATTTGCTTATATTTTTTGCATCTGAACCTGCTTCAGGCTTTAAAGATTAAATAATTCATATCCTAATTGATACATACATTGTTCATTTCTATACTGTAGGCATTTATCGTTTACTTCATTAGACAAAGAACAGCACTGTGCAAACAGTACTGCAACACTGTATTGTAATGTGGTATGGTAATTAAACCCATATTCACCACAGCCCCCTAAGGTATCTCTCTTGCATGTAACACTTAAAACACTGGTTAAGATTCAGCTGAGCAGGACTCATAAACACCAACGAATATCACAGTGCAGCAACTTAAACACTTTGTTCAGAGCCAGCTCTGCTCTGGGACCCACCTGCTTTGGACCATGATACTGTCTTGATAAAGGCGGTCAAACATGCAGATCTTTAGGTCAATGTTGGGCTGAAGTACCCATACAGGGATGCTGACTGCCACACCTCTCACATGGATGGGTATCTGTTTGAAACAGTCCTCAGTTACATACAGGATTTCATACTGTGAAGAGAGCCATATCAATCTCTATGGCTCTGTAAACTAAATTTTTGTTGTTTCTTACTGGTTTGCTGGTTTTGTCAGAGAATTTGATGTGGAAGTCCAGTTTGGTCTCTCCTGGAATGCTTGGAGTGAATAAAATCTCCAGCTTGACACTTTCAAATGGTCCGATCTCTCCCTCCTGTACCTGAACAGGGACGCAACGAGCAGGACAGGCAAACGTTTAAATGTTATATTTTTAAGATCTACAGTGCAAATTTTTATACCCAAATATGAGCCGGCACACTGGACTTCTCTGAGAAGTCAGAAATGAATCAAGCATAACATTAAACCACTGAAACAGATTTTTTTGTAAACCAGTAAATTTGAAAATTCATGGATAACAACAATAATTATAATTTAGCAATAAAAATATAACTTCGACTAAACAGCTTGCACATACTGATTACAGAAACATAAAAATGTTTTTGGTAATTATCAGTACTGTTGATTTAGGGCAGCTGTAGCATAAACCTTACACTGGGTGGTGCTCTAATAAGTTTGTTAAGCACTGTATATCTCGAAGAAATATTCTAAACAGCTACAAGATGCATGCAAAATAACAATTTATCGAGCTGTTTGGTGCACACATTTTAGCTTTACTTGATGGAACAAAAATATTCCTAAGCATGAAGGGGGAAATGAAAACTGTCGTGCAGTTATGTAACATTAAAAGGCACGCAGTCATATACCCATACGCATACAGAGAAAGGCAAACTGTCAAGGTAGTGAGAGCATAATAAACAAAAAGGAGGAATAAACCACTGATGCAGCAAGTGCCTCAGTACTGTGGCATGATGATAGTTTGATGGATAATCTGCCATTTAAGACACCAGCCTTCAACCACACAGTGTGAAAATATCAGTCAAAATGACAATGACTGAGCTGAGGGCATAGAGGCTCATGCAATACACACAGTCGCAATAATAGCAGAGGGAGAGGTGATGCACCATTAGCCCCCCACCAGAGAGATGTAATGAACCCTGAAAAACTCTAGAATTTCACATGGGCCACAAGGCACACACAGCATCATTGCTGAAAAAACAAAACAGAGAAGCCGAGTCTTTTATCGACAGACAATAGACACAAAATGCCAACTTTGCACTCAAAATATTTCATAATCTGGGCAGATCATTTTGGGTACCTGACCTATACAGATGCAGTCCATTCGTGACTTTGAGGAGAGGTTTCATGCTCCTAAGAGGGTGAACCATTTTTGACTGACTCATAGCCCTACCTCTAACATCACCCTAGAGTCAACATTTCAACTTAATTGGGCCTATCACCATTAGAACGTCATGTTGCACTTTCTCCCTCTAAGACTCAACCCTTATTCTTATCTTACTAAAAATAATCAGATATTCAATGTTGTTCATTAACTCAACAATTTATACTGTGGGGTGTGACATAGTTTCATAGCTTTTGCTTCCAGTAGTTTCATAGCTTTTGCTATGACTCAAAACAGTACAAAACAGTACTACTACCATAATGGGACTTTGGGGGATGACTATGCAAGGTTGGTCCAATAGTTAAGGCAATAAGTCTGAGCTACCTTACTTATCAGAAGTCTATGTATTTTACATTTTACACTTTTTCTGGATATTTAATAAATTACAGCTTACTTTCACCATATCAAAGATTGATTTCATCATTATATTACTAATCACTCTGAAAACAGTAACATTAACATAGGAAATAAGCAAGTTTTTGAAACAGAACCTAATACTTACACTTCCCAGTCTTATGTCACTGGTGTCAGAGGGGCTCTGGTCTATCTCAGTGTCCACATCAGATGAAAGGCAAGCCTCAGGAACAGCTTTTGGACCCTCTGCCATACACACAGACACAGAGTCAAGAAACCTGATCATAGGTCATTTTTACTGTTGAGTAGTTACTACAAGTGGGCTGGAATAGATATCATTCCACATAATGCAACACTACAAAACAATGGTGAACCAGTAGTTGGAGGATGAAAGAGCAGAGTAGTGCAGAATAACCAAAATTTGGACTCGCTGTAGCAGTATATGTGGAAATATTAGAAATATCATTCAAATCCTGACATTTAAGCCTGCAAATTATAACTCTACTTTTTCCTCTTGGGCACAATCTGCAATCTGACCACTAATTTACTGATCTGTGACACAGAAAATGTACTACAGTCAGCTTCAGTTCAAAAAGGAACATCAACAGCCTCAAAATTGGTCCAACATCCGAGAGCCTTTCTCAACAATAGTGATAAAATAAAGAAACAGAGTCAGAGCCACTTCAACACAGAATTTCCAAAGCCAGCAGAGCAGAGGCAAAAGACTGAAAAGCTTATCAAAGCATCAGCAGTAGGAAGTGCTGAGTGTAGTGATGTAGACTTCAGATCTGAGAGAACACGAAAGAGAAGCTGCCTTGTTGCCACCAGCTGTAAGAGCAAGGTGAACCCTCCGCTTTGTGTGTGTGTTCTTTTATTTTCATTCTTACAAGGAGCCAAGGAAAAAAAAAATCATCTACCATGGGGAGATGTTGTCAGGCCTCATTTTCTGTATTTCAGAGACTGTTTCAGGGTAACACCATCTCCCTGTCTCCCACTTATTATAATCAAATACAACTAGTCTGCACGGTGATGCTGTATTTAGGCACAGCATGCTAATGACAGCATACATTTCCTTAGTTTAGCATGTTAGTATGCTAATATTTGCCAAAAACAAAACAAAAAAACACCAAATACAAACTAGCCTAAAGCTGTGGTATAATAAATAAATGTATTTAACAAAAAATAAAAAATAAAAAAAGGGAACTTGAATGTATGTACCAAATGTCATTACAGTCATATATATATATATATATATATATATATATATATATATATATATATATATAATTATGCAGTTTAAGAATATCATAATTCCTATAATTGGAATCAAAAACTACTGTTCCTGTACTGTGTCCTTCCTGTACTGTATTGGCAGTGTGTTTTCCTCTTGCAACACATGCCAATACAGTTGGAAAAAGAAGGACACAGTGCCCAGTATTTAATTCATATTATTATGTTCAGGTTTCAGTTTTTCTAGTTCAGGAGACAAACTGTGTTAGATAATTATTGTGTGTGTGTGTGTGTGTGTGTGTGTGTGTGTGTGTGTCCATATTTTACCTGACTGTTCTCGCTGTAATCCCGCAGAGAGCTCCTGACTCTGTTGCTTTGATTGGACATCTCCAGCATCAGTGGATTCAGGGCTGTTCTGGTTGTTAGATGCTATGTTTTGACTGGATGTCTTTTTCAGCCAAACAAACAAGCAAATATATTCATTTATTTCTACCCATAGTACTTTCTACCCAGAATCTTGAGACATAGTTTTAGATATCACAATGCAGAAGCTTTAGAATTCTCTCATATAAAAATAATAAATCCCCTTTTTTTGGGGGGGGGGGTTTATTATTTTTTGCTTGTTAAGTGTACAGTACAATATATAAGGAGAAAGAAATGTAAACTATTTACTTTTATATTGCTGTATTGCAATCTCTCCCTTAGGGTATCCAAGAAACAGCAGCTCTTACTGTCCAGATAAATATCTGACCTTGCATGTGTTGGCAGAGACCTGTGGTGGCATTTGGACGTAGCTAGTTTCTGGACTGAGACATGTGGAGGTGTCCAGGTTGAAAAGGGTGGCCAGTGCACCCTTGTTGGTCAGTGTGATGGTCCGTGAAATAGTGTGGCCCACGACGTGCGAACCAAAGTCAATGAACTGGCTGTCGACCTCCAGCTAGAGAAAGAGTATAGTCACATTCTGTAATTAGCACTGTCGGTGAACAGATGCTAGCCAAAGTACATAGTTTTACATACATTAATACACAGAAAACGGATTAAATAAGACAGCAATCATGAATAAATTGCCAATCAGTGTTGTTTCTTGTTGTGTGACAATAATTGTGCAGCGTGCCAGATTCCATTTTAGCCAAAAATTATTTTTCCTATTTTCTTAAATAATAATTATTAATGAATTATTAGGGTAAAAAGCTACAGCAATGCCAAATGACAAAAATTATACAAAGAGATGAGACACAACCTTGCGAAAAATGACAAATGACTACCAAAATTAGTAGTCATTTGTAATGGCCAATAATTTTAGCTGTAGCATACTACTCACAATACATTTCTTTACGGTGCATCTGACGGGCACAGAGAAGGGACCCAGAGCCGATGCAAAATGGAGCTCTCCTTCCAAGTCCTCGTTGATCTGCAGGGATCAGATAAATGATTTGCTGGTAAGCAAAAACAAAGGCTTGATGTTTGACTAAGCTGTAGAAAGTCTGACGCTAAAGCAAAGAGTAGGGCAGTGGAGGAGTTACACGAGTTGATTGCTGCAAAAGCCGTGCAACCAAATCTTAAATAAGATGACTCCTCTTGATGGAATAGCTCAGCATTTTGAGAAAGACACTTGACACATATGGTATATTTTTGCAGAAAATGGACTGGTTTTTATAGCGCTTTTCTACTCTACTTGAGCACTCAAAGCACTTCATACGTCTTCATTCACCCACACACTTTTTTTTCCTACACTTCTACATCTAAGTGCTTTCTGTCTAACATTCGTGCAGACATTTGCACTCCGATGAGCGCATCGGGAGCAACTCGGGTTTCAGTATCTTGCCCAAGGATACTTTGGCATGCAAGCTGGAGCAGTCAGGTATCAAACCACCAACCTTAGTAGATGACCTGCTCTACCTCCTGAGCCACCCTGACAACCTCATAGTCATTACATATAAGGCAAATTAGGAAGCAGCAACACTGACTTGCAAAAAATATCCACCTGCTGTAAGAGCATTTCTAAGCAACAAAATTAGAGGCACTGCTTCACAGCTGTATACCTATAGGCTCATATTATACACACTGCTGCTGCTGCAAAAATCAAAGGAACACTGTGAAAACACATCAGAGGTCAATGGGGGGGAAAAAAAGTCATGCTGGATATCTATACTGATATGGATTGGGTAATGTGTTAGGAATGAAAGGAAAGTATGGACGTTTAAAAACAGCAATGATGTTACAAACCATTGGCTGGAAAATAGCCTGCATGTCACAGGACATTCCAGTGGATAAGGAAGCAGGAGGCTGGAAGCTGAAACACAAAACACAGGAAGTTGGTGATTATTTAAATTTTTTTCTTTGCAAGTTTAAAAAGTGAGATGTATTACCAGATGAATATTACTGCAAAACACGGGCAGAGGTATAAAGAAATGTGTGATTAGCAACAAAAAGTAAAGCAGTACCAATAAGCATGGCTTACTGGCCTTCTGATGACAGCAATACTATAAAACATGATTCAAATTTGCTCTCTCCAACAAAAGATTAGCAGTTCAGATAAAATACTGAACCATAATGAATACACTGAGGTTAAAAGTCAACCTGATGCTCATTTGGCACACCAAAGAAAACAAAAATCCACTATACCATATGAAAGCCCTGCAATTTGGAATGCAGTGGTTCAATAATTTTCAGCATATAATTCTTATTATATTGCACAGTAAACCATAAGAGAAACCAAAAAGTCTATTTTCAGATAAGAAAACAAACACGAGGACTGTGAGCTATTTCAAAGCAACATGTGTATCTCAGAGCACATGTTTGCGCCAACCCTAATGCTGCCCCGAGGAGCTTGACAACTTGCTGCCCTTCAGGAGACACGAGAAGAGGGCCGATCAATACGGATACAGCAGGCAGCCGGCCAGGGAAGCGAGGCGAGTTTTCAAAATTCAATAAATAAACAGAAAGTTAGAACCATGCAACTATGAGCATAATTAGGAATCAGCTACAGTTAGAGAATATAATGGATACCAAGCTAATTTTTGTTAGGTTTATTTTTTGTTAGAAATAGTATTTTCCTGTTACTGTGATAGTAAACTTAAATCTGAATGTAACCCCACAGCTGGCTTTTTGTTTGCAGGTGAGATCTCTTCAGTGCCAACTTAATGTCTTCGTCTGAAAAGACAAAAGCTGAGTGTCTAAACAGATTCAAGTTTTTCTTGTTCTGCCTCATTTCAGTTTTTTTTTTTAATTCTGTGAAGAAGGGCAAAGAATATTACATTTTTCTTTCTGTTAACATGAGCTCATGTTGCGTTCTTTTTTTTGGTAGCATGTTCCTGTGCCGTGAGAGTTTTTTTTGTTTTTCCAAGTTATGTTCATGTTTTTTTGTTTTTTTGTTTTTTTTTTGGTTGCACTGCCTTGTGAATATCTGAATACATAAAAAAAATTACATCTAAAAACAACAACATCTAAAAAAAAAATACTACACTAAAAAGTACAGTAAAACCACAGTCTCTATTTTTTTTTTTTTTTTTAGCCTGTCATGTCTGGCATCTTTCACAATCGGAATGATGATCCGAATGCACTGATGTACCAAACATATTTGCTTTGACAAGAACAGCTCTATATGTTTCCTATAGGCTCTTCTTGTTAATGTTTGCAATTTTATTTTTATTTATTTATCTTTTTATTTAGTTATTCATGCCAAGTCTGACAGGCAACAAGGAAGGGGCAAGAACAAGAGGTGGGGGGGAGAAAAGGGGGGGGGGGAGAAAAGGAAGAAAGGAGATAGAAAAAAAATAAAAAATAAAAAAAATAAAAGGGGTTGATATACTCACACACACACACACACACACACACACACATCCATACACACACCCATATGCACCTACATATACACACACACACAAACACACACACACAAGTTTATTGTTTGTAGTAATGTGTGTGTATGCGCCTTTGTCATGCAATGTATTCGATAATGAGGGCGAGAAACTGCAACCATGCCCCCCGCGATCCAGAGGCAGATAGGGAAGGACCCAGGGGACCCAGGCCATCCACAGCACAGGAGCTCAGAAGACTTGGGGCCACACATCCCGATGGCAACCGCGTACACTCCCCAGAAGAGGAAGGAGGGAGGCTACAGACGGAACCCCCACAATCCAGGGGCTAGAGTCCAGAGAGCCAGAGACGACGGGCAGCCCACCCCCCCCGGCAGGCCGGCACCCCCAGCACGAGCCAGGCATGCGGCCCCCGAGGCCCCAAGCGCCCGAGAGCAGCCCGACACCCGGCAGAGCCCCCCCACGCGCCAAAGAGGCCCAAGCCACCCCCAGGTCACGGCCGCCAAGGGAGCAGGCCAAAAACCATGCCGAGACATCCGGCCACACATCCCGGGACCCACGGGCACCCACACCCCAGGGGCGGCAGTGACGACCAGTGGGGAGCAGCGTGGAGCGGTAGGGAGGGGTAACTCCCACCCTCCGTGTCCCACCGGTGCCAAGGCTTGGCAAGCCACCAACCCAGGCCCAGCTGTCCACACACACACACTCTCACAAGCACGCACGTACACACACACACACACGTACCAGTCATTCCCTCATGTACACACACGCACATACACACGCACGCACATTCGCATGCACCAGTCACACACTCATGCATACGCACATGTAACATACATGGACACCTAATGTGGGAGAGCGGGTACCAGCACCAAGCCAGCGGCAACCCAGGGAAGCAGCCAACCCAGCCCCGAACAATGAGCCAGTCCCCATCCCAGGCGGGGTGCATGGAACCGGGGTGTGAGAAGGCCCGCCCGCCCCCTCCTCCCACTCAGCGTGTTGGGGGGGTGATGTGAATGTATGTACTGAGAAGAATGTGTATGGCTGTGTGAAAACTACAGTGCTTTTAAAATTGGAGGGACAGATGTAATATGAGCACTGAATAACAGCGCCCATCCACACTGTCCCCCCAAGGCCCTCAATGTCTAAAATGTAAATAAAATTGAGGTGCAGGCAGCAGTGAACAGACAAGTGGGGCCACCTCAGCAGTGCCACCCACTAACCACTGTGTGACACACCTGCCCCCCAAGGCCCTATATGTACTATGATGTGTTGTGAGCTGTATAATGCAATTAAAAAAGGAGGAGTGGGACATCACGCAGCACAGCGAGCAGAGCCGAGGTGATGGCCCTACTCACTGCAGCACGAGCCCCCCACCCCCGAGAACCTATGTGTGCATATTGTGATGTTAAACTGAGTGGGAGGAGGGGAGGGGCCAGGATAAATATGACCGGGAGGCAGAGGACTACCCCCCGGAGGAAGAGAGCCAGCTAGCTACTGGCTCACTAGGCACCCCAGTTCCCTACACCCCCCCGCAGCCCAGGGAAGGCAGGTCCAGGGCCTGAAGTGACCGCACCCCCAGGACGCCACCGTACTCCAGGCCGGCACCCACTGCCCCCACTGCAAACAGGACACAACACACACCCCACATGCATACAAAGGACAACAAATATCGCACACACACACACACGCACGTACGCACACATACACACGCACGCACACACACGCACACACACACAGACACACACCCCCACATACATACTCACACATACACACACACGCACACAGTGGTCCTGAGTCAGAACCAACCGGCCCCGTGTGGGGCAACTGCTGCTCCCTCACCTGAGCGCCCCACCACCCCATGGGGGAGGGCACCCAGAATCCCGGAATGCCAGCCAGACACCCCGACACAGCCAACCCACCCCACACGGCGGCGCGCCCAAGGGGGCACAGACCCCTCCAGCGCAGGGAGGGGCCCAGCCTGGAAACGGGCAACCCCGGGCACCAGGGCCCCGACCCCCGCACCCCGGCCCCCACAGAGGAAGCCGGCCACCCGGACGGGGCCAGCACCGCCACCACGGGACCCCGAGCCCCACACCCCACGACCATAAGAGCACCATCCAAGTCCCCACCACCAACAACCAGGGCCCGGACACAGAAACCACAAAACGGTAGCCACCGCCTCCAGGCCAGAGCCATCAGACACCCAGGCCCCCCCGGCCCACCCCCAGCCACCTACCGGGTGCGCCATGAAACTAGACCACAGCTCGTCACCCCCATCATGCGATGGAGCTGATCAGTGGGGACCAGAGAGATTCAAATTTTGCCAGTTGATTTTTAGAGGTGGCAGACATTCTTTCCAGACTAATGTGGTCTAAAAGTAGATTCTTATAGTGAGTAACGCATAAATCATTTTTTGATTTCCAATTCATGAGGATAGTTTTCTTAGCGATGCATAAGGTAGTAAGAACTATGTGTGATATATTTGTTTCCATGTTTAATTCACTTAAATCACCTAGAATGCACAGTTTTGGTGATGTTGGGATATCGCAATTAAAACATGTGGATAATTCCTCACATATCCTCTGCCAGAACCTCTGAACAGGTGTACAAGACCAAACTGCATGCATATAGTTTTCAGTATGGTTGCCTGAACAGTGGGTGCATATATTTGTGTCTCTGAGGCCCATTTGGAACATCCTGTGTCCTGTATAATGTATTCTATGGAGAGTTTTGTATTGTATAAGTTGTAAATTCGGACTTTTAGTCATTTTGAAAGTGTTTAAACATATCTGTGTCCAGAAGTTTTCCTCTGGGTTAATGGAAAGATCTCGCTCCCATTTTGTAGTTGGGAGGGATATTGAATCATTAATTTTTAATAATAACTTATATATTTTTGATAGTAATTTAGGGGTATAAAGATTTAGAAATTCTGTTACCAGTACAGGGGTTTCTAATTTTAAATTATTTAAATTAAACCTTGCCTGTATGATAGACCTCAACTGCTGGTATTCGAGAAATTTGCTATTGCTAATTTCATATTTGGAAATAAGTTCTTCAAATGAAATAAAGGTCCCATTGTGAATAACATGTTCTAAATTCTTTATTCCTTTCTCTTGCCATGTTGAGAAGTTCAGTACTGTTTTTTTCTGACATATATCTGGATTATTCCAAATGGGTGTCAGTTCACATGGGATAAGTGAAGACTTTGTTATCTTTAAGAATTCCCACCAGGCTGTCAGAGAGGTGTTTATGTTAAGACTTTTAAAACCGCTATGATGTTTAATACTGACGCTAATGAAAGGTAAGTCAGAGATTTTCACTTTTCCACAGAATGTTTGTTCTAAATCCAGCCATGGGCTGTCTAAAGGGCTCGATTTGATCCATCTTGAAATATACTGTAATCTATTGGCTAAGAAATAGTGATAAAGGTTTGGGAGTTCTAGACCACCACTGCATTTTAGCTTTTGTAAAGTTTTTAAACTTATTCTTGAGGTTTTATTTTTCCACAAAAATTTTGAAATGTTTGAGTCTAGAGATTTAAACCAGGCAACAGAAGGTTTATTAGGGATCAGTGAAAACAAATAATTGATTTTAGGCAAAATCATCATTTTTACTGTGGCAACTCTCCCCATGATAGATATAGGTAGAGAGTTCCAACGTGTGAGATCATCCTCTACTGTTTTTAATAGAGGAATATGATTCAACCGTACCAGGTCTGACAGCCTGGGGGAAAAATTAACACCTAAATATTTAATATTGCCAGATTGTAGTGAGGTGGTCGTGGTGTTCTGAAAATTACAATTTAGAGGTAAAACGTTTGATTTACTCCAATTGATGGAGTAGTCTGATATAGATGAGAACTTATCTATAAGTGTGATTGTTTTTAGAAGAGAAGTTTGTGAGTTCTCAAGGAAAAGTAATACATCATCAGCATAAAGGCTTATCTTATGGTCTGTGTTTTCTGTTTGAATTCCTTTAATATCTACATTTTGTCGGATTGTTGCTGCTAGTGGTTCAATGAAAATGACAAAGAGTGAAGGAGAAAGCGGGCAGCCCTGTCTGGTGCCTCTCTGCAGACTGAAGCTTTGGGAAATAAGATCATTTGTTCTAACACGTGCATTTGGAGAGCTGTATAATGTTCTGATCCAGTTTTTGAAGGATGAACCAAATCCAAATTTGTGTAGAACTGCTAACAGAAATTTCCAATTTACCCTATCAAATGCCTTCTCTGCATCTAAAGAGACAACTGTGGTTTCTAATTTATTAATAGAACAGTAATCTATTATATTTATCAGTCTGCGTGTATTATTGGCAGAGTGCCGACCCTTGATAAAACCTGTTTGGTCTGGATGTATAATAGATGGAGTGATTTTTTCTAACCTTCTGGCAAGGACTTTGCAAATTATTTTAAGGTCTACATTAATCAGAGAGATTGGCCTGTAGCTGGATGGGAGTGTGGGGTCTTTGCCTGGTTTAAGAAGTAGACTAATGTTAGCAGAGTTCATGTTTGGAGAGACCGCATGATTGCTCTGAATCTGAGCCACCATTCTGAGAAAAGAGGGTCTTAGTACAGACCACAGTCTCTAACCACAGTATAACAATATGTGCTATCATCAAATCTAGTGAGCAAGGGGATATTCCATTTGGTTTAAGCCAGTTGTTTGAAGTTGTTGGTCCAATTGCCAGGTGAAAAACTTGGAGCAGCCTGGCTGAAGCGGTCATCCAGCTCACCACTGTGATCTGGAAATCTATGAAAGAACTCCACCTGGGTAAATCTGGTAGTAAATGTCACATTGCACATTCATCTTTTTTTTTTTTTCTGGTCAGATTTCCTACTTTATTGGTGCTATTCTTCCTAGCTTCAAGACAGTTGGTATGAAGGGATATGAAGGAAAATAGAACAGTTCACTTGGGATTAAATTCTGAATGTCTTTGAAAAAGCCTGCTACAGCCCTATATAAACTGCTTCAAATGAGGCCATACTGTACAGTTTTTATCCTGTAATATCTGCTGAAGAGGACTGAGGTGGTGAAGCTTTGTTATACAGTAGTACTGACTATACTGTGTGTTTAATTATACATTCTTGTCCCCATTGGTGTCTACTATAGTAAATCAATAAGCACTCTCTGTCCATAATTCAGTTCAGCATAGCTAAAACACTCTCATAGTCACACTCACCCACTTCTGAAAGCAATCTACTGAGAACCATGAAAACTCCGTCTGATGTGTGTCAATAGTACTTGAATAATCTTGCTCTTGTGCTAATTTTTCTGAAGTGAAATCTGGTTCTCTTTACATCTGGTGGCTACAAAGCACAATCATGCACAATTCTTTTCATACTTTTAGACAACGTATGAAAGCAGAAACTTTTTTAGGCTGACTTTCCAAATCTTTGAGCGGGTTATATTTTTTCATCTATCAGAAACCAAAGTGAAACTGCTTGAAAACACACTGAAGTGGATGGGTGAAATAAACACGGGCCTGTCACTGAATTTAAAGTCTAACTGCAGCACTGACTGATGCTCATATTCATCTTTTTTTTTTTATGGACAGACCCAGAAGGACTACCAAGAGAGGGATTAATAAAACAACAAACTCAGTTAAGTGCAGTGTGGTTTTTCTCATGTCAGTCACTGAAATGAACTCTGACAGTTTTCGGGCAATTGAGAATATGAAACTAACTTTGTCAGCTTAATGGTTTCAATTGGATACAAGCATTATACATAAGGCTGTCAAAGGTTGCTCTACTACACAGTTAAAAAATCTTTTAGAGAAATCAAAAGAGGGGATGGAGCACTTTTAGAAGAGAATATGAAATTCTAAGTTTGAATGTAAGGCATTCAGACAAACCTAAATCTGACAGCATGCTGTTTTGAATATAGCAATCAAAGAAAGCTCTACTAGTAACAGAAACAGTTAATACTTATGTTATTGTTTGCAAGATTTGATCTATGCTTTCGAATCTGTCTTTGTCTGGCTGATGATGGGAGTTATCCTTTATGTGGTCAAAAATAAATTCTAAATCATAACAAAAGGTCATTTCAAATGTGTTATTAGTATCTAAAGAATCCTTCTCTTTTCCTCTAAGCCTTGCAGTGGGTGCAACAAAGGCTCTCTACATTAGTGTTTCATTGCCACTGACAGCATTTTATAAACACTGTACTGACATACAAACATTTAAGCGTCCTTAGAAGATAAAATCTACTGACTTTAGTGACTCTCCCCAGGTGTCACCATAAGGTTGACATTTATGGGTGGCGATAGGTGTGGGACTATTTTTTGCTTCAGAATATGGATGAATTGTCTCCAGAACTGTTGGATGGGTTGCCATTATATATATATATATATATATATATATATATTTTTTTTGTCGCAGCAGGATGATCTCTAATGAGCTGGGTCTCTGATTCAGTAACTATTCCAGTGCCATCCCCAGGCCACAATTAAATACTTTGGACTATGACCAACACAAGTCTGCAAATGAGACATTTCTACTACTTGCTTACTTACCGTCAGCAGGTTAGTTTAGAGCTCATTAGCATGTGTTCAAAAGTAAGTACTGCTGACTCTGCACAGGTCTAATTACAACCTCATAGTGTGCCTAAAATATACAGCCATGTCTACACAGAAGCCTGAGCAGTACATCTTAGTAGCGCCACAGCAGCTCCTATACATGTATACACTGTATACTATACGATATACACTGTAATTACTATATACTATACACAATCGCTGTAGTTGTGCGTGTAAAACACAGAAAACTAGGCTTAAGTATAAACATATGCTTTAGGTAGCCTGCATTGACAGCAGGACAGATTAATTGCTAATTAACAGGATTCTGTGTTAGCCTTGTTGTGTTGTGTCTCATGCTGTGGTCTGACTGTTAGTGTTAATGTCAATCAAATATAGTATGCTGAGAGCTACTGTTAAGTACAAATACAGTCACAAAAACACAAATCAAAACAAACTGAAGCCACAAAAGACCATATTTTACAGAAATAAAATGTAAGAAAATAATACTGAAGACACTGAAGAGTAATACATATAATTTACAAAGCAGATCTGAGCTATGAAGGATTTCTTGGGTCATCTTGGTTTTAAGCCGGGATGGATAGTAACTGCACTAACTTTTCTCTTATTGAGGTAGGATCCTATTTTGCTTGTGCAATACTGTAACTCTGACTTTGAATGATGGTTCTGATTGTATGCTGCTGCATCATAATGGGAAAAATAGAAGAAAAAAAAGGCTAATGTTTTACTGCACAGGAGAGCTCAATTTGGCTCATATGGACTTTCTCCTTTCTCTACCACAAAAGATGCCCCTTCAATGTAGAAGAAATTCTTACCTGATCACCATAGCAGTGGTACAATATGTGAAAGTGCAGTGACTTACAATGTTGTGAAAAATATCTGCTCCATTTCTGATTTCTTGCATACACTATATTACCAAAAGTATTCACTCACCCATTCAAATTATTGAATTTAGGTGTTCCAATCACCTAAATTCATAAAACCAAGTACCTAGGCATGCAGACTGCTTCTACAAACATTTGTGAAAGAAGGGGTCGCTCTCAGGAGCTCAGTGAATTCCAGCATGGTACTGTGATAAGATGCCACCTGCAAAACAGGTAGCATCCTATCCTTTATGAGCATCAGTCAACAGTGCAGCTAGCCTTTACGCACTATTAAATATTCCATAGTAACCTGTTAGTGGGATTATAATAAGGTGGAAGTGATTGGGAACGACAGCAACTCAGCCACAAAGTAGTAGGCCGATAAAATCACAGAGCAGGGTCAATGGACGCTGAGGTGCATAGTGCGCAGAGGTCGCCAACTTTCTGCAGAGTCAATCACCACAGCCCTCCAAACTTCATGTGGCCTTCAGATTAGCTCAAGAACAGTGCATAGAGAGCTTCATGGAATGGGTTTCCATGGCTGAGCAGCTGCATCCAAGCCTTACATCACCAAGCACAATGCAAAGTGTTGGATGCAGTGGTGTAAAAGCACACTGCCACTGGACTCTAGAGTAGTGGAAATGTGCTCTCTGGAGTGATGAATCACACTTCTATATCTGGCAATCCAATGGACGAGTCTGGGTTTGGTGATTGCCAGGGGAAGGGTACTTGTCTGACTGCATTGTGCGAAGTATAAAGTTTGGTGGGGGGATTATGGTGTGGGGTTGTTTCTTAGGAGTTGGGCTCGGCCCCTTAGTTCCAGTGAAAGGAACTCTTAATGCTTCAGCATACCAAGACATTTTGGACAAATTCATTCTCCCAACTTTGTAGGAATAGTTTGGGGATGGCCCCTTCCTGTTCCAACATGACTGCACACCAATGCACGAAGCAAGGACCATAAAGACATGGATGAGTGAGTTTGATGTGGAAGAACTTGATTGGCCTGCACAGACTCCTGAACTCAACCCGACAGAACACCTTTGGGATGAATTAGAGCGGAGACTGTGAGCCAGGCCTTCACGTCCAAAATCAGTGTCTGATCTCACAAATGTGCTTCTGGAAGAATGGTCAAAAATTCCCATAAACACTCCTAAACTTTGTGGAAAACATTCACAGAAGAGTTGAAGCTATTACAGCTCCAAAGGGTGGGCCGACATCATATTAAAACCTATAGTTTATGAACAGGACTCACTCAAGTTGCATGTGAAGGCAGACGAGCGAATACTTTTGTCAATAGTGTAATTGTCCCACGTTTTAGTTCAAACTAATTTTAATATTAGACAAAGGTAAAGTTTTTTAATGATGGGCATGAAGTGGTGGCCGGACATTCTCCTGTGGGGTTTTCTGGTAGAGAGCAGAACTCATGGTTCCATCAATTACGGCAAGTCGTCCAGGTCCTGAAGGAGCAAAGCAACCTCAGACCATGACACTACCACCACAATGCTTAACTCTTGGTGTGATGATCTTTTTATGAAATGCTGTGTTAGTTTTACACCAGATGTAACGGGACTCAAACCTTCCAAAAGGATCAACTTTTGCCTCATCAGTACACAAAATATTTCCCCAAATGTCTTGGGGAACATCAGGATGTTTTTTTTGGCAAATGTGAGATAAGCCTTTGTGTTCTTTTTGGTCAGCAGTGGTTTTCTTTTCAGGCCTAGGTGTGGTTAGTCAAACTGAACTCCAAAAAATCTGGTTAATCACAGTTAATTCATGATTTAACAAAGGGGACAATTACTTTTTCACATAGGGCCAGGGAGGTTTGAAAAAATAATAAAAGTGCGCCACAAACACAGAAACACAGACTTGCCACACGAAGGCAAACTTTACTTCAGAAAAAGGCTGAAAACAACCAGACAATACATGGATGTAAAACAGGAGTCTGATATCCAAAATCGGACAGCCTTTTGTGCAGACGTGAAAATTTTAGTGATGATCCCCTCTGACCCATCAGTGATCTATGTTTTCAGGTCACTTTTCTGTATTGGCTCAGATCCCTTGTTAACATGATTGAGGTGGTACCAAAAAAAAAGCTTTTGGGTAGTAACCAAAAGCCAGAATAAGAGCTAGTATAGTGAAGTCCATTACAATGCAGTGGAAATGAGGTTTTAGGTTTTCAAAGACAGATTGACTAAACTGCGAAGAACAGGCCAAGTGACACGTATAGTAGTTCTTTTTGATCTGCTTACTAATTAGCAGTCCAAGTGATAATGTTGTCTCTGTATTTAAGCCAGCTTCCTGTTTAATTAGACCAAATTTCAACTTAGGTTTCAAGTGTTTTTAAGGGTTTGCTTCCAGGGTTCATCATTTTGGGATTGTGGAAATCTCTATAAGTGTGTGATGTAGACAATAAATGATACTGCAGTTGAGTTTGAAAGTTCCTCTTTTACTTTGTCACTTCTGTGAATAGTTTTGTCAGTAACAAAATTCCGAACGACTGAACCAAATGAAACAAACTGTAGGTGTGATCGCACCCTCAGTATCTGTCGAGTACCACCATTTCTACTACAGGCTATGGCTTTCTCTCACAACTGATCTCAGGAACATACACACCACAGAGGGGTGTCTTCCTCTAAGCCAGTCAATTGCAATAACATGGTAGGACGTGGCACTAACTGCAAACACACAAATTTTATGCACTGGCTTTTCACCAAGTCTGGCAAGCCTGGGCTGTTGTGGTTTTTGTACCAGTCGTGAAAAGATACATCAGAGCCCATTGTGGCACAAATGCACCTACGCTGGGCAGGGGGTGTCGGGGGAAAGGAAACCAATTTTAGAAATTCAGGGGGCGTACAGGGAACCATGGGCTGGTGTGAAAAAGTCTAGTGTGTTCCTGGTTCGTGTTTCTCTCTCTCTAGCTGGGCTAATGTTTTTAGCTGGGTGAGCCATGACAGTTTTGTGGTTGTCACGACTGATGTCAATATTGTGTGCTTTTATGTGTGAATAATTACACACAACAGAGACTGAAAAGTAGAGGGAGGGTGTATAACTGGTGCATTAATTTGTCAGGATGTATGAGCATGACTCAGTTTGCAAAACCGAGGATTCCTTTTTTTTTTTGCCTTTATTAGATAACGCACAGGGAAAAGAGACAGGAAAGTGGGGAGAGAGATGTAGGGGAAGACACGCAGGAAAGGGCTACGGGTGAACCTGGGCCGCCCGCACCACAGGCAGATATTATAAAAACTAGGATCTCTACAGTGTTTTATACCAGATTTAAATTGCTGACGTTCATGTTAATACAAAAACCTTTATAAGCTTTCACAGTCAAGATTCCTTTTAATACATTCTATTCAATTCAATTCAATTTTCAATTCAATATTATTTATATCGAACCAAATCACAAGAAACAGTCGCCTCAAGGCACTTTATATTGTAAGGTAAAAGCCTAGAGAATACCCAACAGTCAAAACGACCCCCTATAAGCAATCACTTGGCAACAGTGGGGAGGAGAAACTCCCTTTTAACAGGAATAAACCTCCGGCAGAACCAGGCTCAGGGAGGGGCAGTCATCTGCCGTGACCGGTTGGGACTGAGGTGAGGGAGACAGGACAAAAGACATGCTGTGGAAGAGAGCCCGAGATTAATAATAACTAGTGATTAAATGTGGATACGTTTTATATAATATAAGTTTTAAGCTTAATCTTAAAAATGGAGAGGGCGTCTGTCTCCTGAATCCAAACTGGGAGCTGGTTCCACAGAGGAGGGGCCTGAAAGCTGAAGGCTCTGCCTCCCATTCTGCTCTTAAGCATTGTAGGAACCACAAGTAAGCCAGCAGTCTCATTAAACTGCCTGAGAGAAATGAACACTTTTGCCACTGTAATGTATTTTTTTACTAAAGTTCTCATCTATGTCACGCTGAAACATAGTTTATGTTAACATTTGTCAACACATCAGTGAATTTATAAAGGGCCTCACTCCAAGAAATATTACCCGAGAGCATTTTTATTGTTTTGCTCAAACAATGACCATGATGTAAAATTTATACTTTTACCTAATTTCTACCATTTGGCCTGCAAATCCCTAAATATGATGCAAAATTCTTTAGTTTTAAATTTTGGAATTGGAAAAATGTGGACCTTTTATTAATTCAAAGATTAATTTGCTAACACCACCCATCTAAGTCCTGATAGACAGCTCTCTTATGCCGCGTTACCATTAGTGCGGCTCAACTCGACTTGGCACAGTTTGTAGGCATTTCCACTAGTAACCACAATCCGAGGAGGTCTGAAAATGTGACGCGGAAGAACAGAATGCCACTGTTTGCCACTGATTTTGCAGAGGTAGTTTTGCAATCTGAAACATGCACACAGCATATATATTTTAACCCTATACTGCCAGGCAATCGCCACTGAAGCACCCATTACCTGCCCCTACTAGCCGTGAACAGCTGGTTAACACTGAGCGCTGAGGCGGCTGTCAAAGAAATTTTGAATTACCGTAATTATGCGACCGTTTGTCCTATCGGACAAAAATTCGAGAAACTGCACTTCACACCCAATATAGGGTTATTACGATAATTGTTACTTGAAGTACGCAAATGGCGGCACTTTTGAAGTACACTGAGTCGATTACAACGTGTTCAGCGATATAGGGTTAATACTTAACAATGATAACCTTCATCCATTAAAACATTTTATGGGGGACTTATGCACGATGATGATAGTAAACTGGCATTAGCTATGTTGTAGCTATGCCTCTATCTCATCCATTGTTGTGTTGTGTTTTGAGTCGTATACAAATATCAACTGCACCCACACTGTGGTGGTCCTCAATTGCAATGGAAACAAAACAAGACTGTGGTGAGTCGTGCCGAGTCGAGTCGACTCATGCTGAGTGGGTACTAATGGAAACATGACATTAGTATGTAACACAGGTTTGGATCTCCATGAACCCAGTTGTTACTATAACCAGATAGCATTCTTCAATTTAAAGTACTTGTAGAACCACAAAAACACCACCAAACAGATGTAAAGTTACAGATAACTAACTTTAACAGCCTTTTTTTTTACTTCAGCACTTGTATTTTTATTACTTTGCATCTGCCTGAATAAATTTTCCTCACCTTATACAATAGGTTGCTATGAAGATTGCCTACCATCTGGTTATTTCAGATTTGCAGCTGTCTTCCTGTAACAAATTTAATGAGCCACCAAGTGATTAAAATGCCCAGGATTTGGAGGATGGCCATCCAACAGCATGACATGTAGCATCATGATGGTTAATGGGAGGTTAGCCACCATGAGGCACAGGCCATATCAGACCATGTAAAGTTGTATTAACACAAAGTCTGAATGTACTGAATTGAATAAGGGTTTATGTTACAATTAATGGATTCAAAATTTCCACACATATGCAAGGATTGTGACTGATACTCTGTAAATACTTTTTTTTTTTTTCATTTTATTTTGAATAACATGACTGACAAACAGGTGCAGCAGAACTAAAATGTCTAAAATTGTGAAATTAATGTTGTCATCTCTATTAATGTGACCAGTTCCATTATTTAATTATTTTTCAGAAGCTAATTGTGCACCTACACATAAAATCATAGGGACGACTGACTGTAGGGTCAAATAAGAGGAAGATACTAGAAAGGGAGTGGGTGTTATGAGTAGTATGCAGTATGTGTCCATTCACCCATGTGGTACGTAGGTGCATTTTCTACATGTGAGATTGCAACAGAGAACTCACACGTAGAAGGTGATATGTTCAGACAAGTGGTCCTGCACTAAGGCTCAAGAACAGCATCAGTAGTTTTCAAGCTGACCCTGCTGTAGCCTGCGAGACTCCTCAACTCAGCCAGGCAGAAAGAAAAGAGATGAAGAATGCACATCAAGTCACAGGAGAGCTGATGGGAAAGTGATACACAGTGAGTGACCTGGAGAACAATGCATCTCTGCTCGGCCTGTGGGCTGCTGGCAGGCTGATAGAGAAGAGATAGAAGAGACATAGACTGACTCATGTAGCTGAGTCTCATAAGCAGATCTGTGAGCGTGGTGATCCAACCTGGCGTCCATATGTGGGAGGACAGGCTTTGCTTTCACGACCACTCCATCGTCTTTAAAAAAAAAAAAAAAATGACAAGAAGTGGTTGCTAACTGGTGATGCACGAGCAGATGTTTCCATATGATGATTGAAGTGGTTCAACACATATGGACTTTAACACATAGGACCTTTAATATTTGATTTTTGAACTGTATCAGTTTCTAGTGTCACAATATCAGAATTATGTCTCTAAAACCAGATTTAAACAATTAAATTAGAGCTACCCAACTACTTCAATACTTTAACCTATGAGCAAAACCATGAAGCAACATCACTGCGTCACTGCTGTCATTTTTTCCTGCTGTCTCTCGCTCGTCTCTGTAAGATAAATAAATCCGTATCTTCCTCAGTTGGGATTCAGTTTGGGTTCTAGTGGGCTTCTACGTATGGTATGTTGGTTTTTCCCCCTCACAGAGATTTATTTTTCCACTATGATTTGTAGAACCGGAGTAACTGACTTTCTTCTTCTACTGTGTAATCCTGAAAAAAATGGAATCAACATCCATATGGCAACATTTTCTGCTGAGCGTCAGTGCACACTACCAGAACATAAAACGTCAGCTTCACCCATTATGTTTTCTGGAGTATTCAACTGCTTGACAGATTTAGTAGAGAGTACCTTAATATTGTGGGGTTTTTTTTGTTTTGTTTTGCAGCAATTAAGTTTCAATGTTGCACATGCAATGTAACCGTGTGTGCTGTTTATCTGTTTACAGGCTCTACAGTGAAAACCTTACTTGATAGTGAAAAAACTCTTCAAATGAGTGGAGACCCTGAGGAACTTGCAGTTATTAACGGTGTAGCTGATGTTGGTCAGGACAATTTTCTTCTTATACATTTTCCCCACTTCAAAGTCCTAAAATAGACCAAAACATTTCAAACAATAAATACATGAACTCCTGTTTTTTTATTTTTTGTTTGTTTCTTTTTAACAAAAAAAACCTGTTGAATGGTACCTTGAAGTGGATGACCTCTGGCTTACTCCTGAATGGAGGCCCTTTTAACTCTTTTCCGAGAATTCTTTTAGCAGTCACGTTGAGCTTTCCACTCGTCATTGGAGGTTCTTCTTGCCTTACTTTTGTTAGCACCAGTGTCGTCTTCTCATTGGGGATCTTCTGTAACCACACAAGGAAGCAAAAACTGCTGAGTTTTAATAATCTACTATAAAATACTTCAGGATTCAGTCTAACATATCTAACATACTGCATGGCTCACATGTTTTTCCAACGTCAGCCATTAAAATGGACATCTAATATCTTACGGTCTCTATATATACAGCTTATTGCTGATATGTCAACATCATCACACATATATGCTGATAAAATATATCTGAGGTTATTTTAAAGGGCACAGACATATAGGCAGCACTCTGGCTCCAGTTTCTCCTGCCATCAAAAACATGCTAAGTTAATTCTCCCATCACCATGCCCTTGGCCATGCTTACAGCTGGAGTACCGGCTGCACTAATAGTTAGGATGGATTAAATGAAGGGAATGAGTTTCTCTGTGAGGATTAATAAAGGATATCTTACCAATACTTGATTTTCAGCAGTGGTACTCAGTACATATTGTCACAATCTTCTAAAAATAGCGTACTAAAAGTAGCTTTATTACAAATGATTTTTTGTGTCATAAATAATATCCCCCCCTCACCAACAAAAGTGGATAAGCAGAAGAAAATGGATGGATGGATATCATTTTGGATTCAGATATTGGTGTCAAAGACAAAGTACTCCTTTGATTCCTTGCTTTGAGAAATATTATTACATTGCAATTCCACTGTCATTTATCAAGAGTCAAAGTTTTCATGTTGTGTTATGTGAGGAAAAGCTGATGAGTAAACTGTGAAAAGCATTTTAATTTATCTACATTACATCTATCTGCAACACTGTGGTTTTTCCTTATTCAGCATTTTGTAGTTTTTTTCCTGCCATGTTTTATTGTGTATTGTAGAGCACTTTTATAACTTTGTTAGAAAGTGAAGTGTTGACATTTAAATCACCGTTCTCCCCCACATGAATCATCTCTTTAGCTCTGTTATATTGCTCTGCTCTGCTATTGCGCTGGCTATGACTGTGTTGAGAAGTAGCCTTTGATGAGGGCATCAGTCTGATCTGTACTTTAGGAAGAGAGATCACTTCCACTCGGCTTGTCGCTTGCCCAGACCTCCGAGCTGCAA
Organism: Archocentrus centrarchus; assembly: GCF_007364275.1. NCBI lineage: Eukaryota > Metazoa > Chordata > Actinopteri > Cichliformes > Cichlidae > Archocentrus > Archocentrus centrarchus. Next base: position 27,678,882 of record NC_044352.1, on the reverse strand, counting down.
CGCTGTGCTCACTCTGGACTCAGAGGCACCAGCACAATGAGAAGTGATGTCTGTCGCCCCACATTTAGAGAGCGCCGGGGCGCCAGATTAGACGGAAAGGAGTCTCACCTCCGTGCCAATAAGCTAGTGTAGAAACTCTCACCTTTACCTTCAAATCCCATGGAGCAGCCTCATAATTTTCACTATAGGCCAACTCTGATGCAATCAACTATTACCTACAGTATGATGGCTGGAAAGCCTTGCAATTGGTTGAACAGAAATGGAAAAAAATTGGCTAGCATTCTCTCTAATGTGACTAATCACATTAAGGCTTAATCGTAATATTTACTATTTCATGCCAAAAAATAAATAAATCAAGTCTTCAAAAAGAGCTCTTCCTCATTCCCTCTGCACTGAGGCCTGACTGTTGACTTTTTACACAGCTGACCTGATGTATGTATGTTTTATGGCATCTCTTTTCACCTGCCAGAAATAAGCTTCACAGTGACCATGTGGAGTTTCATGTAATTCCCACAACAAATCCCAACAGTCTAATGTACATGCTCCCACCATCTAGCAGGAGTCTCCAAGTGCAGTCTTTAGAATAATGGCGTGCCTGCTGAATGGTACGTGATTTATGGACGTTTAAATTTAGCTGCTTGCATGGGTTTGCTTTTGGTTGGCTGTTGTTTTAGCGAACCTTGTTGTGTTGGTTCCAGAGCCCAGAGAATTCAGGCTCGGCCAGGCTGTCAGTCCGGATCTGGTGGTCCACTTTCTCCTCGCTGTCCTCAGTTTCCTCCAGGTCCTCAGCATCAGAGCAAGCTGACGATGCTGATGAGCTGCTGGTGTCACCTAAATCTCTGATCTGCTGGACAAATACACACACACACAAACAGACATGATGCATTATACATGCTCAAAATGCCCTTTTAATAGTCATTTCATAAATGGCATCTCAGATCTTAGATTCCTCTCACAATTGTGTCTCTCTCCTCAGTGGCTGATGGGGGAATGGGATCCAGGTAGTACGGGAGCATCTCACTTGCCCTCCTCAGAGATAGGAACTTGTCAGTAGTTGAGGGTTTGGGCAGCAGTGCCTGCTTCCTCTGCTTCTTATTTATCAGTTGTTCCTCCTGAAGGATCTTTGAAACAATCTCCACTCTTTTTGACTTCTGACTCTCCTCAAATTCCCTGAGAAGGGTAAATCAACAACACTGCATTATCCTGAAATGGGGTCATGCATTCCTCAGCACACAGTGAGAGAAAACACCCACACGTTGCTGCATGGAGTGGGAGTGGAGGACTTGCATGTGGGAGAGGAGAGGAGAGGAGAGGAGAGGAGAGGAGAGGAGGGAGGACATACCCTTCTTTTTGTTTTATCTCCTGCTGTTGTTTCTGCAGGTGCATATGTTTGATACTGTTGATGCCCTGGGCCTGCAGGGATTCTCTCAGTTGTCTTTGTTGCTGTTCTTTCTTCTGGGCGTTTGCTCTGGCTCTGTTTTGTTGGACCCGTAAATTCTCCTAAGGAAACAATGGCGGATGAATAAAGCTATATTTGGCCCCGTGCGGCTTTAGGATTGAATTGATTGTTTGAAGGCAGAGATGTGACACAGAGACATTTTCTCTTAAGTTATAGAATTTGCTCTGAGTCGTATGTTGAATCAGAAAATACGGCAATAAACAAAAGATGAGACATATGCTGTTCTCTCGCTTACTTGGGTCGCTTCTATGTTCGTTTTCAGTGACTGTACAGCCTCTATCCGCTTTTCCAGTAACTCCCGGTTCTGCTTCTCCCTCTCAGCCTCTTGCTGATGCATCCTGAATGAAACGGGGACACATGCTAAGCACGCAAATGTCAAATACAGTACAGACAGAAAACGCTATAATTTCTTTGCGTTAAAACCCAGAGGTTGAACCATGTGACATGATATCTGTGACATGATAAGCAGAACAAGAGGACAGAAATGAACTCAGCTTAGATCGTAAATATTTAAAAATCTTTTAAAAAAGTATAACTTCATTTTTGACAGATTAAATAACTTTTTAGACCAGCTGGCCAATGAAGATCAAAAGTGTGACGAGTAATAGCTTTTTTTTCTTTCTTTTACTTCCTTCTTTTTTCTCTTTTTTAATTTTTATTTTAAAATTTTTTTTGAGTAATAGTTTATGTTTCCACATTATTTTCAGCCACAGATAAATGCATATTTGATAAGCCTACATACATTTGTACATACAGTTTATACAGGACTTAGTCAAAATTGTGTGTTCATAGCATGGAAATGACATGTCCACAAGGTCAACTGTTGCGGCTTTTTGCTGTTTCTCAGAGTTTTTGGCTTTCCAGACAGCAGTTTTTATTTTGTAGTATTTGCTCACATGAACAAATAATAAAATATAGAATCAAATTCCTTTGAATTGGACTTGACTCCATTTACACAAAGGAGTAAACAAAACTCAAATTTACATTTATCCAATATCACGCAGGATTATTATACACCAGAACAGAATCGATTGGCTTTAGTATTTAGTGTTTTTTTTTTAGAAACATTAAGATTTTAATAGATTTTTTTCTGCTCAGATCTGGCTGTCTATTCCCTTTCAGCTAGATCACTAATGTAATGAATCTGAGCTCTTTCAAGTGTCATGTCTACCCTGCTTGTAAAACAATTTGCCGGTATGACTAAATGATCAATAGGACGTGTCAGCTCTCCACGAGTCCTCTGAGATAATTCACATCTTCGTTTTACCTCTTTGACCCTGTTTATTGGTTTAAAAGCTGATTACCTTTTAATGGTCTGTTTCAAGTACTTGGCAGCTATTTTACGGCTTGCCCGGCCCTCTTCGATTTTCTTCTGACATTCCGTCTCCTCTTTCTTTAGCACGGCTGCCTGTTTACTATCAGAACAGAATCACAGACACTTAAACACAGAGCATTATCATCACATGGGTATTTCTGGTTTGTGATAGAGGTGTCTCATAAAAATAATCACACACTTTAAATAAAAGACTTTAAACAGCAACAAAAATGTTGCTACAAGAAGCATTTCACTCAGGTTATGTGCAATGCATCATACTTAGTTATTCATATAATGACAAATCACTTTGAATTTTCTATGCATAATAAGCATACAAAGTTAGGAAAAAAAACAAGCATTCAGAAGGTAAATATGGCTGTTTTCCATACTCCCTCAGATTCTTCATCTTGTGTTGCAGGTTCTGGCTGGTTTTCCTCTCCCGCTGCATCCTTGCTGCTGCCTTCTGGGCTTTAAGAACCTGGAAGCGCTGCTCCTCTTCCTGCACCTCCCGTCGGAGCAAGGAGCACCTGCCAAGCTCAACTTCCACCTCACTCAGCTCCAGTCTGAGGAACAAGGACAAATGCATGCAGATGGAATAAAATCAGACTGTTTTGACAGTTTTCATACTGATTTTTTTTTTCTCCACCCACAGAAATATACTGATTACAAGCTGTGATCAAGTTTTGAAAATGTAAAATAGAGGGACCAAACTTTATAGTCAGTTTGACCTTTCAGACATTTTGCACTGCAAATCACCAAAACTATTCCTAGCAAACATTTCCTCATTCATTCATTTCAATCTAATCCGATAAAGAACAAAAGAAAAATTTAAAAAAAGAAAAAAAAAAAGGTTTGCTGGGTTATTACAAGTTAAGACTTCTGCTTGATTTGTGGCTATGATGTACATTAGGTTACTGCTTAACATTTTTATTTATTCTATAAATTTCTTTAAACTGCAGAACCAGCTGGTCTGAGAGGTGAGCTTAAACCTGGTTGTAGGATTCTTTAAAAAACTGTAAACCTGCATTGAAACTATTACAGGATGCGATTTCCCTCAAGAAAAACCCACACCTCCTAACAGCAGAGTGAGAAAGGATTCCTTACGGATTTTACACACAGCAAAATTGTTTACAGCCTCTAATACTGTATCGAGTAACCAGGCTTTATGACTAAAAAGTGCACTGAAGAAAAAAAAAACTCAAGGGTCTGCAGACCTGTGGGTGTGTTTTTACTCAGATATCACTGAAATACAATCCACAAAGACCAGTTAGGAAAATATATCCTAAGTTTGAAGCTTCATCAGACACCCAAACACAGCAAGGAAGTTCAGTTATATCCTGACGATTGTAAACAGCAGCAATGTTCTTGCTACAAAATAATCTCCCACCCTCTGTGTTTGCTCTCAGTGTCAAGGCAGGTGGTGTAATTGAGGCAAATAAGGGTGCTGCCCTTTTCAAACAGGACTAGTGCCTGTTAGAAGAAGAAGACCTATTTTCCTCTTGGACTCACTCTAGTTGCTTCAGCTCAGTGCTGATGTGGCCCTCGAGCTCCTCCTCGCTCTGCAGCCTTTCACCTAGATGCCTATGCTGGGCACGCAGTCGAAACAAAGCCACGCTGACAAATTTTAAAGGGAAAGACAACAAATTTAGACAAAATAAAAGCATCAATCTAAAGTACAGACTAGTCGGTTTATTTTAAACTCACCTGTTGTCTGTCACTTTCTGTTGTTCTATCTCTCTCTCCAAGTTATCCCTCTGCTCCAACAAACTTTGAATATTCTGTTGGCAGAGTTTTCGCTTTTCTCTGCACGAGATAAAGAAGACAAGCTGCAGTGCTGACATAGAGAAACACCAAAATTGTGAACATTTTCAAGGCAGTTAAAGTGGAATGTGTTCAGAGCACCAGGCTAATGGATTTCCTTGAGGCCACTGCAACAACAGGGAGGTAATTCTTTTGCCTAACAAGGTAATCTAATGACGATATTGGAAAGCTGAGAGTGGACACACTCCGCAACAGCTTTGAATTGCCCAATGTTCCTTTTGCAGTCTAATGGTGTGCGACACAACAATCTGCGACCGCGGCAAAAGGCTGTCATAAAAAGAAAATTGTGGCACATGGTACGACAAGCGCAGCAGGATGGTTGAAATATAGGTGCGCTTAGGTTCCATTAAACGCACGTTTAATGTGGCTATAGTATAACTTCACATTGACCATTGACGCTCTGCGCTAAAGGAAGATGACAGACACTTTCCATGGAACTGCATCACAGTCCATCAGGTGCTCAATGGTTCATGGTGCAGACAAATAAAAAGAGCGAAGAAAAGTGGGGAGAGAGGACATTATGAGAAATGTCCTCTCCTCAGCTGAAATGATTTCCTGCAATTTGCAGAATCAGTTGGTACAGAAATGATTGGCCTTGTGTGAGGAGAGGAGGCTCAAAGGAAAGTGGAGCAACACAGGGAATTTTTTTTTTTTTTTTTTTTGAAAAGACGGAGCAACAGCTTGTGTTTTTCCTTAATTCTCACAAAACAAGCTTTTCTACTGGTACTGGTTTCTGTAGCGTCTAGAAAGGCTCACAAAAATCTATCTAGGTAAGGAGCTTCTGCAGCTCTAGAGGTCTGTCGGTGCCAAGTTCAGACCTGGCTTTCAGCACGTCATGCTCCTTCTGTTGGTGAAAGCAGTCCAGCTGGTCGAGGTTTCGTCTCAGCTTGAACATCCGTGCTGTCTCGGCATAACTCCTCTTCTTACCACTGTCAGCCATAACCGCAAGGTCACCGTCATCATCACCTTCACTGTCGTCCTCTCTTGGGGCAGATGCAAAATGACGTTTTAAAAAGGCTCCTTATGGGATACGATCTTATTCACAGAGTGCCTGCATGTATTGAGGTATACGATGTAGCAAACTTTTAATTAACACAGGAATTAAAAACACAAACTGAACTTTATTGTTTTTTTGTCTACAATGCACACAAAGATTAAAAAAAATCAAGGATTAACACAGGTATTTTGGTTTAACTGTCTAACGGTTCACAAAAAATAAGAAATACCCACTCAGACAATTCTTCCAACCAGTCCAAATCAGGAGGAAGGTCTGGATCTTCAGCTTTAAAGATCTCATCACCTGGACCATCTGAAATATATGAGCATATCCCAGTCTCTTAAACCCAAGGCTGTTTTGTGTAGTTATGGATTAAATAACACAGGTATCTGTGCGACTTAAAGTCTCATTTTGCAAACTACATGAAGCAACGGGATCTGTCATTTACCTTCAGTGTCCTCACGTGGGCTGAGGTGGACATCCAGCGGTCCACACCTGTCAGACGGGCTTCTCCTGTCTTCTACGTCCATTTCACTTTATTTATGAACGGCACACAACACTCAACACGCCTTATAGGTTTAACAAAACCTTTAACATTTCTACCAAGCAACATAACATTCAATAACCGTATTGATATTTCTAAAAGAAAATTGGCGTGTCTTTTATTTATTAGTTGAGCTAGCTTGAAAAGCAAGAAACTTGGGCCAACTAATGCTAAAATAATGCAGTGTCTGGGCTGTGTCACACTTACAATAAAAAATAAATACATTTGCAAAGCTGTTACCTTTTTTTTTCCTTCCTTTTTTAAGTTCGTCTTTCTTTCTCTTGCTCAGACAGCTTCTCAAAATTACTTTTTCTCTGAGCAAGCGTAGCTCGCCATGTTTGCTACTGTTTCCAAGGAAACGTGACGCGAGGGGCGGAGTCTAGCCGCCCCCGAACCTTCCGGGTCCAACAAATACTAACCAGCAACGAAATATACCCGAGAAAGGCTCAAATACAAGCTCATCCAGTTTGGCGTTGTGTAGCAATGAATAGGAGACAGTCACAGACGTTATAAGAGTACGTCTAGACTTTCATTTAGCATGAAAACATCTGTAATGTAGTCTTTTGTGGGTGCTGCTGTCCTTCACTCGTCTCATTCACACTACTGATTCTAAAGATTTTCTAATCCAAAATGACTCTTTCTTTCTTTCTTTCTTTCTTTCTTTCTTTCTTTCTTTCTTTCTTTCTTTCTTTCTTTCTTTCTTTCTTTCTTTCTTTCTTTCTTTCTTTCTTTCAGCAGTGCATCTTTCCTCTCACTGTTTTATTTCCCTGGCCTGACATCAGTCGAGAAGCCAGAGAGCGGAAAATATCTCAGTTGATTCAGAGACAATGATAAATCCCTGTTATGCAAAATCTTTTGTCAAGCATGCACAACCCCATCTGATATACACTGGGAAAAAGGCATGTATTTCTAGCTGATCAGTGGCTTATTGCACTAGCACAAGCCTTCTTTTCCTATTTGGCATTATTAAGCTTTCATTGAGCTCATCATCATTTTGGAAGAGGAGGGAGAAATGTGTGTTTTACTGTATGACACGCTGAAGTCATGTGACAGGCTTAGAGGAATATTTTTTATTACAGTACTGTAAGAGACCTGATAAATAGTGCGAGGATTCGTGCAGTATAAGGGTGCATGACTGTGATGTATGGAGGCAGACTTTGTTTGTTTTTTCGAGATAACGTAACTGCAGTAGAAACAGGGAGCTCAGCTGATATAAAGAATGGATCAACAGGAGAAAAACAGAAAGATATGAGAGAAAATACATGATGGTGAAAAGAGGAGCCTAATAGAAATGAGAAGGAATTTGTGGACATTAAATGCACTACTCTGTGTACCATAGTCCAATATTTTCACATCAGAAGACCTTGCGGAGCCCAGGCGGTGGCAGGGTGGTGTGAATCCACTGCGACTGGTCTTGTTAACCTTTAAGGGGTGGGTGGCAATAAACAGAAGCACCCGCTGAGGGAAAGAGCTTGAAAATAATGCAGTTAAAAACTTTGATCATATCAAAACGAACAATGACATCCACAAAAACAACATCAGCATCAATTTATTAACCAGATCCAGATTCAGGAAGAATGCGATGAACATTTATTTGCATTTGATTGCATAGATTAGTTCAACTTCATTTAGTTGTACTACATGCCCCCTTAAATAGACCACATTTGCATTAGCTGCTTTGCTTAACGAGACCCGTTATTCTACTTTCAGTGTTTTCCAGGCATTTTTATACATTTGATACTTTAAAGTAGGCATGACAGGAAAGAGGAGGGGGCAGTGAGAGACGAGGACTGCCATACAATGCAGGAATCCTTCTCCCTCCCATCCCTACATTCTTTAATATGACATTCCTGTCAACTTACTGTACTGATGTTTTATCTAATCTCAACCTAGTTCCTTTAGTGGCTAAATCTCTTGAAACTGTGGCCTTTGATCGCTCACACCAGAAAGTGTTTGATCCCTCAGAAAGAGTCTGATCTTATGTGCTATAGGAAAGAATTATATAACAGTCTGGGGTGGAGGCGTGGATGTGAAAGTGTACATTACTGTAGGCCTATTTCACTAGGAACCTAGCAACCCATGTGCAGGTTCTGGAGGGTGAGTTCCTGAAGCACCAATCCAAATGACACACACACATCTGTAAAGCTTTAAAAGCTGGGTTTGCAACATGGCAAACAGGGCATATGCTTACATGTCCACTACAGAGAAGTATATTTCAAAATTCAACTATATAGTTCTATTATGCAATACTGCATGCATTTGACGCTCCTGTACATAAAAATTGCCCTTTAGAGAGGCAATATTCACCATAACTTCAATGTACTGAGTGAATTCACGAATGTAAGCCTATATGACACCTGCTAGTCTTTTTTTTTTATAATGGGGGAAGGCCCCCTGCACACTTTGGGCCCCACTGGGCGCCCCCAGCGTTTGTTCTTGTTCAGCAGAAAGAATTACAACTTCATTTGAGCCACTAACTATTTAATGGAGATGAGTCAAATGTGTCAAACATTACATAATATATTGAAGTCCTATGCTCGTGATGCCTTCCTGCACCCCCCGCCTTCTGTGGCCAGATTCAATCTGACGTTTAGAGGCCAAACGACGGAGGGATCGACAGATTAGTGAATCTCTCTCTCTCTCTCCCTCCCTTTTTTCCTCTTACTCCGTCTCTCTCCATCCCTCCCTCACTCGCTTTCTGCGCTGTTGGTGGATGACAGGCGGCGGCAGCGGCGGAGGATCGGCTCCTTGTTTCGGTTGGACCGGGAGTTTTTTTTGTTTTGTTTTGTTTTGTTTTTTTCCTTAGGCGCACTCTGCTCTTGCGCGCTCCTGGACGCAGCGCAATCGGGGAGCTCACCATGGGGTCACCATCACCTTCACCTTCAGCGCCACACTTTACTTTCTTCTCCACGGCGCTGGATCAGGACGAGAGTGCACTAAAAGAATAATAATACTAATAATAGTAAAGTCCTGTGGGCGTTATCGCCGAATTGAGGGGAAACTTTTTTCTGAAATTACATATATATTAATCTAACAGCGTGTGGAATGGAGATCCCAACTTTCCTCCTTTCGGGTCTCGCTCTGCTCTTCGTCGGAGGGGATATTTTCACCAGGTGAGATCAGCCATGCTTTTTCACTTCACGCAGGTGTCTGATGCGCTTCTCAGTGCGGAGCGCTCCGAATATTCAGGACGAAGTTAGGCGTAAAATTTAAAGTCAAATCATAAATTATAGTAAAAAATGATAGAATTTAGAATGATGAAACATGGAAAGCAACACATTTGTGTGGATAGGATCCCCCCCACCCCGGTTTAAAGCAATAAACCGAGCTTCTTCGTGATTCAAAATCGCATGCCAGTTTAAATCTTGCTTGTTGTGCAACCTCCTCCCACGACTCGACGTTAGCAAAACTCACGTTCACGTTTACTCACGGAAAAACTGACTTTTCCGTGCGTTACTTCTACATGCTTACATAAAACTACTTCTACACCCACAATGTGAAGTCTGCCTTCTTCTCAGTTTTGCCACGGCCAAATGAACCTGATGACACCATTTGCATAATGCATATATGCATATTAAAAAGTGATTGTTTTCTACCCCCTCCCCCGGAGATGAATACCAGCTGAGTGGGTGCGTTTTTTGCGTGGCAGATAATGTCACCAACCTCCAGGGGGTGACATTATCTGCCACATAAGGGGTCAAATACGTCAGATGATGCAGGCCTCATACTGTAGCAAACAGACTGCATTTAAATAGAATATCATGCAGATGCTCAGTTTGGGCAGTTACAAAAGAGAAGAGCGTGCAGGTGCTGCTGGTACCTTCAGTCATGAATGCATCCCTGAGGTAGGGTTATTACAGATGGTGTATAATACGCTAAAACGTCTTAAAAAATGATCCAGTCATACTCAGCAGGGGAGAGAGTGAAGAGTGAGATTGAATTTTTTCAAATTTCAACCATTTGAAAGGATTTAACAAGGTCGTCATGTTGAAATCTTCTGACGTGACTCTCAGGATAAATGACCCTCTTACAGTGATTTCTTGAAAACAGCCACAAGCCAGATCTTGTCTAAACTAGATTTTAGCGCTTTGTTTTCAGTAGAGCCCTACATTAGTGTGCACAGAATTTCCTTAAGCTTTCATAAGCATTCAACTTATGGGATAATCAGCATCTACTACTGATCCCTACTTTCCCAAAGCTTACAGTACTTGCTGCTGAGTGCTTCCACACTGAAAAGGGGAAAGGGTGACTCTCCCTAAGCTTTGAGGGAAATTTGGGAAAATCACCTCTATTGTCCCTCTTGGCTGTTCACCAGTAGAGGGAGTAATAGCTATTGTAATTGGATTTTCCTGCCTCTAGTCACTGCTGTTATTATTTTGTTCTCAGTACAATGCAGAGTGTGGGCTTTTTCTTGCACCTCATTATGTGTCATTTCTCTCTCTCTCTTCTGCTTGCTCTCTCTCTCTCTTACACACACACACACACACACACACACACACACACACACACACACACACACACACACACACACACACACACACACACACACACACACACTTTGCTGTTCTGCCTTGTAGAAAAAACCTGCACACAGTTTTCCTTCCTCGCTCCTGCTCTGCACAGAATCACCCTGATTCTCTTTTTAGCTCCTCGTTTATCCATTTCACAAAAGTTGCTTAGCTAAGTTGCGCCTCGCCACCTTTGGTGTTGCATGAATTTCGCAGTTTTTTCTTTCCAGCTGAAGTGTCACCCTTCACTTTACTGAGTACAATCTGTGGCATCTAAATGGACTGTATAATATCTGCAACAGAGGAGGACTGGACTAGAAAACATACTGTTGCCTAGCAGAGATAAGCACCATCTTTTGGTCATCACTGGGCCAAGATGAAAATGCCCTGACGTGATAAATATTAAATAGAGAGCCAGATATGTGTTGATCCATCCCTTAAAATGCTCCCTAACAAATGCATTGCTTGCTTTAGCTGCAAAAATCTATCATGCCTAATCTTTTCAGGGAATATCTTAGCCTTTTTTAGAAGAGCAAACCAATACTTTATGACTTGCTTTTAAAGATTTAGGTCTTCAGTGGGACCCAGTGGGCTTGAGTCGGAGAGCAACAGAAAGGCCGGGAATACAGAGTGCGTTAAGAAAGGGATTAACACAATTACCGACTGTATAATCAAATAGTTTTCTGTAAATGTTGCATGACAGTTGAAACTTTCATGGCTACAAATTGCAGATTTATTTATTTTATAGTAGGCTTATTATCAAAAATCAGTATACCTGCCATGATGGGCAATGCTTGTTTTGTTCCAATGTGGGAAACTTTAAGGAGACTGCACAGAACTGACATTCATACAAAATGGCAGGCGTTTAGTATACTGCACTACACAGCTGAGATGATTTCAAACACAGGCTAAAGCCTTTTCATTAGATTTTGTCACTTTGAAAAAGGATTAATGTGTTTTAGCCTTTTTGTATTGGGAGCAAAGATGTGACTAATATAATAACAATGGCTCTGTTTTACGTGTGTTGGTCATTAGTCATGTTATTAATTACACCCGCGCTTCTCCTGCAGCCGCTGTCCACAGTGGGTTTTTACCACAGAGGCCAAAGATCATTTTTTTTCAAAAGAAATGCAACTAGAAAGATCAACTAAACCCTGACTTGTTCTCATTCATGCAACATTTCGAGCCGACACTGACAAAAGAAAAAAATTTAAAATCAAAACCATAAATGTGTTTAACTCAATTTCTTAGATTCCCTGTAGCTGCACAACAGCATAAGCTTCCAGTGGTTTACCGTTGATAAGAATTTATTGTGAAGCAGCAGCTAGATAAAGTGTTGAGTCTGCAGTGTTAATATAATTAGACTTCATTCAGCTCTGATTGCAGCAGATAAGTCAGCAGCGAGTCACAAAGACGGGAACATAAATCAGAGCTCTAACCAGCATGGACTCCCGTGACGTGCAGGTGCTACTAAAGATAGCTGAACATACTGACGCAGCTGCCTGCACGGCCAGATTAAACATAATATTTTCATGCATGTCAGTGTGGTTATCACCAGCTGACTGAGAGTTGAAAGGAGAGTCATGATTGCAGGCTACAACAGTAATATCTCAAAAAACATATTAAGTCCAGTAAAGCAAAACTTATGAAAGAAATGACCAAAGCAGATTAAAGTGGATCTATTGTGCTTTCTATTTTTTTCCTCTTATATTTATACTGTTAATTGTGGTGGAGTGTCATATTAAACAAGTCAAAAGTTGCATATAATGAAGTGTTTGCACAAATGATCCCTGTGAGCGAAAACTTCAGGCTTGCGACTGTTCAGTTTCAGATTTTCTACTCTCAGATTTTAATGTCATCATAGAGAGGGGATATCCTTAACATGATGTACCTGGCTGTGAGCACAGAAGCGCCACCCACCCGTGTTCAAACTTTCTGTTTGCGAGGGGGAGCCAATCATAAGAAAGCTGGCTTAAAGGGAGGAGGAAGGAAGGAAGCTAAAATTGTTCGTCTCAGACAGCGGATGAACTGAGGGGCTGCGCCGAGGTCCAGTGTGGTCCAGTATCAGATAAATAAGGATTATTTTGACTTAGTTTGCTGAACTCCAAGAATAAAATGATAGATCCTGTTATGAGCATATAAGGCGTCCTTTAAAGAGGGCCTTTGTTGTAAAAGAAATGCATTAAATACCTAACACAAACAGGACAAGCTACTAACTTGCAAGCCTCCTGGGATAAATGCTGGATTACTGACAGAGCAAAACTGACCCTGAAGCCTATTTGGGCGCAAAACCTTTGGGACTTGATTCCTGAACTCTTTATGAGCCCCATTGTGTCAAATGTAGACTAAAATACGCAGAGTGTAAGGAGTGTGGGGTCGGCGTGTTCCCAGTGCCCCACTGCAGGTAAACCTGGCCCTGCACAGGAGCTAAGCTTGACAAATGCTTATAATCTTACTGTATTTTGATGACTAGTCCAGTGTTTAGCTTATAGCACAAATGGGAAGAGAATTTGAGTATTATGATTGAACTTTTCAGAAGGACAAGCAGAGGAGGTCACTCCCCACCTTGTTTTCATGTGGACATGTAGTTTAGCAGCAGGTGGCTGCAATTGCTTCATGCAGGAGGATTTAATCTCAACATTTCATGATCTTTCTGGCTTGTCATACTTGTCCTCAAACCCACACTCAGGTGAAACCCTTGTCCTTACTAATCCCCATGAGAGGCTGACTCAGTGGATAAATCCCTCCCACCAATCCCGAGAGGACGTTTTCCAGTAACACAGTGTTTTGATCGTGTTCCTCCGGCTGCATGATCTGGTTCTAAAGCCCGACTCTGCATTGGCTGCGGGGTGAAGTGATGCGGGCACACCTCAGTTCCTCCCACTAGAAGCCTCCTACTCGATTTATGTTAACACACCGCACGCAAATGGGTAAAAGAAACAGTTCAGGACAGGTTTGCTGATTTCATTAATTTCTTGATGACTACAGATGTATTTATTTGTTTGTTGTTTTTTCAGTAATTAAAAGAAAATCTCCTTTATTAGCACATTTGGTCTGAGCGTACAGTAGCTGCAGTTTAAAAGCAAGAAAGAAAAAAAAAGAAACTGTAATTTTTCATGTGCTCTGGACGCCAGTGCGCGACAGTATTTTCTGTGCAGTTCTGCAGTTCATTCTATGATAATATTCAAGCCATGCGTCAAAATGATTGGCTTCGTTTAGTCCAGTGGTGGAGTGATGCGTGACAACATGATGCGTGATGAAAGCTAGTCAGTGACAAATTATCCAAGTTTGGAGATGCTCTGGGTCTTCAGGCCCTCTAAAATAGCACAGGATATTCACTGACCTGAACACGAGCCCTGCAGCAGTTTCCATTCGGATAAGGACCTCTCTAACAACTGCTCTGTACGGTATGATCATCCCACAGACTCCATCACAGTGGGTTTTTTGTTTTTTTTATCAGAGGCAGAGACAGAAGCCCTTTGTTTAGAGACACCATTATGTAACTAGAGTATCTGGGTTCATACCTCTGAACTGCTAACATGTCCTTGAGCAATTCATTGAATCCCTCCCAGCTGTTTTGTAGTCGACCTCTGAGCCTCCTGCAGAGGGAGGTGGGCACGACATGTCTTGTTTTCAGTGAGAAGAAGAAGAAGAAAGAGCGCCAGACTCACAGATTTTGTAATAGAGGGGTGACGTTACTTTTTTTTTTTTTACTTACTTTTTTGGTTTGGATAAGATTTGGTCCAAGATGTTCTTTAAAAAACATTGAAATCAACTTGAACTCTAAACCATAATACGAGAAAAAGATTAAGTCAAAGATTAAAAAAAAATACAGCTAAATAAAATGGTTTTGCATTTTGAGGTAATGCTTTAATAATCACCAGGGTTAAAGCAGGCCGGAACAATCTGGACTCTTTACACATGTTGTTAAATTATGTTTTTTGTGAAGTATACTAATTTTGCTTTATGCTATTTAAAGGTTGCACAAAAATATCAGGCAGTTTAGTGCAGGGGAAACTGGTTAGTTTGCAGCACTGTGGTGCAGAGCAGGCTGTAGTGTTCATGCTGTCAAAGGTAGCAGATATTATATTTAAGATTTATATTTCAGGTGATGATGCTGATTAGATTCACTTACCAAATTTGACCTTTTATGATGACATTAAATCATCCACACAGCTCATGAAACGTGTTTATATCGTGTCAAATTCAGTTGGCTGGATTCACAAAGAGCAGTGATATCAGAGCAGCAGCAAAGAAACACAAAGAAAAATCTGCAACTTATGTGCAAGTAATTATTTTCCCCGTGCTGCACAGCTACACCTGAACCTAGCCCCCCCCCCCCCCCCCCCCACCCCGCGCCAAATCCCATTTTAATCCTTCAGAATCACAGCAATCCTGCCCCCACTTTGAGACCAGCCCCGCCTAAAGGGGAGTGATGTTGCTTTTTCCCATCATAATGAAGATATAGTTTTAATGATAGAATTATTTGTGAGATTTCAAAACGCTCAGTGATATGCAAATGCAAAAAGAAGCACAGACCCTTAATTATTACTCACCATTAATCATGGTGAGAGCAAGTCTGAGCACTCAGCGCAGGTTAAGTTCTTAAAAAGTCTTTGGGTGTGCAGATTTGTGTAGTTTAGTTTTTGGCCACTTGAGGCACTGTGGAGTAATTCATTTATATGTTTGTGCACTTCATTCAATTACACTCAGCAACACAAAGGATTATTAGTATAGAAATATATATTCTTAGAGAGGATTGTTGGGATAAACGGGAACAAAAAAGAACGACAAATCCAAGTTTTGTTTTTTTTTAATGTTGACCTTTTATTTTTAATATATACATTTGTGTTAGAAAATAAAAGTACAGGAAGAAGTGGAACACTCTACAACACAATTAAGACTATCAAACATTATCAGGGTGCAAATCTAATCAATAAAACATCTGTTGTGCTGCATGGCGGAGCAGCACAGACCCTTAATTATTACT
The DNA here is from genome assembly GCF_007364275.1 of Archocentrus centrarchus. Classification (NCBI taxonomy): domain Eukaryota; kingdom Metazoa; phylum Chordata; class Actinopteri; order Cichliformes; family Cichlidae; genus Archocentrus; species Archocentrus centrarchus. The sequence continues at coordinate 27,663,248 of NC_044352.1, read as the reverse complement.
GCTAATGTGGTGCGAACGCACAGAGAAACCCACACCCATAAATTTGAAGCAGCTGTTTAGTAATTTAACTATTTATTTATTTATGTTTTATTGAGATTTATTCAATTCAAATTTCAATGCTACTCATTCCACACAGAGCCAATAAATACAGTGACGATCAGGGCACTAATAATCTGGAGTTTAGGTATCGATCCGAGTGAGTATATGACACTGATTAGGGTTGGTAGTGTGTGCTGTGCGTTACATTCACAAAAAAAAGGCACCATAAATTTGAGTGAAGCTGCTGCTCTTTGTTTTTCATCTCCCCAACTGTTTAATGTTAGCTCACAAACAGACGGCAGTTCCAGGCCCTGAGAGAGGCGTTTAATGAAAGTGAAATGCAGAAGGATTAGGAGCGTCTGCAAACGCACACCCTCTCAGCTGCCTGTCATGGATGGAGGGGTGGGAAAATGAAGAGGCGCGAGTGCTCAGTGAATCTTCAGAGAAAGCAATCAAATGTTCAGACCTGCGCGTCTTTTAACAGAATACATTTCTTTCTCTTTGGAGAGCTCGGAGAGGAAGTGAAGTCATGTTTTCCCTTAAACGGATCAGTTTGCAGAGAAGGAGAACATTTGGTGTCGAGAGACCAGCGTTTAACCAAAGCAATAATCTGTGGCATTTCAAACTCCTATTTTGCAAGTTTGAAAAAAAAAAAAAAATTATGTATAAAAAAATCAGTAATGCTAGATTAATTCAGTCGATAAAAGCTTTTAGCATCTGCCAGGATTTTGGACCCTTGGATTAACAGATCTTCGCATGTGTTTGGAGTAAATCGAAGCAGAGCTGCACATGAGCAGCTCCCATCATATAAAACTTTTCAAAATTGTGACAAAAAAAAAATGTCATGTCACATTTACATACAACTCCTTCCTAGTTAATATTCGCAGTGGTGAGAAACTGAAACATAATAAAAGCTTTTCAAAAGAAAGCGGGGCCTACTAGAAATACTACAGTTAATCCCTGTAAAATGAATGTTAAATTGCAATAAATAGAGTTATATTACAGGATTTGTCCCTGATATACAGTTCCACCCTCTTTCACCTCTCCAGACAGAGGTCTGTTTGACCTTGGTGTGTTAACAAATTACTTGAAGGAAAAGCTCTCAATGTCCAGATTTAGAAACTCCCAATTAGCGAAGAAATCCAGGAGTCACTTAGTGATTAATTAATTCACTCACTGCTCCCATTTTTTCAGACACGACAGTGATTGCCAGACTAAAAATACATCTGCCTCTGCAAAATAGATCCAGTGAAAAAATGGTAATGCCACAGCAGAAATATTGCACTCCTTTTCTTCTTCTTTTTGAAATGTAATAATTACTTAACCAACCGTAATGTTTTGGTGAATAGTTTCCATATGGCTGTTTGGAATAATGCTTTTCTCTCCAGCATGTTGACTTTCTTCAAATGTCAGCCTGATTTCAAAGGTCAGCTCACGGTTTTCCATTGTCAAACAGTTTGAACACCTTCCATCGAGCCGCCATGAGGCCAATTTCCCGGTTAATACCCCCCCCCCCCAGCCTATGTGACTGAAAAATCTTTCTATTCATACCAAATTTTGCAAGATATTTTTGTTTCTAACATTTGAGTCTTCACCATGTGTTTATCTGATGGAGACAACAAAGCTATGCCTGTTTTCAGCGTGAACTTATGATTTTAAGCTGCCCTCTGGTATCTGTGCATGAGCTCAGTGTTTCAGAATACAAAACTGCCATCTGGTGGTATCTGAGCTGTGCTGCTCTCGTGAAATCCCACACAGAGGCTGCTGCTGCTGCTCTCACTATTATAGCTTTGTGCCCTCAGGCAGCCCTTCATGATTTCTGGAGCCTTGAAACAGACAATAGCTTTAAATATTGTTGTTATTCCGCTCCTGACACACACGCACAGAGGTGACAGTGCACACGGGCTGTTTGAATTGAGGAGGACACAAAGCACTGCATGCACAAAAGGTATATTGTTTAGAATAAAAAGTCTGTGGTGAGACGTGAATCTCCTTTTCAGTGAAAAACAGTGATTTAGAGGTTTGTGGAGTGAGGCACAGCATGTTGTTTATTATGCGCCGTGTGGAATCTGAAGCTGCGCTGTTAGATTTGGATCTGCTGTCAGACTCCTTGTGGACAAAAGCACGCTGCAGAAACACGACTGAAGAAAAATATGCCAGCCAGGCTTTAATCAGCGTGGCTTTTGAATGCAGAAACAAGCACAGATTTATTTAATTTTTTTGAAAGGACTGAGAGTTGTAATTTTGTGCTGACATCCAGCGTCTCTGACATTCAGAATTGAATCATTTTCATGCAAAGAGAAAACAAAATCACAAAGGACACAAAGTTGCTTTGGTGAAAATAAATGACCAAATAACTGCACACGCCGCTCTTAATGTTTGGGTGGAATCTTAAGAAAAATGTAATTTCCTAAATTAACCATGAATAATTCAACAGATGTGAGAGAGTTTTAGAAAACATGTAATTAATAAATGTCGTGCTTTGTTTTCCTCTTCATCTTTTCTACAAGCACATGCTGACAACTTATATGACTAAAAATCATAATTAAAGTGAAGTTCCCTTCAATTTCTTGAATAAATACTGTATTCAAAGCGGCACCAATCTTTTATAAATGCCATAAATTAACAGTAAAAGGCGTAGCCTGTGTGGCTGACTTTGTAGAGATTTTTTAGCTCCCTCAGCCTGTTCCTGCTGTCTTTTCCCCTTTGTTTTGTTTTTTTTATTAAGAATGCAAATGTATTGCTTGCTTTAATCTCTGTAATCCACCCACCCACAAAAAAATGGCATACAGTGGTAGATTATTAGCTGTTCTTTAGCCTCCATTCTAGTATTTTTCCTCTTATACAGTTGAACAGTAAAGCCTGACCGATTTGTTAGCGGGCCGATATTATCAGTCGATATTATCTATTTGGCAGTCTATCGATATCTGCATTTATGAAGGCCAATAAATGAAAATTAATAAAGCAAAGAAGAAAAAAATGGGAGAAACACCATTCAACCATGTTAGGAGCGTTGATAGGTTGTGCAGAGTTTGTCCACCAGGGGGCACTCTGCAACTTCTCTGTTGACAACACAGGTGATTGCAGCGCCACAGGAACGCCTGATCCAGCAGAATATGGCAGAGCCTGAATGAGTAAATAATTAACTGCAAACGTAGTTTTAGGGGTAATTTATTGGAATATCAGATTGTTGAATCAACACATATCAGTATTTGTACTGAAAATCCTTTTATTGGTCGGGCTTGATTGAACTGTATTATTTACAGGACAGCCAACGGATGTTGGCTGTCCTGTAAATAATTAGTTCCTTTCAAACGTGCGGTCTCTCCCCTCAGTCTGACAGATTCTAAACATTTCAGCTTCATGTCCGGATGCACAACCTGATTCTTCATAAAAATTTCATCCTTTTTCACTATTCCCAATTCAGAAACTCTCTGAAGCACACGCAGAGATATACAGAAGAACACAAAGATAATTAGACATATACAATACTGTGCAAAAATCTCGAGCCTTGTCACATTTCTTTATATTTTGCTGCCAAGGAGCCAGACTTTCTAGTAATATTTAAAGTGGTCTTGAGCAGTAGTGCTCCCGGCTTTCTAAAGGTATTTCAATTTTTTTCTTTGGACATTGTATGTTTTTTCACTCATTTTCAGTCCGGTCCTTGTACCTGATCATTTTCAGGGGAATGTTTTTTTTATTTTGCTTGTTAACCCCCAGCATATTTTGGCATGGTGTAAAGTGTTTCCTTAAAAATTTTGAGGAAACTAGAAGAGTGGAAGACATGGCAGGACTAAAAAACTATCTACAGCAGATGAACAGTATCTGAAAGTCATGTCATTAAGAAATAGGAAAAATACTGCAAAGCCATGACGCTGAACCTGAGAGATGCATCTGGCCCTTCAGTTGATTTCATCTGCTGTTCACTGAATCCTCAACAGAAATAGTCTCATTGCAAGGGTTGCTGTCAAGAAACCATTCTCAAGGCAGAAAAGGCTGAGGTATGTCAAATTACACAAGAACTGGACTGGAAATCAGTGGCAACAGGTCTGATGGAGAGATGAATCCACTTTTAAAATTTTTGGTTCAAATTATCATCAATATGTACAGTGGAGGTCAGGAGAGACGTATAACAGTGTCTACAGCCATCTGTAAAAGGCACTGTCATGGGATCCACCGTATAATACCATCTGGATAGAATCTGATTGACAACAGCTTCAATGCAGTAAAAGCATACCTGGACAGAAACACTATCAGTCATGGATCGGCCTCCCCAGAGTTCAGGCTGTGTTGGAGAATAAAGATGGTCACAGCAAATATTGACTTTCAAGCTTGTTAGAATTGTACAAACTCTTATTTTGCTTTGAATATTGTATTTTCATGTATGGTTGTACATGTTTCAACAAATCCCTGCATCTATTTCCCATTTTCCTAGAAAATATAAAGAAACGAGGGGCGGCTCAAGACTGTTGCGCAGTAACGCTCTCTGTCACTTACACTAATGTAAATGTGACCCGTGTCTAAATTATTTTAACCACACAATGAACCCTGAAATGTTATATACGTTTGAAAATGTGGTTACTGTGTCAGATTTCGAGATGTGCTTTTATCTATGTTTCTAACTCTGTCTGAAGTCCCGGCAGGTTTTTCCTGTGGACGTGTGGCAGGGCGACCACTGAAGGCTGCTGTGTTTGTCTCCTTTAGGGCCATGCTGAGTGACATTGGGGACTATGTAGGTACAGACATTGAAATATCCTGGTTACCTAATCTGGATGATTTAATGAAGGGCTATGCCAGAAATTTTCGCCCTGGGATAGGAGGTGAGTATGAGATCTACTACTTGTGGCATTGGGTTACATTTCACCGCCTCACATTTACAGCCATCCTTAGCATCGCCCAACCGAAGTCCTGAATGCAGGAGCATGTTTGCACTTCGTCTTCCAATTCCATTATCCTGAGAGGTGCCTTTGGTTTGGCTTTTCTTGTAAAACATTAAAACAAGGCCCTGTTTACCTCAAACAAATACCTGTGCTGACTCTTCAATCAGGTGAAGAGTTTGTTAAGGACACACACACACACACGCACACAAAACATTTATGAAAAGGTGTTGCCCTTAAAGGACTAACTGGAGAGGAGCGGCGGCACAAGCATTGTGCTCTGCTCTGGAGAATTTGCTAAGAATGGCTGCAAAATGTGAAACATCCAATGACCACAGCAATAGATTTCTCAGTCTCACAGCTTAACTCAGCTGAGCAAAGGTGAAAATGTGGGGCAAGAGTGCTGCTGTCACCACACACATACCACCCTGTGCATGATGCAGACCAGCATAATGCAACACCATGCGGTCCCTGCATTCCTATTTATGCAACATTTTAATGTGCTGAAAATGAAAGCTAAAATGCAAGGCCACCGGGGAGTCATGTCTGTTATTTTGAGGTAGTTCCCTTCGTTCAGCTCTCTTAATATGGAGCCACAACAGTGCCGTGATCATGAATATGAAACAAACAGAAAAGCTTTGCATCTTTTAAATAAATGCAATTTGTAAGAATAGTTCAAAAACTGATCACTTTCATTTATAAAACGCAATGTTTTTTCTTTGCATAAAATTAATTATGTTATTTTCATACTTTTAGCAATGGATATAAGAAAAACTGGTTGTTTCATCTGCAAATATCCATAAATCATACTGTGTCATGGACACCATTTTAACAGTAAGGGCAGAATTGTTATTCAGTGCTGCAGTGGGAGTCTTTTTAAAATCATTTAACTCACATAATATAATGCAAAAAAATAATATTATACACCAATAGTCTCACCTTTTCCCACTGTATACATCAGTATGTGCTGCCAAGGTTTCCAGAGTACAACACTATCTTAGTTTGAATCTATTTGCATAATGTTAATGATAACCAACTGGAGCGGCATGAAACAAAATCAATGCCACGCTAACATTGCATCATCTCTATGGTCATGCTGTACATTGTGCTTCATTCTAATATGCACAAAAATATTTCCTATTATATTCACTAACCAGACTTTTATGAAGAATGCCTGTTTAACAAATGTAATCATCATCTGTGTACCTGCACCAGAGAATAGTTTCACATCACCCTCTAAACGCACCCACTTTACATTGGCATACAATAAACATACCATTGAAAACCTCTCCGCGCTCACTTGCATTCAGTGGGTAGGATGTAAATGACCAGAAATGGTATGGGGAGGTGTTGAATGATGGGGAATGATTCCTTAATGTTTAATATACTTTAAATAGCCTTTCTGTTCTGCATCAGTGAGTCCCCCTGTAGTTTCTGCCCTCTAGCATTCGATGACTGCTGCACGCTCCATGCTAATCATATGGCAAACTGTTGCGTGAACGCTACAGCGTATGTGTGTGTGAGCGTGTGTGTGTGTGTGTGTGAATGTTGGCAGAAGCTCTCTCTGTGCAAGTCCATGAAAGCCTGGTGTTGTTTATGAATGCCCACTGTGTGATGTGCCACTTAGCATGGCTAAACTGGATAATGCTTAATCTCTATGCACCGTAGGAGTGTTTGAGACGTGGGAGGAAGGTGGGCGGGAGGAAAACAGATGGGTTATGGAGTTAGGATGGGAGGGCCCAGTATGGGAACCAGAATGGGTGTTTGAGATGGGGAGGGCAAAGGTTTGCCCTGTTTTCTCACCATTTCCTCTGCAGGTCCACCCGTGAACGTGGCCATGGCTATAGAAGTGGCCAGCATTGACCACATCTCTGAAGCCAACATGGTAAAGAACACAGTCACTCTCTCCTTCTTTCTGCACTGAGATTCTTTATCATCACTTCATGACTGCCGCAGAGATCAAAGATTTACTATTTGCATAATCCTGACATATCCCACTTGAGGGTTTAAAAGTATTCAGTGTGAACATGTGTGACGCACTGGTTGAGTTGTGAGATAATTTCATACTTTCATGGATTTTGTAAAGCAAAAAAAAAAAAAAAAAAAAAATTCAAATCCAACGGGGCAGTTCATGTTTGGCATGTGACTCTGATTTGATTTCAAACAAAATATAATTTTTGTAACCTTGTAATGATGTGCTCTGCCATGTCTATCTCTAATGAAAGATTTTAATGAAAGAGTTTTTGCTTATCATCTGAAATAAAGTCCAAAGTGGGGTGGCCATGAGAACACTGAAGCCTAAACACGCTGAAAAAGTCCAAACAAAAGCATGAACTGCACAGTATTCAGGAACAGGCTGCAAAGAGAGAACATGAGTGCAGAAATCTACTGCGAGGACACATAAAACACAACTGGATACTGAAATGCTGCAGGTTACCAGCAGATAGCAGCAGTAATATCTGAATTATGCAAACACAATATTGAAAAAAAACAGCACCACAGCAGTCAGTCACTTAATGAGTCAGTATGGCATGTGTGTCCCAGCACTGTTTGCTTCTTTTTTAGCCTCCTCTGAGAAGGATTCTGTTGTTTGATGCTGATTGCAGTATTTCAGTCTTTGGTTATGTTTCCTGTATTTGTAGCCAAATCTGTGTTTGTGTGGGTCATCAGAGCGTTGAGGATGTTTTCTTTTTCTTTTTTTTTTTTTGTTGTGTAAGAAGTTAAGTGCTGTCAGAGCCACAGCACCAAAGCTTGCCAATTCTGGAGTGTTTGTGCACTTTAATTAGGCGTTACATTCGTCATTAATTGAAGGACCACAATTTCTTCTCTCCTTTGGTGCGTCCTAGTGTCACACTGTCATTTAACGTAAAAAAAAAAGACAGAAGTATAATGATCAGAAATCCAGAGTTGGATTAAAAAAAATATCAGGTCTGTTTCACATAATGTAGTTAAACTCTAAAGCAAGTGTTATTAGTGAGAGCTAAAATAAACTGAATCCACTGAATCTGTGTCAGATTTGCACAAAATTGCAATAATTCAGAGGGGTGCAAAATCTCAGCACACCTGAATGAGCGACAGGTGGGAAAAAATGTAAAAAATCAAAACAATTGCATACAACTCCTGCACACTTGCTGCTGGTATAGTTATTAAATTAGTGTTTCGGTCCACCTGGCCTATATGGGGTACAATACATGGCAACATCCTTGAAATCTCACATACAGTTCAGAGGTTAGTCTGACTAATTAACTTATTTAAAGGACAAGAATTCTTTATATATGTATGCACCTAATTATTTATTTTTATTTATTTCAAATACAAAATAAATGTAATTAAACCTGTTTCCCCTTTTACGTTCCACGGTGTTCCCGACAGGAATACACCATGACTGTATTCCTGCGGCAGAGCTGGCACGATGACCGTCTGTCCTACAATCACACCAACAAGACTCTCGGCCTGGACAGTCGGTTCGTGGACAAGCTGTGGCTGCCCGACACCTTCATCGTTAACGCCAAGTCTGCTTGGTTTCACGACGTGACCGTAGAGAACAAGCTGATCCGCCTGCAGCCTAATGGAGTCATTCTATACAGCAGCCGGTATAAACAAACAGATTATTGTCTTTTCTTTCCTCTGCCTACAGAAAATTATCAGCCCACTCTGCAGTTTCCCTCTTAGACGTTTTCAGTGTCTTTCGTCACCGTTTAGATCGTACTGCCTGCAAATCGACTGTTTTGGTTAAGTCTTACTGTTCTCATTAGTGCTGCGTCTGAATGCAGGCTGCTTTGAGGAAAAAAAAATCTCTGAAAAACACACTGCTATCCAACAACAAGCAAAACAGTGACAAAGACAGTAACTAAATGGACTTTTTGCTTAAGAGTCGGATATTTATCCCAGGAGTTAATTAGTGAAAGACTATTGAAAAACATACAAATATCAGACACTAGAAAATTTGTTTCACTGGCGAGATGGTAGGTCTACAGGTTCTGATTGCTTGACTGTTTTGTTCCTAGAATCACTTCGACGGTGGCGTGTGACATGGACCTCACCAAGTATCCCATGGATGAGCAGGAGTGTATGCTGGACTTGGAAAGCTGTGAGTTGGGATGTGTCTTAAACATTCCTTGTTTCATTATTTTGGGTAAAAATGTTATTGCATTTTATTGCTGAAATGTTTTATTGTCCAAGCACAGTGACATTTATAAAAGGTTACAGTGTCTGTGGCAGGATTAAAATGCTAAATGCTGAGCAAACCTCACACTGCATATCTTTGTTGGCTGCATGACTAAATGTCTGGATGTCATTTTTTGTTGTTCTAGATGGTTACTCCTCAGAGGACATTGTGTATCACTGGTCAGAGAGTCAGAGGCACATTCACGGCTTGGACAAATTAGAGCTTTCCCAGTTCACCATCACAGACTACCGCTTTGACACTGAGATGCTGAATTTCAAATCAGGTGAGCATCATTCTTGTTATGTTCTCCTTATTTATTTATTTCTGCCTTCAGCTGTTGTGGCTCACATTTGAAGAACCCCTGTTTTACGTATGATTTGCTATGCGCTGATTTTGGACTTTGCTTGCCTCTTATGTTGGAGAACTCTACACATACTTTTTGAAGCATGACTTCTTTCAACCTTAGGCACTGCTGTGGTTATATTCTATTCGTAGAAGGAATGGATCAAGACAGACTTGCTGCTGAGCCAGGCAGGAGATTTAGCAGATGACAGGAGCTGCTGCTGGGAAGACGCAGCTGCAACACCACTTTATGTGTTACATCTTGAAGTTGTGCCACTAGGGGCAAAAGTGAGGCAAAAGATGTTACCTAACATCAGAGCCTGCGAAGAACAATGGTTTCTTTATGATGAATAATTAGCATCTTTGGTTGAGGATTTTAAACAGGGTGACTTGTTGTCTGCTTCACAGCGGGACGGTTTCCGAGGCTCAGTCTTCGCTTCCAGCTGAGGCGTAATCGAGGTGTCTACATCATCCAGTCGTACATGCCTTCAATATTACTGGTCGCAATGTCCTGGGTGTCCTTTTGGATAAGCCAATCAGCAGTCCCTGCTCGTGTGTCCTTAGGTTGGTATCAATTGGATGGAGTTTTTAATAAATAAAGGTTGGTGTTGGTGTTCAAAGGTTAATCCACGTGCTTTTATTATAGCTCTACTACTATTAGGGGTTGCAATCTGCTTAGTCAAGCAAAATAATACATTCTGGTTACAGACAGCTCATAACAGCCCATTTAAGAACATGACAGGCACTAGTAGTAAAAGCAAAATAAGGATTCTTTAAGTCACTTCTTGCACACATTTCTTCAGGTCTCACAGGCCTGAATATGACATCTTATTAGTGATGTGGGAAAGTTAATCAAAAAAAGATCCCTGTTCACATACATGTATCATGCAGCCCGGACTTCTGCTATGAAATCGGACTACATGAAAACCTTGAAATCACAGTTTGCAGTTTTTCAGAAAATTCCCCTCTGAATGGGATACCTGACTCAACCATTCCCTCTGCCTGCTCACTTTGAAATTTTGCTCAAAGAAACATTTTTTTTTGATGTAGTATGTGAGAAAGTCTTGTGGCAAATGGATACACCTGAAGATGTTCTAAGTTCCCGCCTCTCTCGATGGTCCTATCTGTTTTTTTATGTGTTGGGCGGCTTGTTAACTTGCAGGTCCAATGAAGTTGTGCCCATCTTGTTTGATGTGCACACAGGGGACGTGGCCGTGCAGACAACAGCTAGACAACTTGGTGGGCCAAAATGTATCAAAACTCTAAATTTTTATGCAGGCCAAATTAAAATTTGCAAAGGATCAGATTTGGCCCTCCGGCCTTAAATTTGCGTTTCATGTCCTCTCAAGACTAAAATTCTGCAGAGTATGCCAACAGAATCACAGATGAGCTGCAACCATTTTAGTTAAAGCAACACACTGTTGTGCAGCTCACAGCATCTATAGCTCATTATCAGTGCTTAGAGTCTACATGCATGCCTCTCTGTGAGGCTGTACTTAAATGCTGCTTTACTGACTATGCTAATATGTGTAATGTATATATCATGCTCACAAACATAGTTTAGTAAGCACACCTGAGCCCAACGAGACTCTTAGTTGTGGAAGAGTAACTCTGAGAGGGACACAAATATATAAACTAAATATTTTTGAAATTCTGTCCACTTGTTCATACATTTCCCTTAACCAAAATTGACCTGCTGGTGGTGATACTCTTATATCTGTTGAGATATTCCTGACATCACCATCCAGAGCCCTGCATCTGCAGAAACCTAATTTTTGCTTTGTTTTTGTTCTTTCTGCAGGGATTACCACTGTTCTAACCATGACCACGCTGATGGTGAGCGCCCGCTCGTCCTTGCCCCGAGCATCAGCCATCAAGGCATTAGACGTCTACTTCTGGATCTGTTATGTATTTGTGTTTGCGGCCCTCATTGAATACGCCTTTGCTCACTACAACGCTGACTACCGGCTCAAAGAGAAAGCCAAGGTCAAGGCCAACAAGCTCAGCTCTGAAGTGAGTATCCCTCTTTCTATCATTTCCGTCATATACTCCTGTCAGCAGACACGGCAACACAGAGCTTTGGGGGAGGGGGGGTGTTACTGGTAAATTGTGCACACCTCTTAAACATAGACCCAGGCCGGACTTCAAGCCTTGGTGCTGACAAGCATCCATCCCACTGACCTTCAGCAGGATATGAATCTCTATAGAGCATAATGGAAAAATAGATTATCGCCCCACAGTAAGTAATAGTGATTCTCATTATACTGACAGCTTCTTAAGTTGTTGGTGTTCATCATAACTGATGTAAGCCTTCAGAATAACATCAGCTGCACCTTCTGTAAACCTATGACTTCAGAAATATAAACCATACCAGATTATGTGCCAGAGCACGTGACAAGAGCAGTGAAGTGATTCAAACTGCATACTGCAGTGGTGTGACTGACAAAGTGAACAGATTGAGTTGATGTGAAACTACAGTAACAATCCTGAATGGAACAATCTCAGCAATTACTTGGGGAGTACTAGAGTCTGACAGATAAAGGATATTTAATAATGATACCAATGCCAATATTTGGTGATTTAATTATCTGATATTCCGATATATTGGCCAATATTTTTTCTTTCAACACATTATGTGTAGTTATTTATTTACTTGTTTGTGTTCTGCCCAACTGCTTGTATCAGCTGGCTTTTGTGTTTGCGGTGTTCCAAATACATGCGATACCAACATAGAAGCTCCACAGTGCCCTCTAGTGGACAAACCATGCAGCACCAGCAGTCATAAAATGGTTGAAGTGTGTTTCTCCCATCTCTTCTTTACTTTTTAAATTTTCATTGATCGGCTGTTACAAATGCAGCTACTGATAGTTGGGCAAACAGAAGGATAATATCGGCCCGCTGATGAATCGGTTAAACTCTAGCGAGTACAGTCTAATTAAAGCCAGAGGAAATGGAGCTTTGACAATAAAGCTACATGAATGCAAAGTGATTGAATTGTCACTTTTCCCTGATCTGAAATAACCAATTTGATCAGAATAGCACTCTGTCAGGTAAACGCTTACACGCTTCTCTCCTCCCTCTCTCTCCACAGTCTATTGTCAAGAATGGCAAGCAGGCAATGGTCCTGTTTTCCCTGTCAGTCACCGGCATGAATCAGGGTGTGGTCATTTCCAACCGCCAGGGTCGGACCCAGCGTTCCAGCAGTGAAATTCCTGGGGAAGGCGGCACGGAGGAGACCGAGCCGAGGAGGAGAAGGTCCAGGCAACCGGAGGAGAGCGAGGAAGAGAAGAAGAAGTGCTGTTCCAAGTGTGTCTGCAAGCCTATTGATGCAGATACCATCGACATCTACGCCAGGGCTGTGTTTCCTTTCACTTTCGCCGTGGTGAACGTGATCTACTGGGTGGCGTACACCATGTGAAGAGGAGGCAGCAGGTCTGAGCGAATGGCTGCCATCCAGAGCTGTATATAAGAAACTGCTGGAGCTGTGCCACTTTAATGCTGGCAGACTGGTGCAGCAGAAATATACTGCAGCCTTCAGTAAAGACAAGAACTCTTCAGATAAAAGAAGAAATTAAGTATAATGGCCTGTGAATATGGAAATATGGTAATTAATGGAAGTACTTACAAGTTTAAGAAGTTTTAAGAGGAATAAAATATATTTAAGTACAAACAGTGTTCTATAGGGGCAAAGGACTATTCTGCCCGTGGAAGATTCACATACAGTATACATTTAATACAGTTTAACTAACAATCAAAACTTCCACATCAACCTGTTATATAAGCTAACTCAACACAAGACACCAGACCTCATGTGACTAAAACAGTCCTTTAAACAAATACAAATAAGCATACTTAGCCAGTCTAACTCAGAGCCACAATCAGTGAACTGCTTGTTATCTCACAAAGCAAAAACACCACCCAGACAAGAGGATAACGAGATGAGGTGTACTGCTATTCTGCATGGCTGAGAACTCATTTCCCTTCTCCCCCCCATCACTGCCCCCCCCCTCCCCCCCTCTTCTCCTTTGGTCCACCACCCATTTTTTTTCTGATTATTTTCACGTTTAGGACACCAACTGGAGTGTCTTATCTCCTTCTGCCAGTTCTGCCTGTTTCCTTGCCATTAAAGGACTTCCTCCACTACCTGTGTTTGTGTTTCTCTCTCCTGGCTACAAATAATCTCTTGAATGTTAATTCCACGTCGGTGAGGTATGTTTAAAAGAAGAAGGAGCCGCTTGAAATCCCTTCTGGCAGATTTTTAACATGTATGATCTTCACAATCAAAAATATTTTAAGGGATTATGAATAATTAACCTGTCAATTATACTGTGCTCTATTAATAATTTCACACTCGTGCCTGTCCTTTGTCTGAACTGGGAAATTGATTTCAAGAGACTCGTGGACATAAAGGCACCACAGCTTCTTAGTTTTCATATTCAGTCACTACATTATATACAAAGTATTAGTGACTTACAGTTTGAGCATTTCAGCCGCTTGAATCAGAATGAAAGTGCTGATTAAATTATTAGTGCAAAAAAATGAAGAGCTCTGCTTCTCTGATGAAAAGTCCAAGGTGGAACCATCAGCCAGAACTCTGATTGTTGTAAACAGCTGTAACAGCAAAGTGTTGTGTACATAGATTGTAGATAAAATATGGATGTACACTACTGTGCAAAAGTTTTGAGCCACCCCTCATCTCTCTACATTTTGCTTCCAATCAACCAGATTTTCTAGTAATTTGTGTTCTTGAGCAATGGTTCGCCAGGCTTTCTGAAGGTCTTTCAAAGTTTTTCTTTGGACATTGGCTGCTTTTTCACTCACTGTCAGTGCAGTCCTTGTACGTGAACATTTTCAGAGGAATGTCCTTCTGCTTGTTAAGCCACCTAACACCGACTTATAAACCATTCAAGCATAAAAAAGGCATGGATGAACCAGTGTTGTGGCTACACAACTTAGCAAAGAACCCATTTTAAACTGTATCTTTAGGCACTTTGTTACTAGCAGGCTGTGGCAGAAACACATAATTCGTTTCCATTTCTTTAGCTGAATCTACAAAAAATACCAAATAACACAGTTTGACAGACATAAAACCAACAAGGTTATTCCCAAAGAGCTATTAGCTGAAAACATCTCAACATAGTGTGCAGTGTGGTCTTAAAAATTCAGGGTTTGGGACTACATTTCAGCCAGTGTTGTTGGAGCTCTTGTCAAACTTGATGGAATTATGGCCACAGAAAATTACACTCAGATTTTGATCTACCATGCAATACCATCTGGGAAGTGTGTGATTGGCAGTGCTTCATTTTTCAGCATGAAAATGATCCTAAACACACTGCCAATGGGCTATCAGTCACGGCCTGGCGTCTCCAGAGCCCAGACCTCAACATATTTGAAGCAGTGTGGGATCATCCTGACAGAGAACAGAACAAAGAAACATCCAAAGAAGAGCTTTGAATGTCCTTTAGGAAGCCTGGAGAACTATTCCTGAAGACTGCTTAAAGAAATGACAAGAAAGCTGCCTCAGAGAGTTCAGGCTATGTTGGAGAATAAAGGTGATCACACCAAATACTTAAAAAAAAAATCTTATATACTGTTTTGCCATATAAGAGTACACATTTTTCAATAAATCTGTGCACCTGTTTTTTGTATTTTCCAAGCAAAATATAAAGAAATGAGGGGTGGCTCAAGACTGTTTCACAGTATTATAGCTTTCCAGTCTGAAACAAATGCACAGTTGCCCTCTATCTTAGCCCTCTATTGACTCACATGGCTGCAGAAAAAAGTCTGGTTTTACAGGTGTAGGAAAATGACCCTGGCTCCCCGGATCTATGATGCCAGCAAACGCTTTCTTAATGAGCTTAAGATCTAAAGCATCATTTACACAACCTTCGTTTTGTAAATGATGATCCCCATTGGTGTCCTGGAGGATGATAAAACAAGATATGCTTTACGGTGCAGCTAAATTTTGATTGACATGTTACCATGTAGTTCATTGTCTGAGCCGCCCCTCGCTCGTGACATCAGGTTTCAAAAAACTAAGATGGAAAACATGCAGCCCAAGGCCTCAAATGGTGATGCCCATCTATTACTAACAGTTTTTGCTGTGCTGCTCTGACTGTTTTCTTCTTCCTGCCAATGGCAGGTGAGGCTCTTGGATATACAGTAACTAACATCCTGGGTTTCTGTGTTCAGTAGCACTGAGGATAACACTGAAAGGAAAACTTAAAATGAAAATGCAGAATGGGGAAAATATTTAAGCAGCCCATTCCTCTTTGCAGCTCTACTGTATGCTCCATCAGTCTGCAGTGCAATTTCAGCTTGCCACCTACACTACAGACATTCATAAAGTGGAATAAAAAAGCTTCAGGAAGTGTGTGAATTTCACTCATGTACTGCAACAAGAGCAAGTTGCCCATTTGTGTTTTAGTTTTGATTTTAGGCGCAATCACGACACAGAAAATTTGACTTACATAAGTAGGGACATGGCTCATAGGTTCAATAATCAGTAATTTTATATTAATAATAACATGATCAAATTCAGTAATTATGAAAGACTCACGCATATATGAACAAGACCCACTCACTGTGAATTATAATAAATAATTATCCATTGACTCTGAAATCAATCTCCCTGCTCAGTGGAGAATTTTAGAGTCTTTTTCACCTCATTATTTTAAAAAATTAGTTAAGTGAAAATTATTAGGTACCATACAGTGCCCTATATAATGGCACCTACTCAGACCCAGCTGATAAAGCTGACAACTGGTTGGTGAATACATTGGAGCTTTTAGCAGCTTCAGAGGCAAATATTTTGGAAAGAGATGGTAGATATTATAAACAGCTTGAACAGAGAATGGATGTGAGACTTAATGATGATGATGAAACACCAAGTGGTGCTAATGTTGAAACAATAGCTTCCTCAGCCCCCGAGCAGACAAAAACAACCAAGTGCTGCAGGTTTAAAAATGCCTCATTGGCAGGGAAGAGCAATCTCCTCTCTGTGATGATTGTCAGTCATCTGTCTTTGCTTCACTTCAGTGGTTTAGTAGATTGACGTTCCTGGACAGCTTCCACCCACACAGCATCCTCATTCTGATGCAACCGCAGTAATATACCCACACACTCCTGCAGTTGCTTGTTCAGAGGCCCATCAGCATCTCCTTTTCCTCTTGTTGCTCCGTGTTTTTGTGTGCACAGAGGCCATGGAGTGGGGCAGTTATCAGGGCCGGCAGCGCGGTTGCAGAGCAGGCATGGGTGGGAGCGGGGCAGGGCTGTGTGCTCTCTGAACAGGGAGCGCGACAGGCTGGCTTCTCCCAAGGAGATAACTTTGTTCTGGGCCAGGAGAGATGACATCATGACGGATGGCAATGAAGATGTGGGCGCAAGGGGCAGGAAGTGTTATCTCACATGATGGCACTGAGGGCACAGAGGCGCACACATGCACACAAACACTTGCAGATCACACTATCTCTCACTGATACTCCAGTGGACTTGAACAGTAGTCACTCCCCACTGAACACACATGCAAACACACAGGAAAACACACCTCTGACATGTCCAGTCTTCCACGGAGTCTGGGAGGTGGCTGTCATTTAAAAGGCAAAAATCAGACATAGAGGGCAGGCCACTGTGCGTGACTGTTGTGTTACTGTCACTTTCCACTGCACAGAAACTGAAAACTTTTGGAAAATACACTGAAGAAACTCAACGAGGAGCCAGCTTATACTGTAGGTTTGTACTGCATGCAACTGCACCATACATATTGCATGAGTTTTTTTTTGTGGCAATTTGCTTGTGAAAGGGTTGATACTGGGTGTGAGAGAGGGCTAAGTTCTAAGCCAGAATGAAAAAGATGATTTGGCATGGATCTTAATAACTGCAAAACCAGGGTGCTCCCATTTTGGCATCACTTTTAAGCCATCACGATAATCTACATCGATTCAGGGATCAAATTCAAGCAAACCCGTGCAAAGCCTCTGACTGCAGATCAGTTTGTCTAATTCTTCTTTACTAATCACCGCTTGCTTTGATTTTCCCCAAAGCTCAGAGGCTTTCATCCTGCTGCTAACTAACTGACAGTGCGGACTGTTTGTGCACTAACACGTCGTGCAATAGTTGCTGATAATGAAGGCTGAACTCGGTGATGATGAGCAATGATGCAAGGCGGTCATGTGGCTTTTTTTCACAATTTTTTTATTGTAAACTCAATTTTTAAGTGATCCATTCTTTGATTGACCATAATTTTATCCAGAAATGCAATAATAATGCAAAAACAACGCTATAGTAGTTTTGAAACAACATTAAGGACTCATATTTGTAAACTTGCAAACACTGTTACCGTAAGTTTAAAAAAGAAAATCATATAATTTTTTCAGTATTTATTTTTAGGAAGTTCTAAGGCCTACAGCAGTTACTAAATCTACCTAAGGGGTGATTGGACCTCTTTTTGTTTCTTGAAGATGTCTCACCTCTTATCCGAAAGAAGTGAAGAAGCCTTTTGGATGAGAGGTGAAACGTCTTCAAGAAACAAAAAGAGGTCTAGTTGCCCTTTTTTTCAAGCTCCAGAGACTACTGTGACACAGATGACTGAAAACCTACACAGACAAATCTACCTAAGCCCACTTTACAACATTCCTCTGTAGATTTTATTAACCAAGTCATCATAATAACTAACAATGATTAACAATTAAAATCGATGATGTGTAATTAAGTTATCTTCTCTGCAGGTTTTCTCTGGTGCATGATGTGTCGCCTCCTGAATGTCTTGCTAGCGTTGCTGAGCCGCTTCCTGTTTGCTGTCCACGGGGTGGTGACAGTGTGGCGTGTGGTGGCTGTTAAAGCGGAGCCGCTCTATTGGCTGCTGTTGACAGGCGTAGCTCTGTTGGGTGTGGAAGTGGCTATCACTCTGAAATGCACCCGCAATGCAGAGTGGAAATGGTAATGCTGTAACACAAAACATATTTGACATGATTTTACTTCCTGTGCAATATTCTGAGGATGAGACATTCATCAGGCTTCGTCCTTAGAGGACAACAAATGACAGTTATTGAACCATAGACTGTACATGAAAGATGGAAGTGCCTCTAGATGGAAGTGAAGCCTTTGCTGAAGCTCTTCTTAATGGTGAACAGGGGGGTATTCCTCTGGTTTGTTAGGAAGTGACCCTACTTCTCACTTCATGTATAACTTCAGTAAAAACTTTCCTGAAGTGTCACTGAGTGAAATAAGTATTTTATCCACAAGCAAAACCCGAATTATTACTTAGTGGAGAAACTCTTGCTGGTAAGTGCAGCAGTAAAATGGTTCTTGTAGTTGGTTACCAGATTTGCCCACATCTCAGGAGGGATTTTGGTCCCTTTTTTACAAAAAATCTCTAAATCCTTCAGGTTTCTTGGCTGCCACTTGGCAACTCGACTTTTCAGGTCCCTCCACAGATTTTCTATAGGATTGAGGTCTGGAGACTGGATAGGCCACTCCATGACCTTCATGTGCTTCTTCTTCAGACAAAACATAATGTTTCCACCTCTGTGTTTGACTGTGTGGATGATATTCTTTGGATCATACTCAGCATTTCTTTTCCTCCAAACACGACAGGTCGAGTTGATGTCAAAGATCTTGATTTTGGTTTCATCTGACCACAGCACTTTCTCCCAAGACTTCTCTGAATCATTTAGATGTTCACTGGCAAACTTAAGACAGACCTAAACATCTGCCTTCTTGAGCAGGGGGACCTTGAAGGTGCTGCAAGATTTCAGTCCACTACAGTGTAGTGTGTTACCAATGGTGTTCTTGGTGACTGTGGTCCCAACTGCCTTCAGATCATTACCAAGCTCCTCCTGTGTATACACAAGCTGAGATCAGTAGTATCTGTAATTGATTAACTGATTGTAATCTGTGTGCCACATGGACACACAGCCAATCTGTGGGAGCCAGAATTCTAGCTGGTTTGTAGGCGAACAAATAGTTATTTCACTCAATGATATGCAAATCAATTAATAACTTTGATGTAATGTGCTTTTTCCTGGAGTTTTTGGTTGATATTCTGTCTCTCTCCATTAAACTGAAACTACCATAAAAATTAGGGACTGTTCATTTCTATACATGTGAGCAAACTTACAAATTCAGCAGGGGATCAAATAATCATTTCCCCCACTGTATGAGTGTGCAATGTCAGATCCACCCTTCATGGATAATCAGATCTTAACTTGAGGCTTCCAAGAGGAAGTCCAGTGGCAGACCAGTGCTCATCATAGAATAGAATAGAATAGAATAGAATAGAATAGAATAGAATAGAATAGAATAGAATGCCTTTATTGTCATTATACAGGATGTATCATGGTGGCTGCATTGATTTTTTTTATATACAGTCTATGGTCTGTATCAAAAACCACCAGGAGAGATCATTAATAATAAGAATTATTTCTCTGTCTTAGTTTTGATTGTAAATATTTTTGTGCGCTAAATTAGGAACTCTAGACCAGATGTTAGCCCCTCCCCTCCCTTTTTAAATGGAGATGATGTGGACTGAGATGTTGTAAGGCAGACTCTGTAAACTCTTTTGTGTTAGGGAGTAAATAACTCCTGAACTTGTAACTGTGAACACTTTACAACCCATCTGCCCGAGGCTGTGAGAGGCAGCTTCTGTAAGGCCTGCAATAGTCTCTCTGCCACTAAAGTCTCTGTTATCATCCGCAGCTCTTTCTCTCTTTCACTGTCTATCAAAGACAAACATATTCCTCTGCTGTATTACTGCTGTCTTTTACTGAACTGATATTGTGAGTCTGCCATCACATCAATGTCACACCCTCTCCTCTCCACTCATGGAATAAATGCTACCTTCTGGCTCGAGCCATTTCTGATCAGCAAGCTTTCTATTTGAAAAAAAAAAGAGAGAGAGAGGAAAAAAAACACATAAACTGACGTCAAATGAGCATTTAGTGTCACACCTCATTCAACACCAAGCTATGTCTTATTCAAAAGCCCCGACACACACGAAGTGAACATCGTCAGACACAAGCTTTCTTCAGGCCTCTCTCTTTCTCGCTGAGTCTTACTTTGAAGTTCTGTCCTCATGGAGAAGGCTTTGCACTGTCAAGTGGGATTTGCATATATGATGAGAATAATTGCCTGTCTGAAATTTGATGCTTCCTATGGGAAAAAAGGGACTCTTTCTTCTTTAGTGGGTGGCAAAAAAAAAAGAAGCAAATTGCTATAAATAACCTAACCCCCTCTTTCCCTCTCCTTTGGTGATCCTCTTTTAGGTTCTCCCCCATGGTTTTCCTGTACCTCAGTACTGTCATCCCATCCATTTGGTTTCTGGAGCTGAGCCTGCTACAGTCCAAGCTGCCTTTCAACAATTCCTCAGGCCATGAGATTCATTTGCTGGCTCATATCCCGATCTCAGCGGTAGGCGTCCCACCAACAAAACTGCCCTGCCTGCCTCACCCTCCGCGCAGCCACATTAAAGCAACACCTGATATCAGATAAGATTTAAATCTAGCAAGGGGGTGGATAAACTATTAGTTGCAGGAAATGTGTAATAGACACATTGAGATGAAGTCCAGATAGGCTCCTGCTTGAAAAATTCTTAGATCTCTCCCCTTGTGAGATGGTCTTAGAGAAATTTCTTTCATGTAGGATTTGGGAGCTTTTTGCCCCTTGGCTGTACTGAAGGCTGGGTGGCAGCTTTTGAAACGTGAAGACGTAGTGTTTTGGGACTATTAGAGAATATCAAGGGGTGCTTTCAGGATAAACTTAATGAATCTTGACACAAAACATTCAACTTATATTAAAACTAAGAGGGGATGCCTGGTAGAGATGATAACTGTTATTGATTATTCATGAACAAATGGTTGATCAAAAAGATTTCAAATAAGAAACTAATAGATTCCTTTGAACCTTTGCAAACACTTTCAATGTGACTGGACTTCTGCTGTTTTATTATCCAGGGAATTAAGGATCTGGACCCAGAGAACTGGGTAGCTGGCCTGGAGCAGACCATGCTCATAGTCTTGGTGCTGGGTCGCTGGCTAATGCCCAAGGGCGATATGTCACGTGACCAACTCTCACAGCTTCTCATGGTCAACGTGGGGCTGGGTGCTGACATCCTGGATATCTTTGACACGTTCAAGGAGCCCGAAGTCAAAACCAACCAGGCAGTTGTCATCGTTGGCTTGGCCCTCTTCTCTTGGGCACTCATGCAATTTCCTTTGGTTCTCACTCAGACGCGGCCCCAAAAAAGCGGTCCCTTCTGCTGCCCCGAAGCTCCGCCCTCATTCACCTCCTGCTGCTCCAGTGAAGTCTGGAGCTTGCTGCTCACAGTGGGACTCCAAGATGGCCCATTCCTGCTCTACCGGATCTACCTCATGGTGCAAGAGAAGGTCCTCAACCAGCTCATGATTTTCTTCACTTGCAAGAATATCCTCATTGTGCTTTTGGAGCTCTACAGAATATTTGTGGTGCAGTGTGAGCAGCAGGTATCAGGATTGGAGAGGTGTGCTGCTCTGGTGCTCCAGTGTCAAGCCCAGGGGGGCAGTGAGGAGAAGGAGGTGGAAGAAGAAGTGGGTAAAGATGAGCGCTGTGAAGAGCAGAGCTGTCATATAGACATGAAGAAGGGGACAGAGAGGAAGGAAGATCAGAGAGGTGTCCAGGTAAAGAAAGGCTCAAAATGCCGTGAGGCATGACTCCGGCCCCGAGGAGGGGCTTTCACCAAGAGAGAAGTCTAAATCCATCTGCCATCTCTTACATCTCAGCCTTGTTCAGAGACAGTCTCGGCTCTCTGGAGGTTCAGTGACTAGAAACACAGCACAAGAAAAGAGAATAAGTCCCCATTGAAAAGATCAGAGATGAATTTATGCAACTCCCTTTGATAAAAGTGGTGTTTCCGTCACAGGAGGTTTCTCTCCTCAAGAAAATCAGCTCCACAGAACTGTCAATCTCCTTAATAATATGAAGGAAGCAACGAGGTAGCTGAAACAAGATAAATACAGCTGGGTGCTTTACAGTTCAACAAATTGGTTTGAATAAACAATATTGTGGAACAGCATGATTGCATTGTGAAATGAGGATGGTGCTTATGGCATTCAAAGTTGTAAAAAAAAAAAAAACCCAAAAATTGTTTAATTTGATAATATGTCTTTTTTAGTTAATGAGCCTTCTCTAATAAAGCTATTTTAGAAAAGCACAGTGCTGTTTGTTTTGTTCTGCTCGCCATGAGATGGCAGTGTTGCCAAGTCAACCAAAGCAGAGTGAGCATCAGCTCTGTTTACTTGACTGTAACATACATGCTACACAGTTACACAGAGAAAAAAAAAAACAGTGAGACAGCAACACAGCAGCATTTGAACTTCAGCATTTGTTTGGTTTTTGTGTTTCAGAGACTTCTTTGGACCTCTTTGTGCGACTCGATGGTGCAGTGAGGTGGTAGAACTGCAGGTGATAAATGAATTTGAAAGATTTAGTCGCCTTTGGATGGCGGTCTTGTAATTAACAGTCAAATGTAGTCAATGTGGAGAAATCTTGTAAAGAGTGAAGAGGCTTGCTTCACATTTTCAAGGTTCATTTTCCTCTTGAGCACAATCAGACCGTGGAAGTCTGTTTGAGAGCTTGGTGCATTTTTATTATGTCTGAAAAAGCACACTCGTGATTATGTGGGAGTTGTTTGAGTTCAACATGATTTGCTCTCGCTTTCTCTCTATAGAGAGATGGAAGGTGCTTTGGAGATATTGCTCCACAACCCACAAAAGCGAGAGGCTCTTTGAGAGTCTAAAAGGACAGTGAAATGTTTGAGCTAAAGCCCAGAGTCTCAAGGTTTCGAGCCACTTCAAGGTGGGGATAAACTGCTGTAGTCCCCCCCCCCCCAACCACCACCACCACCACCACCACTCCCCCTCCCAACCTCCCATTCAGACAAACACCTTCCCTATCAAACGAGGAGCCCGGGATGCAGCCCTCCTGCATTTATGACCCTCTCACTCTGTGCCTGTAACACAGTGTTGCGCAGGTTGGGAATGAAGAGCAGCAGTGGCATAGAGTGGCAATTCAATCAGAGGCCTTTCCAGCACATGCCCCATATCTGTTTTCGTCAAATTGCTGCACTTCACCTGGCCTCCAAGGTGATGATAGGAGCTGAGGCTCTGAATGAGTTGGGACTCTTTGTTTTCAATGAGCTCTTGATGAAAGACAGACAGAATCGTGAAGTGCTAGAGAAGAGTGAAAGAGAACATTTGAGTGCTTTCCTCCCTCTGTTGTCTAATGCATAGATTATGAGGAAGATTTCCTAAAACGATGGCTGTAGGCCACCTCTGAAGGACTTACTGTAGAGCACTACTGTATTTCCTCTGTGGCAGCACTTTAGTCCAAAACATAAAAGGCAGAAAGTCAACTTTTAAGAGAAAAGGAGAGAAAATAATAACAAGTTTCCACTGAGATGCTCATTCTTCCAGCAGCACAATGCCATCTATGCTATCTAGTACTAGATAATGCCCAGTTTACTAAGTCACTTCCAGGCAAATGACATCACACAGAGCCAATGGGAGGGTGCCGCTCGTCCTAAGCACCTGAGTTAGGGGAGAATCCGATATTCCTGTGACAGCTTGACGTGGGCAATACAATAGGGTGATGAAAGCTTGCTTGTGATCAGAGTCCTTTTCCTCTTCAGATTAACTGCATGCTTTAACAAGATTGTGTGGGTATGTGGGAGGATGGGGATGTCAGCTGATCCACGGGCTGCCCTACATAGATAGAGAGTGAGGAAGAGAGCGTGGAAACTCAAAGCCTGCAACTCCACTGAACATGGATGTACTTAAAAAAAAAAAAGTCAACCCTCACAAGCATTCAACTGTATCCTGTTCACATGGAAACGGGTGATACATGTGTAGTTCTCTGATTACATTGTTTAATCAGGTCCTTGCTTGTGGTATATTTTCCCTTTAAGTCTTTTAAACTTACTTATATGATCATGTTTCTGAGGACAAAGGAAAATGACTGATCACTGACAGCATATCATTTGGTTGAGTGATGGGCGTATTACTCATGCTGAAGGTACTCAACCAACAGTTGAGCACTAAAGCATTACTGCTCTCATAAGCTTAGACTCATGCACCGGCATGTGTCACACGGTACATGTAATCAATGCAACTACCCTCTTTTATTTACATATTTATCTTGTTGTAGTGGCAGGTAGGGGTTAAATGAGCAGGGAGCTCGATGCGCATAATGTGGTCGCTGCTACATTTGTTACAAAACGCTTCATCCTCCGGATAAACCAGTCAACAAAAAACTGGGGAAGAAGGATGAAGGGAAGTTCAGCAAGCTTGGAAGCCATATCCTTGAAAAAAAAAACACACACACACAAAATACTTTTTTCCATTTTACCAGTAATTTTCCAGTTTTTTTTTACTTAAAAACACAGGTCTAATACAACATGAAGGCTGCACAAGTTCCACCGGAATGACAGAAACAGAGAAAACAAGCGAGAAAGAGGCAAAGCCAGAGAGAAATTCACTCAACCTGAACAGGTGCATTTCCCATGACAGCGTGGAGCTTTCTCACCACATGCCACAATTTCCCTATTTTGTGTCAACTAATCAGGAAGTCCAAACACGCCAAGGTGCGCCTCATCAGCCTCCAATCCTACAGATAAACCCGTCAAAATGCCACTGAAATGTTACAGCGAGACAGGAAGAGTGAAAACAAAAGGCAAACTTCAAATGAACTCCCCAACTTTTTGACAGGTGGCTGAGGAGCCGGCTCACACTGCCGCGTGTACCACCGTGGTTGGAAACTAATGAGCTTTACTTTGCTGTTTGTGGATCAGGATGGTTTTCTTGTTTTCACATGGTGTAGGATTTTAAGATAGAATCAGCAGTGTGGCACAGAGGTAACACGCAGGTCTAATTTATGACAAATCACAGTAACTTCACCAAATCTAAATTTCTTTTGACATAGTCTTATCATCCCTCCTCAACCAAGTGGAGATTAGCATATTCATGGTGTGCTGTTAATCAAGATCAGCTGATCTCCTGAAGAGTCGCAGTTCTGTCACAGTAATGATGAAACATGCAAACTTCTCCAAAGCAATGAAACAGACATTTGATTCAAGGAAACCAATCATCTGGCTGTGGTAACCAACCTAACAGAGAGCACTGTGGCTTTTTGTGCAGCGTGCTCACCATATATAAGGTTAAACAGCAGTCTGTGGGACCCACACTGACTGTACACAGCCAACAGCAGACTCACATTTACCCTGAAACACAATTGACAACTGATATCAATAACAAGGCAATAAACACCTGCTGGGTATAGAGCAATGCCAGAAATGACCTCTTTGGTTCAGGTCTGGTGATGTTTCCATATCTAACCTTATTTGCTTAACCTAAAAATGAGACCATCATTAACATGCAAACAGTAATCTGAACATCACATTACTTGCTGACCTGCACATCATCCCCAGTCTCTTTCTTAAGAGGCCTTGCAGTGCTATAACTTCATTATAACAGCTCCATCTTAGCTCCTGACAACAGTTATGTCAAATAAATAATATTAAAGCTTTTTAAGTGTTGTTTCCTGATGAGCTAGTCTGACATCAGACTGAAATGTCATTTCATTGCATTGTTTCCATCTTCAGACACAACTAATTTCCATAAGGGGAGGGGAATTAAATTCTCCTCACCAATGACCAGAGAGCAATGTGTCCATCTGACTCTAATGTAATATTTAAGCAAGTCAACAGTGATGCCAGGTTCCTGTCTTGGCAAACAGCTTCGCAAATCTTCTGAGCAGCTTCGTGCTGACTGGCTAATTGTTAGTCCTCTGCAGTGCTCGCTGAACCAATGAGAAGCTGCCTTTTCATTGCCATTGCACCTAAAACGCTGATGAGCAGAAACCAAACGTAAAACATGAGATGTTGTTCGGAGGTTTCCATTGTCAACTGTTACAGAAATCTGAAGACAGTTTGGACAAGTCACAGTCTTCATATTGGAAATATTGCTTACTTACTTTGGTAAATTTTGGTTTAGGTCAGGGAACTGCTTCAGTAGAGGCAGGGTGAGCATTCAGTAGCTGTAAATACATCTGACTATTACCCGCACGGCTCTTACATCATCGCAGATTGGCTCAATCACACATAACACAGACTTGGTATGTGCACCTCTGCTCGCAAAACGTTGGGCTGTAGTGCATGTATGAAAATGTCTTAAAGGTTGACGGTGTGACCATAATTTAACATCTCTCTGCTTGAAGCTTGAATATGTGCTCAACTTACTAATTCATATTTCAAGTTAAAATAATCTAACCATTATAAAAGCAGGTGTTGATTAAGCCCGTGTGGAATTAAACTGTTTCATTTTGTATAACAGGGAGATGATTTTTTTTAAAGGTTGGTGGTAGAGAAGTCGCCTGAACTGACATGGAAAACTGGGGACAGACAATGTTAAAAGGGTATTTGAGTGGTAGCTGAGGTAAAACAATTTTTAAATGATTCTCACTCAATTTTCTGCTTTAGTGATGGTGGTTTATGTTTTGGGCTTCTATCAACTTGAAATTACAATCTGTTCCCTTAACTTGTGCTTTTTATTTAAGTGATCTCTTATTAGTTAAAGTGAATTAAAACAAACTTCTCTTTTTTCAGTGTACTGCAGGGCTGGTGTTCTATTATTATGATCTATCTAAAGGTTGATAGACGTATAATAAAATCTACCTTTATTCTGAGTTTGAGTTTTGTCTCAGTCTGCTAATTTGTACCATCATTGGTAAAATATGATGTATATATATATATATATAAAAAAAAAAAAAAACTGCAAAATGTAACAGCTAGTTCAAAAACAGCTACATAAAACATCTTGGCCAGCTGAACTATTAACAACCTGACCCTGAGATTCCTAAAAATCACTTTGCAGTCATGTCAAAACGATACTTTCAATAGAAATGTAAGGGATCGCCTCACATGCCCAATGACTTTGCTCACTTCAGCTTCTTTGCTATTTCGTGATCCAAAGACAAACAAAAGTTAGAAAAGACCATTCGCTCCTTCGGTGTGTGATAACTTTGACGTGTTGGCCCTCAGCCTTATTTATATTCATTTCATTTTTATCCCCAGTGTTAATTGCGTCTGTAACCAGTTTTCTACAGAATGCAAAAATGAGCAAAAAAAAATGTGAAATCCCTTTCTAAACACAGCATTGTGAATTCCTAGCCACATGGCAGTATTGGAGATAACTGCTCTGACAGCTAGCAGTTTAGTCAGTCAATCTCAGGCCACAGAGGATGCATTGTTGAAATATTAATTGGCTTCCTCCTTTGCCATTCCCCAGTTCCTCTGAGCTGGGAGAGCTGCCATTTTACCCAGTTCCAATCTACAACATGGCCTCCGGTCATAGAGGCCGGGGCCTCGTCGGGACACCAGCTCTAATAAGGAAATACAGTCGACTGTCCGACTGGACGACATAATTAGGACAGTTGAGAGCACTTGATGAACAAACACATTTTTTTGAATTCAGCTCAAGTGTTGTGCGAGCCATATGCCTTGTGCTGTCTCCACAGTGTGAAGCCGATGTCCTAATTCTGTCCTCCACGAAGGGGACTAGCTACTCCTGACTCATTTGCACTATATTTTACCAGCACAGCCTACAACTTCTTCTTGGTAAAAGACTTGTGCCCGAATGTGGGTGCAGAGAGCAGAATATGAAGCAGCGATTCTAAGTCGAAATGACATTTTTGCAAATATTAAACAGAAATGCCTCATTCTGCCATTCGGGCCAAGTACAGTCTTTACATTAAGAGAACAATCAATATGTCATCATGATTCTTATCATAATAAACCTGCCAGAACCGGGTTTATTTTATCTTATATTTATTTTATATGACATGAAGTAAATTGTGACTGGTGAAGAAAATAATAGTCTGTTGCCTGCTTCATAATCTCTCGTTGTAGATAAAGGTGCTGCACAATCCCACAGGCATTAGTTTGGCACGATAAGAAATTTATCTGGAGCTGGGAGAGACAATGCTGTGAACATCACAAGGTCACTGGCTTTCTTGAAGTAATTAGGTGCAACCGAGCATTAGTTTCAACAGAGTCAGGGGAACGCGAGTGAAATGCTCTGTGCAGTCTCACACAGACCTGGTGAGAGGTTTAATCTGCAAGTGAAATCGCATGAGACAAGCAGGGCCTTTAACTGCAAGCTGCGTTTCATATTTTATTTTACTGGGCTAAAACACGTTTGGTTTTTCACACTGGAGTAAGAGACTGAAAACTGTGGCCCCGTTTTTTTTTTTTTTACTTTTGACCTGACAAACAGAAATGCACCGCAGCATTTCCAGTGGGACCGAGTGGCTGCGGCTCAGGCGGTGGAGGGAGAGCCTACCACTTAGAAGGTTGGAAGGTTGGTGGCTCAATCCCCCGGCTCCTCCGGTCTGCATGCGCAAGATACTGAACCCTGATGCATCCGCTGTAGTGTGGGTGTGTGATAGTTAGAAAGCACTAAAAGGCATAGAATAAAGTGTTGCAGTAATGAATGTGTGTGTGTGTGTGTTTGTGTGTGAGTGAATAGGAGAATATGGCTTGTAGTAAAAAGTGCTTTGAGTCCATTTACCAGTGATTCACACCCCTGGTGATTAGAGCATCTCTTCAGCCTGGTGCTATTTTTTTTTTTGCCATGGAGTTTATGTTTAATGATTTCTGCTTGGGAGCTTTCCTTACCAATCAGCAGTGGGTTCCTGTCCTGCTGCTGTCAGATGCCGTGGTACTTGAGTTTTCGCTAGGTGAGAAGATGATGCTTCAAATTCTAGTCGCCATTAAAAGCCTCTGATTAACAGACTGCCTCTCCAACTGTGCGAAGCAAACATAAAATGCCAGACTTATTAGACCTGAACAAACTGTGTCTGCCAGTATGAAATTCTTGAAATTCATACCAATGCCATTTTTCTTTCACACTGCATCAATAAGTCAGAACTAAATAGCTTATAAATGAAAGTGAAGCCATAAAACTGGCAAAACATATCAGAAGAAGTGACATGCAGCTGTGGCGAAAGGCAAAAATAAGATATTTCCAGTCAGTTCTCTTGGGCGCACTGGGCGTTCGAGACACTGTCATGAATCATCTTGTGATAAAGGATTATCACTTGGAGACCCTCCTCAAGTATACGTCACATTTAAAAAAAAGTGAACTAAAATGAGTGTGTGTAGAGGAGGTGAGGCTCTGGCACGATCTGTTACGTGAACATGTAATGTGTCAAAAAGAGGGCTCAACAGTGAGAAAACGCTTTCACTTCACTTCATGTGTGCCTTGATCGACCTGACAGGCTTAGCTGAGGAAAAAATGCCCCTGGCTTTAAGGGCACCAATAAGCCATGATGTTGGAGTTTTATGCACATGTGAGTCTAATCTAGCACTTTCAAAAAAAAAAAAAATAAAAAAATCCAACAATTAAAAACAGAGCAAAATGAGCGCTACTCCCACTTGCAAATGGAACCACGCTGCAATGGCACAAGTATAGTTCCCAAGTGAGTCAATATAATCAATGGAGGCATCACATCTGTGAGAGAAGAGGAGCCTGCTCCTTTTAATGACCCAACCAATGAGCTGTGCTGCAGACATGCTGGAATACAGATAAGACATGCAAAAGCTGTTCATCCACCAAAAGAACCACCATTATGTTTCTCTTGCTCTGAGAAAGCCTCGTTTCTCTCAGCCCCTTTCATTCTCCGTCCACATTTAGATCTTAACTAGATTTCAATATGAGTAACACACTGAGAAACAAGCATGTAGAAACTGTTGCGCTTGGCCTGCAATATACAGAGCATTAGTGGGATGTGTGTGTGTGTGTGTGTGTGTGTGTGTGAGATTGAGATATTATGGCAACAGTCCACTGCCTACCACAGAATGATGAGCAAGGCTTTCAAGGGGCATTTCACGAAGTGTGAAGCACCGGTCTTGTTAAACGGACAGAAAATTGCTGTTTTGGTCTGAAGAAAGCAGTCGTCTATCAGAGGAATACTTTTATCCATACAGAAACCATTTTGATCAGAAACACCCGCACAGAAGCATGAGACGCACTGTGCTGCGCTTCAGTGCGTCTCTATGCATTTATAGCCCTCTCAATTATTATGTCGCATTGATTGCATGGTAGATTGCGTGGTGTGCGGGTTCTTTCTCTTGGTTTGGTTTACATAATTACATTATGTAGGACATGAGCAGCCAGAAGCGCTTTTTCTCTTTGGAACACTTCAGAGAGTGAATGGAGCAGATCTATTTCAGGAAGTGGGTTAGTGGTGAGGGGAAGAGCTTTGATTCAGAGAATAAACACATATTTTACTCATTAAGATATTTGTTATTGTACCATGCAGCCTCTGGTGTCCTTGCGCCTGTAGATGGTGAGATAAACTGTATCAGGCACACTGCAACTTGATGCAAGTATTACATCGCCTACACTGTATGTTTACTGATGCAGTGTGCATGTGTCACACTGCAGGCTTTACATGATTGGCTTAACCGCACATAAAGACTGCTATGTGAAAAAACGTAAAGCACCCTACCAGAATAAATGTAAAAAAGTGTCAAAAGCAAAACTTTTCATTATTGAAAACTGGCCCCAGACAAAGATATCAATATATTACAATACTGGATTTTTACCGCTATGGGAGTCATTTACATCTAAAGAGTTCAGAGGGTCAGAAATGGTAAAACTCCCTGAAAAATTGCGTTTCTCAAAAAACAAAAACTGTTTTAAATATAAATATAACTGTAAATATAACTATTAAATAAATGTCAATTTAAACGTTTTAGTGCAAGTATATAAATAATTTAAGCATAAACTCCTCACAGTTATAATTAAGTATATTACTTAAGCAAATATAACACACCCACTTCCTCAAATTAGAAGCAAACTATAACAATTACACTTATTTTGCACTTTACTGTTAGAAAATAGACATGTCACTAAACGTACCTTTGAAAAGACATTTAAAAATGAAAAACAATATTCATGCTTTATATCATGCTTTATATAATGGTAACTTGAACCTAATATGCTGTATCAAGGCAAGTGAATGTTACCTAAAATTAAATGCACTTAATATACATATATAGTTAGGCTAATTTAAAAATAGGGCTGCACAGTGGCGCAGTGGGTACCACTGTTGCCTCACAGCCTCCAGTGGGACCTTCTTGCTCTCCCCTTGCCTGTGTGGGTTCACGCTGGGTTCTCCAGTTTCCTCCCACAGTCCAAAGACATGCGTGGGCTTAGGTTAACTGGCTATTCTAAACTGGCCGTAGATGTGAATGCGAATGTGAAGGGTCGTCTGTCTCTTCGTGTTAGCCCTGTGACAGGGTGGTGACCTATCCAGGGTGTTCCCCCGCCTTTCGCCCTACGACAGCTGGGATAGGCTGGGAAGGATGACTTAAACATACATCATCTTAAGGTATGTTGGGCCTAAAACCAAACTTTTCATTGTCACCAAGGTGGGTCTCTTTTAATCTGGCCAGATCGCTGTGGGAACTTAAGCTGAACACACCTGCTCACAAGCAGGACATGTCAGGAGTTTCAGTTTTGTATTGTCTCTACAAAGCACTACACTGGCGCTGATTCTTTCCCTAAAGATATTCTCTGTGAGCACCACAGAGTCTCTTCTGAGGGATTACACTCTATTTGCAATAGCCTACCACCTAACGTGCAGTTTCAGTATCACAACCTGCCCAAGTTGCACTGTCACAGCAGGATTCACACGCTGAAGTATGGTCCAAATTTGCTGCTGGGTCTGTTTTACACTGCTGGAATTTCAGCAAAATTTAAAAAAGATTAGTGTTTTTTTCTATGCTCATCACAGAGTGTTAAATCAATAATTTAGACCCCACCCCACAAAAATATATTTCTAGCTTGACTTCATGATGGGAATTTGTCAGATTTAAATGCATGTCTTGATTATCATGTTTAAGTGCCTCAGTTTTAAAATGTAATTGGAGTTGTTATGAAAAAACAAATGGTAGCATTGAGAGTGTACTGAGCAATGAACTAAGCATATTAACTTAAATCAGTTGTGTCTTTTCTTATCAGCAGCACCTGTGCTGCATTTTGCATATTTTTTAATCCTTCATAACCCTCAATGACCTGTTCCTCTTGTATGAAGTAGGCGGCACTTGATTAGTCTATTTTGTGCGGAAGAAGAGTTAAGTGACGTGTCAAACTCCCACTTTTATGTGAGTGAGCACGAAGCCTGGAGCAGAAAGCCTGGGGAAACAAAGAACCATCCATGATTACATAGGATAAGATGCTTTATTTGTGCCAAAAGTTGGAAAATTCTTGTTCTTATTACAGTAGCCAAAACACACTAAATAGAGTAATTAAATAGCTCAATTAAAATTCAATACAATGAAACAGAAGCAAAAAAAAATAAAATAAATAAAAATGTTAACATTTGACCTAAGAGACTCCATTAGCAGGACACAGCTAAAAAGGGACCAGGACCTCATCAACTTCACTCCACTAGTTCTTAACACTATAGGGCTCACATAAGTATTTCCATTTTTCCAATATAGGTTTAAGCTTCCAGTTTTCCGCAGGTTCCAAGACAAATAAGTCTCTAACTAATACAGAGCAGGAGTGGCTAAGGCAGGTACACCAACAGGATTTCAGCGAGAAGGGAGAAGACAAGGCAAAAAAACAAGTGGGGAGCAGCAGAGTGGTTACACACCTGAGCTACCAACCCAAAACACACAAAGGAGTTCATCAGGGGCAGGAAGTGGAAGGTTTTAGACTGGCATAGTCAGTCTCCAGACTTAAACCCTATAGAGCATTTTACCTGCTAAAATGGAGGCCGGAGGGAGTAACCCCCCCAAAACAAACAACAATATACAGTACAAACGACATTTTTGATCACAAGAAAAATGGGTGGCTTCAGACAAACGGTGCTATCTTCTGAACTGTGTATCAGATCCAGAGGTAAATACCTGGAAATAAAAGCTGAGATGTTGATCTTTTGTCTCATATTCATTTTTTAATGTCAAACCCAAATGTTTTCCATCTACAGCAAAAAAAAAAGGGGCTGGCCTCACTGTCACAATACTTTTGGAGGGGAGTGTACAGTATATGGTAGGAGGGATGTTCTGTGTCTGTCCTTGTGGCAGTGGAGCTGCAACAGCTGTTGGCAGTAAGTGATGCAGAGGGCTGAAGTTGTGTGTTTTCCTTGTAGAAAAAAGATCCAAGGCCAGTCCTTCAAATTCAAAGTTTTCTTTCTACATTTCTGGTGAACGTGATCAGTTCCAATACTGAAACAAATATCTTCCTGTATCAGCCATGGGGGAAATAAACCAACAACTTAGGATTGGGATTGAAGTCCTTGGCATGTAAAACCCATATAATCTGCCTGCATTAATTCTGTCACACCATTCTTAATATGCCACTAAAGCATTATTGGATTTGTCCTTGAAACCCACTTACTGTGAATTGATAAGGCCTATTCTTTTTATGTCCCACTCAAACAGCCTCCCATGCAATTGCAGAGTGGGCTAAGACCTGATTTCCATTTCCATTGCATGATAACAGCCTCGCCTCACTCTTAACAAGCGACCGACAAGGATGAAAGCAAAATCAAAGCTCATCTAAAACAATCTGACAAGATTCATGTTCTGTGTGCAGATTTCTTTAACATGACATCTTGTGCAGCTGTATACAAATCCACTGCTAACCAACTGGGTGTTGCTGTAGTCTGCGCTGGTTAACTCTTATTAATATATGTTACTCCAATTATAACTGATGGGCTGACTTTGATGTACTGGGGTGCAGGTACACACTAAATGAATTCCTTTGAATTCTCCAACATTCCCAATGTGCTTGCCAGCAACGGAGAGCAGAAACACAGAGGAAAGGAATGGAAGCTACATTATAGACTCGCTAATGTGGCTCTTCTCCTCCTCCTCCTGCTCCAGCTCTGGCTTGCTCAAGAGGGGGGGAAGGGGAGGGGGGGGGATGACAACCAGGCCTCATATGTCACTGTCAGTACTGGCCCACTTGAATCCAATATGTACAGCAATAAGAGACTTTGTTCAAACAGATTATCTGGTATTGGATAACAAGCAAAGAAACCTGAAGTGCATTGGTATATGAGTGTGTCATTGCTCTTCTGTACAGGGAATAAACCAGCACAGCACAATCTATTCACAAGAATATACAACCAAGAGACAGGAAACCAAAATCTGAGCTTTCCTTTCAAAGTGAACTGTTTCCTTATAGGACATGCTGTGATTTGTGCCCCGCAGCAAACTAAAAGATTGCTTTTTTTTTGCTGATCTTTTGTTTTTGAGCAAATAATTGTATTTGTATACCTAACGCCTCGAGGACGGAAGGAATAAAGGAAGACGGAGAAGTTTGGGAATCACGTCATTATAACCGACACTAAGGAAAATCATCAGCACCGCTAGTTTTGCCAGATTTATAATCGTCAGCGCACTCGCAGACAGGATCGACAGACAAAAGCAGTGAGTGGGGATTAGCATTAACATTTTCGTTAATTGAATCTCAGTCTAATCAGGAACCCCACTGAACCCAAAGTAATATGAAGCGCAACTCACAAACTAATTCAAAATCTACAGCACAAGCTGTAAGCATTAGGACAGTGATGCAGTGTGTTTCTCATTGTTTTGGCACAGCACATTGGATTTGAAATGAAACAGTGACTGCGAGGTTAAAGCACTGACCTTCAGCTTTAAGCAAACTCATATCTTCAATAGGTTTAGGGCTTGTACAGAACAAA
The DNA here is from genome assembly GCF_007364275.1 of Archocentrus centrarchus. Lineage (NCBI taxonomy): Eukaryota > Metazoa > Chordata > Actinopteri > Cichliformes > Cichlidae > Archocentrus > Archocentrus centrarchus. The sequence goes on along the minus strand of NC_044352.1, from coordinate 27,628,076 downwards.
AAAGGTCTACAGCTCCTACGCAGTTCATTAGATGTGGATGTAATCACCCTCAAATCAAAGCTGAAAGTTAGAACTTATAGTTTTTTTATTCTTATTTATTTATTTATTTTTTCACCAGAAGGGAGCCAAGATAAAAACAGTCCCAATACTCAAGGACTGCAATCTAGGCAGACATAAATTAAAATGACCCCCAGACCTGTGAAAATATTTCCATGCAGTTATTTTAACAGACCAGGTGTGTTTTGTTATTGTCACAGTACACTATGAACCATCGCGCCTGGGTCACTATTTGCCCACAGACTCCTAATTCTAATCATAACTTAGGAAATCATTGTCTCAGTTTTAATTATACGTGTCCAGGCTGCATATAGGAAAACAGCAAAGTGAGTGTACGCGGCTGTTTCTGTTACACTTGTAGCGATAACAAGTACGACATTTTCATCTTCATTTCAAACCCAGCTTCCGAGGAAGAAGAATCATCTTTTCCACTTCCTTAATGTGCCCACCTGCGTCAAGAAAGATATCCTTCAGCTCCTCTGCAACGCAAGATTGTGTGTAGGACTCTCACGAAGGTGTTTACATACCTCTCCCTAGGCAAAAATATGTCAGTGTAAACTGATGTCTGATTTGGGCAGGAGGCTTTCTGACTTTCTGTTGTGAAACAGAGCAGGAACCCTAACGTACATCAGAGCAACACCTCATACCATGTGGCTGCCTTACAAAACACTTTTTGCACCGTGTGCTAAGCAGAGCACAGTGCAATAATGCCTGGAAATTATCTTTCTGCTGCCTCTGATTTTTTTGCTTACTCTCGTGTCATTTCTGCTAATTGGAATCTGTGCACCTGCTCCTAATTGCATGACCAGATGCAACAGTTCCCTGTTGTTTCGGCTTCATTGTTTGCCAAATGTCATTATAGCAAAGCAGAAATAATGTTTTTTTTTTTTTGAGTATATTTTTCTGGTGTTTCTGTGAATAACAATCAATTTATACAATAATTAAATCAATAGTCTTTGTTTAATTTAACTATGTGTGTGATAATTAAAGCCCTTGAAGTGTTGTATGTGGTTGTGACTTGTAGTGTAAAAGTAGTATGGAGTGGACAAACATACAGATCTTACTGACAACTCAAGAGGTTTACAGCACAAGCCAAATTCAACCAGTATTTTTTAAAAATTCATTGCACTATGTCTCACATCATCACGAATTTAAAATCACCTCCACAGTGGGAGGAAGCCAGAGTACCTGGAGACGACCCACACTGGCGGTACACAGACAGGCCTCAGCCATCTAGCAGGACTGAAGCGGTAACCTTGTTGCTGTAAGGCATCAGTGTTAACCACTGCACCACTGTGCTCCCATGTGTGCAACCTTGCCTTGGGTTGGACCCAAATGTTAAACTGTTTACTTTCTAGATGTCAGTTTAGACTTCTGCTCAAATCATGGACTATCCCTGATTTTAGCAATATGTGCATGTACACAGATGGCTTCAGGAGGTAATTTACTGCAGGTTGTTGTATTGGGAATAGTGGACAGACTGCTGCATTTGTTCTTCACTGCCACAAGCCTAAAGGCAGTCAATTCCCCAATGGATTGGGCAGTTGCAAGTTGGTTGCTGGAGGTTGCTGACACACCAGGTGGCACCAAAAACGTCCTTGTGATTGCTTTGGTTGTGAGAAGATGGCTGCTGATGGGTGCTGCAGCCACCCATAGTTTGCATGGAAGACACCACATTATCGGCAAACTCTCCATATTCTCCAGGCTGTTGTTAAACTTGGGAAAGTGCAATGCATAGTAAAGTTGTGCCTTACCACTGCAACCAACACATTTCAAAGGGCACGGATTTTACTTTGAACGTTCTCCGTTTCTGGGTTGCATTGTGCTCTACATGGGTTCACTATTGCTTAGCAAGTAGTTGATGAGTGTTTCCACACAAAATACCAGTGAGTGCAGCAACCTGCTAGCAGCCAAAGCAGTAGCAAAGAGGTTTTCAGTGCAGCACTGTATACACCTTTGCAAAGAGTTTCATGCTAACCAGCAAGCTCCAGCAACCGCTCACCAACCAGTTGTGGAACAAACTTTTCCCTGTCGACCGTGGCTATCAGAGGGTCACTGACTGGCCTGTATGTCTGCATGTACAGGGCTTGATTTCACAGCAAATGCCAGCAACCAGTCTGGGAATATACATTTTTACCTCACAGCCAGTAGTTGCCAGATGGTTGTTGACAAGTCTCTAGCCCTGTGTGGCTGAGGCCTAACTTACCACCTACAGGCTCCTGAATGGAGAGGCCAAGGAGTTCAGAGATGAGGGTCACACCTTCACAAATTAAGTGCTTAGATTCAGTCCAACTTAGAGAACAATGAATTTGCATTGTTTGGGGTTTTGTTTGCTAATTAGCCGCCAGGCCTTAAAAGATTCCAAAGTTGCTGCAACACTGATTGTTACTCTAGTATCTGATAAGTAGATTTTAAAGCTGTGATTCCCAAGCTATGAGACTGAGTCATCACAAATATATCACTGCCACTTTATGTCATGGGACTATAAAAGCCTTACTTATTGCTTCTTTAAAATGAAAATACCAATTTAACCTCTAATGTAAAACCAGCAGCAGTGCAGTTTCAGCGTATGATGGACAGCAAATATATCTCAATAGCACAACACTTTGGAGGCAATAAGGATTTTCAGAGCTGGGTCAGACGACAGAGGCGCTTCATTTTGTCGAGCGAGAGTACATCAAAGTTTGACAAGAGCCTTGTTTTTGATGCACTTCTTATGGCTCCCAGATTTGTGTCGCTCCAGTGCACATGGTGGAGCTCCCTTAGTGGATGATCTAGTGTAACACTTAAAAGTCAGCCGACCGGTTTTATAACCACATTAATCACTGCTGCTCCCGCACGCTCCGCGGCCAACCTCAGCCACTTGTGGAAGGAAAGAACTCTGTGAGGCTTTTCATGAATTAAGACTCAAGCAGACCAGAGGGCAGCCAATGGCACATCCCACTGCCTCACATGATTTCTTTCTGTCACCTTGCTATAAAGTTCTGTGTTGCACACTGACAGGAGGTTGTCTTACCATTTCTACTGTGTCTTATTACTTGCACTTGGCTTCTTTGGTGTCTTTCTTCTGCTTTACTTTCAAATAACAGGACAAGGACATAATATGGGTATAGATGCATATTTTTATTGGCTGTCTGTCCATAGAGACCTGATACTACCTGAGGAAAGCCTAGAGATAAGGGACTCTTGGGGGAGATATCGGTGTCTCCATATGACAGACAGCACGACCAAGGTGAGCCCAATCTTTCTGGAACAGTGTCATATGATTAGATAAAATTACTTTATTGTCTCACATAGGGAAAAATGATTCTAAACAGGCATGCAGACCTTGGAATAAATAACAATTAATAAATAATTAAAAACCAAGTCGTGAAAGTCCTTTCTGGAAATTTGTTCACCCCAATACGTTTGTTACATTATCTGTGAGCCAAACGCTCAGACTTCAGGCTGCTCTAAACCACAGAGTAACACTGTGATGTCACCCACTGGCTTTAGACTTGCACCCAAACTGGAAGACAAACTTTTTGGCCATGATATTTGTGGGACAGTTTCATTAACACCACTTAAAACCACTGCTGAGACATCCAGTTTACTGACTCAAATTAGGTAGAGGTGAAGTTGAGCAGTCAGTTTCAGTGTTAATGACCACACTCTTAATTTTAAGCCTTAACAGAAGCTGTTAGAAAGGAGGAGGAAATTATCCATAAAGAATGTTTTACCTTCACAGGTAAGTTCCTGATTGCAATGTAAGCACAGTTTCAGGCTGGCGTCTTGGCTCTATATGGTATCAAAGAGAGAGGATAATAATTAACAGAAAGCACAGAAGCCCAACCCACCCATTGTGCAAATCTTCTGTTTGCAAGGGGCAGCCAATCAGAAGAAAGGTGGCTCAAAGGGAGCGGTAAGAGCCTTGTTTCTGTCATAGGCAACATAGCAGTTAAATGGGGAGGTGATAGGTTGGGATTCCACAGGTAGCTGGGGACTGAGAAGGGTGGGCAGGCAGGTGAGTGCAACTGGTGGGCATCCAGGAAATCCTTTCCAGACAATGCACCCTAGGACTATGACAGTTTCAGACAGTGGTATGCACCAGGCCCAGTATAAACTAAATAAGGATTATTTTGAACTCTGAATCATGTAAAACTAACCTAGTAGAATCCAAGAATAAAACATGGAGCTGAAAATTAGCAGGCCTCCTTTAAGAAACTTTTAACCTTGATAGTGACACTTCTGTAACTTAATGATCTAATTATTACCTCCGCCAAGGAGGTTATGTTTTCGGTTGCGTTGGTTTGTTTGTTTGTTTGTCTGTTTGTCAGCAGGATTACTCCAAAAGTTATGAACGGATTTCGATGAAATTTTGCGGAAATGACAAGAGGAAGAAGTGATAAAATTTTGGCGGTGATCCGGATCACGATCTGGATCCAGGAATTTTTTTAAGGATTCTTCACTATTGCGGGATAGGGGGATTTTAATAATTTAGCTTCTAATTCCGAAACCCAAGCACAAAAGCCTGAAAAAAATTAGAGTGTAACATAGTCACATGTTCTATCAAACAACATAGTGAGGCGGCGATCATTTTTTTATCGTTTACTGCTCAGATGATCCTAACGTCTGGGAAAATAATTTCACAGCATTTAGATACACGTATTACAGCGTCAGTGACCCTATGGCCGTGGTGGAGGTTTGCGCTCTCTGAGTGCTTCTAGTTTAACATGCTTTTGGAACGGTTATCACTGTGGGTTTTTCAGGATTGAAGCCTGGAGCCTGTCCCAGCTGTCACAGGTTGTGAGGCAGGGTACTCACTGAACATGACACCGGTCCACTACAGAGCTGCTTTTGTAAGAATTTATTCAGTTTATTATGATTTTGAAGGGTTTTAACAGATGATCAACTTGCCTGAAAGTTGCAATAAACAAGTGGAGCGAGTGAATATGGTGTATCTATGTTTATATGTGTGTGGGAGAGTGTGTTTGTGTATAAATGTGTACATGGGTGTGCTTGCCGGTGTGCGTGTGGTTGTATGTTTGGCTGGACCTGGGTCTGGGCCGGTGGCTTGCCTCCTGACCGCTCCTTGCTGGTTGCCTCTCCCCCCCTGCACCCCTGGGGTCTGGGTACCTCCTGGTTCCTGGGTGGGGCCGGATGTTCTGATGTGGGTGGTGACCTGCTCCCCTGGGGGCTGCGGCGCGGGCTGCGTTGGCTTCTTCGGCGTGGGGGGGGGGCCCTGTGGGGGCTCGGGCGGCCCTTGGGTGCCGGGGGCCCTGGGGCCCTGCTGCCGGCCGTGCGGGGGGCTGGCCGCTGGGGGGGGGCTGGCTTCTCGTTGCCTCGAATGCTCTGGTGCCCTTGCTCCTTGGCTGCTGGGACTCCATCTGAGACCTCCGTCCTCCGTCTGCTGGGAGGGGTGTACGGTTGTCTTTGGAATGAGTGGCCGCGGGTCTTCGTAGGTCTTGATGGGCTGCTGGTGGCCTGGGCTTCCTGGGATTCTCTTTGCCTGCCTCTGGGTTCTGATGGGCGGGGCTGCGGCTTTCTGCCTTCATTGGTAAGTACATTTCATGACACAAACACATATACCCACATAATAACACAAAATGGTTGGTTTGTATAACTATTCTTCTTTTATTTTTATTTATTTATTTATTTATTTATTTTCTCCCCACACAATCTTTAATTTTGCAGATATTGTCAATATCTTAAGTTTAACAAGTGGCTAACTATTTGGTTTACTTACTTGCGCTCTTTCCTGTTTCTTTTTTCTATTTTCTCTCCTTTTTTTTCCCTTTCTTCTTCTTCCTCTTTCCCTTTCTCTTTTCTTTCTTTTCTCTTTTCTATTTCTTAAGCCTGTCATTTCTGGCACAATTTGATAAATAGCATGTTAAAAATAATTCAAATAAAATAAAGGATTACACAGTAACAAGAGGAGCCTATAGAGAACCTATAGAGCTCATCTTGAAATAGCAAATATGTTTGGCACAACAATGCATTCAGATCACAGTTCTGTTTGCAAGATCTGCCAGACATGACAGGCAAAAAAAAACAAAAAAAAAAAAACAAAAAAACAAAAACAAGTGGATCGTTATGAAAGGCAATAACAAACAGTTTGTTTTGTTGTGTATATTGGAGGCATTTTGTGTTTATGATGATCACAAGAATCATGTAGAAAAACCATTGATGACCATTGTTTACTCTGCCAGTCCACACACTACAGTCTCTCTATAAACGCTGCCATTTTATCACATTCACTTGCTCGGACATTTCATCCTAAATACATGCTCTGTATGTAAGATCATCATCAGCTGCCACTAATCAAATGACATGAAACAGCATGACGTTACAGGTGTTTGTTTTTACTGTAGGCCTGAATATTTCCAACACCTCTGACTGCTCTGAAAAGGCATTTGAGAGGACAAATTTCAAGCATTTTCAAAGGCGCACTTATGGGCATTGTGTGCTTCCAGTGGGATATATGCTTGTTGTTAGGCTTTTTCTAGCATTCGTTCTCCCAATTCTCGTAACTTTTTGCATGCTGCTCTCAGTTTTGTGGCCCTTTCACCCTGAAAATAACCAGAGAAACCCAACTCCCTGCTTGCAACAACTGTGAGTGCCTCTGTGTTGTTTCAACAATGCATTAAGTGTGAACTGAATCCCCCTGGCTGCTTCCAACAGCATTTCACCATAACCAGCTGGCAGACAGAGGCACTTATTGTGCTCTGTGTGGAGTCAAAACCTGAACTGTCTGATTGGCACCTCATTTATTCAGCCTAATGGAAGGAGGTGGGCCCTTGGGTGAAGGGAACCACACAGATGCACAGAGTGAGTGACATGCCTGTTACATTGTTAAAGACAGTCCCCTGGCCTTGACTTTGTTGTACACCAAACGCCTGCTCAAACAAGGAGGAATTAAAAAGAATTAGAAGTAGCAGCTTCTTAGTTGGGTGGAGTAACTTTATATGAGGTGTCATGTTGCCCTTCTTTTGTTGTCAGCACTAAGCTCTTTGAAAGTGGGTCAAAGAGTAGGTTAAATGAAACAAATCTACTGGGAGCTGTTAAATACGTGCGCTACAGTGTTAAAACAGTGTTTGGTGCCCATTCTGGAATCAATTTTGGAAGAGGAGACATTTCTGAACTCTGACTCTTTAAATAGTACACCTCCACGTGTGGCGTTTCTCCCTGTTTGATTTATATGCACGCAGAAATTAAAAGGGAAATCCCCACAATGCAGTTTGTTCCCTTTCTGAAGGTGGAATAAAATCTTTACTTTGAGTTTGTTGTTACACAGGAAACTTTGACCTGCAGACAGGGAGAACAGACAGCTTCCTCCAACAAAGTTGAACTATGACCAATTAGAGCAAGAAAGTTGCCATGAAGAAGTAAACACAGAGCTGTCTGCTGTAGAACTAAATGACTACAACAAAACACGCACACACACACACGTGCACACACGTGCACGCGCACACTGCATAAATGGCAGTTTCTTGGTTGGAAGCGTGAACGAGAAGCGCACCTCACCTTGATCTTTGCCGGTGTTTGCATATGTGAACAGATGTGTTATTAAGCTCAGCTCAAACATGCTGAATAATGCTGCAGTAAAAGTCTGCGGTGCAAATCTTTGGCACTACTGACACTGAACGCAGTCTGTTACAGCGCCGAAAACCTAAAGCCAAAGCTCTAAAATCCATAGAATAAAGCTGCATTTAAAAAGTTCACACTGCCATAAATCAATAACATTTTCACGCTGCTCTATCGGTATATCATCATGAATGTTACCTTTTAGCACCCTATCTAATGCAATCTGTGAAGTCGTCAAAGAAAACCACTGAACTCGAAGACTTTGTTTGCGGTGCTCTCCGTTCGGATAGGCCGGATCTGTCATTTTGCAAATGCTCTGCTTAAACAGGCCGTACTATTGAAGATTTAAAAAGCTTTTCTGACAGTTCATGCTTTATGTTAAAATTACCTCTCGCTTTCATCCCCCTGTGTAATTCCAATTCTGTGGCTTCCTTGCTTGCGTGCTGCACAAACACACACACACACACACACACACACACACACACACACACACTGAAAGGCACAATTTATGTATTTATTCATTTTCTCTGCAGCATGTTCAAAGCGATGTACACATCACCCCCTCTTGACGTGTGAAGCTCAGGTTTTTAATTATTCATTCGCCAATATTTAAAGCAGATATATTTCAGCACTTTTCTGCTGACAACCTGGGCTTAAAGCAGAGTAAAACAGAGGATAGTTTGAGTGTGCAAACAACTCCTACAGGGTAGTAATATCATTTCGGCTCCCTCGTCTCTTCACTCTTCATCATGATTTTGGGCTCACTTTGACGTGATGGGATAAATCACTTTACCCCTGGATAAAACTCACTTTGGCTTACAGAACATCCCAAATGCGGTAGCTTTTCACGAGCTTGTGGGTGATAAGTTTGTTTCACGCCAGATAAACATCCACTGATCCCTGTGCATTTTGACACTGTGAACGTGTACAGCATGCTGTAGATCGGCTGAATTTAGGAACTGAGGTCAAAATCTCCTCAGGCTGAGTTACATACAGGCCATTGTGGAGTAACACTTTAACGCCTCTTTGGACATCACTGGTCTGGAGCCTTAATTTGCAGACATTACTTTGCATTTGCCTGCAGTTCTTCAGCATCAGCTGATAAACAAGACACGTATTTAGCAACAGAGCTGTGAGTGACACACAGGCAAACTTGAGGACAACTGCCTGGGGCTAAAGGAGGGCCTGTAAAAAAAAAAAAAGGCAAATAAACAAAAACATAATTTTCATTTAAATTTATGAAGCTCTGTTCCCCAAGTTGCAACCAACCAGCTGACTATTTGAAACAAACAAAAAAAACAAAGAATTAAAGTGCACAGAGAAAAGAGCAATCCTCCGCAGGATGGAAAAATATCTTGTGAGAGAGTGGGCTTTTAAAAGCTGTTGTCATTCGAGTCAAGGTAGGGTCAGTAGAACAAGCTGTAAATGCAAAACTCACATATTATTACCCTAAAGAGCCTCATGATGGATGCAAATAGATTACATATACTCTTATCTTAGCTCCGTCTTGCTCTCCACCTACTCCTTAGAAACATATCTGTCCAGCAGCTCGCTAAAATGTTCCAACCACGATTCACTCAGCATTATGTTAGGCAGAAAAGAACTGTGAGTCCATCTCCAGTGATTTATATTTGGTGTGGCTCCGTTCTTGGGCCTTCTGCATCCTTCCATCTGCATGTAAGTGGAAAAGCTAAGATGAAGACCCACAGCAAAACAAAGCAAGCATCACTGATAAGAGAAAATCGAAAGGGAGGACCTGAGGACTGCAAAGGGGCTTGCAGACATGGCAAAAACGATCTGTGGGTGAATGCAGCATAGATAGCACACCCTGCATGAGATTTGCCACTAGGAACAGCAAATTTCACTGGCAGTGGGATAAGCAGTTATCAGCTGATTCACCAGGACTGCCTTACCATTTTTTCTGCTGTCCTCTGCTGTTGGAAATGACCAGTAAATACCGTGGTATATGATAGCAGAAGATGCCTGCAGTATGTTTACTTGAGAATATGCATTTTCCGGCAGATGGTGATAGATTGTTGAACTCGCAGGCGTAAACCTGCAATCAAAGAAGGCGTGAAGTAGCAGGTGAAGTGAAGGGATAGAGTCCTCCCTGCCTCGTGTACTGGCCTTGGGCCTTGTAAACACTACGCTTGCTCCTGGCTGTGCTGCAACTTGTCGTTCTTCGCTTTAGGCACCTTGCATTTTTGGAAGAGTGCCTTGAGCACCCTGAGTTGAAACAAATTCAACTCATTGTTTCTGTTCTGTCATTCCTTTTCTCTGTGTACCGGTTGTATTAATGGAGAAATGGGCCTTATGGGGGTGGGGGGGGTGGGGTGTCTACAGCAGGTTGGACACAAATAAGAGCTGTTTTGTAACCGTTTTCCTGTTTTATATAATACTTGCTTAGCCAAATCACACCAACCCAACACAATAAATAACAGCTGGCCATGTGACTGACAGCATATCGTCAGCGATTCTGTAGTCGCCTGGCAACAGAGAAAGAAAAACACACTATGATGCTTGATATTTCTGTGTGTAGGTTGCTTCCCGAGATTTAAAATAGTAATCTGTTTTATTTCTGTGGATTTCCAAAAAGTCAGTGCGGCTCACTGTTGGTGTTCAACTTTCAGCTCGTACCTTGTGTGTTTGGGTCTTCCTGCAGCTTATCTGTGAGCTCCTGCTTTGTTTACACTGCAACTGTCACAACGAGTGGTGGCTACAGCATGGACAATTAATTACAATGGAATCCATCAGACCTTTAGTGATTACTTTTTATGGTAATAAGGTTTAATCACTGTAATGCTATCTCACCTAAATTATGATGAGATCCCTTGTTAGTGAATACATGAATACATTACATGTAATTAATAATTTCATTTGCTCTACAATACTCTATTGTTATTTGTTTAATTCATTAATGTGTTCTTAAGCCAGCTTAGAGCCATATATGTCTCATGATTGGATTAATTGCCTAATTTGGGCAGTCATTCAAATCATTATTATTCCATCATAGGTGGTAGATTGGTATGCCTCCATCTCACTCTATCTCTAACATCCTCTTCTGTCATACCGACCGTCTTCATGACATCCATGAATCTTCTCTGTGCTCATCCTCTGTTCTTCTTGCCTGGCAGCATCCTGTGTATGTTTCTTCTCTGCACATGCCCAAACCATCTCAGCCATGGCTCTCTAAGTGCTCAATCTGAGCTGTCTAACTGATGTACTCTTTCAAATCTTGTCCATCCTGGTCACAGGAGAGATAATTGTCTCCACCCACGCCACCCTGGCTGCACCCTCTTCTTCACCTCTTTTGTGCATTGTCTGTTGCTTTGTATGATTGACCCCAGGTCTTTAAACTCATCCACACTCCTTACTTCTACTCCTTGCAGCTTCACTGTTACACCTGTCTCCCTCTCACTCACACACATGCATTCTGTCTTGGTTCTACTGACTTTCATTCCTCTTTTCTCCAGCGCATACCTCCACCTCTCCAGACTCTCTTCCACCTGCTCCCTACATTCACATCATAGGACCATGGAGCATGGACCCTGATGCAAACATCATGCATGCATCATGCAGACTCCCAGGGAACCTACGCCAGGATCCTGTTTGTGGACTTCAGCTCTGCCTTCAACACCATCATCCCTGATCTCCTCCAAGACAAGCTGTCCCAGATGAACGTGCCAGATCCCATCTGCAGGTGGATCATTGACTTCCTGATGAACAGGAAGCAGCACGTGAGGCTGGGGAAGAATGTCTCGGACTCCCGGACCATCAGCACTGGCACTCCTCAGGGCTGTGTTCTCTCTCCTCTGCTCTTCTCCCTGTATACCAACTGCTGCACCTCTGACCACCAGTCTGTCAAGCTTATTAAGTTTGCAGACGACATGACTCTCATCGGACTCATCTCAGACGGGGACGAGTCGGCCTACAGGATGGAGGTCAAACGTCTGGTGTCCTGGTGCAGCCATAATAACCTGGTACTGAACGCCCAGAAGACAGTGGAGATTATAGTGGACTTTAGGAAGCACACAGCCCCTCTACCCTCCATCATCCTGACTGACACCCCCATCACCACAGTGGACTCTTTTCGCTTCCTGGGAACTACCATCACCCAGGACCTCAAGTGGGAGCCCACCATCACCTCTGTCATCAAAAAGGCCCAGCAGAGGATGTACTTCCTGCGGCAGTTGAAGAAATTCAACTTGCCAGCAAGGACCATGGTGCAGTTCTATACTGCCATCATTGAGTCCATCCTCACCTCCTCCATCACTGTGTGGTACGCTGGAGCCACCACTAGGGACAAACAGAGACTACAGCGCGTTGTGCACTCTGCTGAGAAGGTGATTGGCTGTAACCTCCCATCTCTCCAGGACCTGTACACCTCCAGGACACTGGGGCGTGCAGGTCGGATCACAGCCGACCACTCTCACCCTGGGCACAGACTTTTTGACCCTCTCCCCTCAGGCAGGAGGCTACGGTCCATACGGACCAGAACCTCCCGCCATAAGAACAGTTTCTTCCCCTCTGCTGTTGGACTCATGAACAATAACCCTAAGACTGTTACCACCACCCTCCACAAACGCTGATGACCCTATGTCTATGCACCTGTCTGATTGCACTGATGTACATATTAGTGGAATATAGTCTACATTCTTTTATCTTTTAATTAGTCTCTGCACTGTATATTTTGTAATTTTGTAATATTGTGCTATAGTTATAGCTCTAATATCTCTGTATATTTGCAATTTGTATACTTGTATATTGTCTTATAGTTTTTATACTTATTTGTTTTTTTTTCTGTAAGCACGAAGTACCGCAGCAATTTCCTAATGCTGTGAACCTGTTCACCCATATGGCAATAAAAACCTTCTGATTCTGATTCTGATTCTGATCATGGTCCCCCCCCCCCCATTAAACCCATCTGTAACTCCAGCTGCACACATCACCACTGTCTCATTGTCCTCATACATGTCCTGCACCACTCTCACATACTTCTCTGCCACCCCTGACTCCCTCATGCGGTACCACATTCCTCTCTTGACACCCGATCATGCTTTCTTGTGATGAACAACGGAAAAGTGCAACTCCTTCTATCAACACTCTCAGAGCAAATGTTACATTTGCAGTGCTCTTTCTCTGCATGAAGCCATACTGCTGCTCACTGATCATCACCTCTCTTCTTAACTTAGCTTCATCAACTCTTTCCCATATCTTCATAGTACGACTCATCAGCTTTGTCCCTCTGTAGGTACTCCAACTCTGCACATCACCCTTGTTCTTGAAAATCGGTACCGGTACAGTTCTTCTCCATTCCTCAGGAATCATCTTACTCTCCAGGAACAATTTGGTTTAAAAAAATCCACTGCCATCTCACTTAGACCTCCTCCATACATTCACTGGTGTGCCATCTGGACCAACCACCTTTTCACTTTCCATCCTCTTCATAGCTGCCCTCACTTCCTCCTTAGTAATCCACTCCACTTCCTGATTTTATCCTCTTCTCTCTCTCATTTTCTTCATTCATCAGCTCCTCAAGATGCTCCTCTCACACTCACTTCACTCGTTAGTACATTTTCATCTCTATCCTTAATCACCCTAACCTGCTGCACATCCTGTCCAGCTCCATTTCCCTGCCTAGCCAATCGATACAAGTCCTTTTTTCTGGTATTGTATTGACAGGCAGAAAGATCGAGCTGGAAAAGATGTGATTTGACAAATCCATATGTAATGTTTAAACTGTGCCATTTAAAGAAAAATACAAGCTCTTTTTGAATTTGACAATTCAGTTGGCAACACATCTCAGAAAGTCGGGACAGGGGCAACAAAAATCTGGAAAAGTAAGTGTTACTAAACAAACATTTTGCAGCTAATTAGGTTAGGTCAGTAACATGATTGGGTAAGCATCTTAGAGAGGCAGAGAAGTAAAGATGAGAAGAGGTTCATCAAAAAACTGCATCTGCAAATTGTGGAACAATTCATATTAAAATTTAACATTTTTGTTTTACATTGATGCACTGGCAAACTACTAAATACAGTGTGATCCCACATGAACCTAAAGTTATGTCCCAATCCTGGTAAACATAAGCTTTTAATTTAATGTTTGTTTTGATTTAATTTTTTGTGTTGACACCTGGCGTGTTCTGCATAACTTATTTTCCCATTTTTAAATGCATGCTTTTACCTACCTACATATATGTATGTGTTTTGGTTATTTTTGCTCTTGTATTGCAATAAACAGTAATAATAACAATAATGATCTTCCTGTTTTCTGTATATAGCTCCTACTTTGTCTCCCCAGGTAATCCGGGATGCTCAGCCATGTGGACCAAACCTGACCATGACCCATTTGTTACACTGAAATAATGAATGTCCTCTTTGTTTTTTATGACTCATCATAAAATGCACAAATGTACAAGGTCAAAACAGCTGCAGTGAGCTCACAGCTGATTTACATACTTTTAACCTTCTGTTCTGTCTTTTTCTTCTTTAACCTTTTGTCTCTACTCTTGTGACCTGTTGCAGTAATTCTATTGTTGGTACTGTATGGTACTTGGCCAGAGGCCTGTACTATAAAGGAGGATTTTTTTCTTATCCAAGTAACTTCAGGGTCAACACTTGGTTTTCTGTACTATTTCTTACCAGGGTATATCGCCATGGTAACTTATGCTGCAGCCATAGCCTGCTCGGGAAGCAGGTCATGTTCTACTGACCAGTCAGTTCTCAGCATTTCATTTTTTCATTTTCAGACTGTTATTCACTACCGAGGCTGCAGTTGAAAGGCTAAAAAAATAACTTTTCTAAACATTAATTTAATGACTTAATTTTAATCCATCAGATTCTCCCATGTGTTAATGATAGAGCTATGTTATTGATAAGTCTATTAACTTACACAGTCAGCATTTTTTGCTGGCTTCAAATAGGCTTAAGTTTAGTAATATTGTAAGTCTTTTTCAGTCTTACTGACTAAAGCCCTTTAAGTGCACACTTTGAATACTATATTACTGTTCAGTGCTTTTCCTCTCACACACACGCCACTGTCAGCCTGTGTTGTATTTAACCTCTTCACATTATTCCCTTAGTATAGTTTTATCGTCCTTTTTAAAATCAGCTCTGCTGCTAAGGCCACCGCTATCATATGAATGTGCAGGGGAAACCCTGGCTTATATTAACGAGTTGATAATGAGCTTCGTGTGTATCCCGATTGCCAATTTTGGGGAATCCAGATAATGAAAAGGCATCACGAGTATGTTAAGCTCACTTTGTAGTACAGGTAGTATCGTTTATAGTAGACAACATGAGCTGGTGCATCTGGCTATGTTTAGCTTAAGGTGATCTTTTTTCTGCAGGTCTTTTTTGCAGTTTTGGCTTTTTGTGTTGCAGAGTGCAGCTTTCCAGAGTATCTGGGCAATGTTCCTGATGAGAAGTTCAACTCTGCTTCAAAAACAGATGCCATAAATTAAAAAAAAGGCAAATCAACAATTGTTGATTGTTGTGAACAAAGTTTTAATGTAGACATGA
This sequence comes from Archocentrus centrarchus, assembly GCF_007364275.1. Taxonomy (NCBI): domain Eukaryota; kingdom Metazoa; phylum Chordata; class Actinopteri; order Cichliformes; family Cichlidae; genus Archocentrus; species Archocentrus centrarchus. The sequence goes on along the minus strand of NC_044352.1, from coordinate 27,612,935 downwards.
CACTGATGAAAATCTTTTGCTCTTCCTTTCTTGAGTCAGTACTTTCATTTTCGATGATCTGTGTTTGTTCTGTAGTCTTAATCTTAAAAACAGGAGCAAACAGGCAGTGTACTGTAATCACACTACATGTATCAGTAATGCAGGAAAGTAAAGCATTACTGCACTAAATAGTAATGGTAATCACAATTATTTTGTCCAATCATGTGATCGTAAATATTTGTCATGATTATTCACTTTTATTTTATTGTACTGTCATGTAAACAGAACACTTTACAAATCTTTGGCACTTGGATATGTTAGTTGTGTTGCTTTGTGGTTCACACAAGACTCTGCAGCACTCTTTGTGATTTCTTCTTGGTTAACATCACTTGCGCTCAGTTCAAAAGTCTTCCAAACAGCGGATGATGATCCACTTTGAGTTACAAGTTCTTCAGTGTCTGCTGTGCCAGTTGTTTGAATTTTGTTGTCTATCTGCCTTTTAACGTAGTTTTACTTGTCAAGACTTATCCAGGAAACTTAAAGTTACACAGTACGGGGAACAGCTGCCAGGTGCTGATGTAGCAAGTGCTTGATTTTCTTTTTGTGTTGTGTTTTAATTGGCAGAACACACATTTTGAATGTTTTTTGATTATGCTTGTTTAATTGTGGGGGGTCAAGTCCAAAATGCATCCAGGACAGAAACAACTGCTTTCTATTGCTAACAGAACATCCTGTGTTGTAAACATCTCCACACACAGCACTCAAACACAAAGCTAGCGAATCACCCAGAGTGACGTTAAAGCTGAGTGTATGCTGACCCCAGCCAAGCAGTCAGAGCCTGATCTTCACCAGGTAACAAAGGCAGTGATGAGCAGTCAGGCTTGTAGCACTGTAGCCTCCATTTCTACCTGTACATGTTCCTACAGTAGAATTGCAGAGGCGGCCCTTTGAAGCCTCTTTGGCTGGTTTTCAAACTTTCTTTGTGTTGTCAACTTTGTGTTTGAGCATAAACAATAAAAGTCGTACACTATATGTCCTCATTAGGGTTGGGATCTGTGTCAGTGTGTGAGACTGTAGTCTAAACTTTATATTGTTAACTGGTAATTATGTAACAGTGGATTTCAGCACGTTACGGAGTAAGGCAAAAGTATTATAACAAGTAGTGTAACAAATTACTTACTCCAGAGTAATTAAGTAATGTAGTACATTGCTATATAAAAAAAGAACACACAATGGGTAATACTTATTTTTTTAAGTAAGGACAGCAACACTGTAAACTGGACAGAGTATGCTGTAAGATTACTGATGCCACGCTTTATGGCCTGCAGCATCTGTATTAAATGAGGATCTTTTCAAGGGCACAAAACATCATTTTGGACCCTCAGCATTTTGTCCATGTTCAGTTCTAGATGCTTCCATCAGAGCAAAGGTTTGGTTTTCCTGAAATTGTCACTAATAGATTCAGATGGTCATTTGTTCCATTTGATATGTATATTTTTATGGTCCATGGTGGCAATGTCGTACATTTGGATCTTGTTGGTTTTCTGGATGCATGTGAATATACAGTATAAATATATATTGTGCTGGGGAACTGCCTGCAAAGCAAATTACACCGAACTTGTCTACACCACAAAGGATTTTTTTCCCCAAGTTGCAGCTGAAAAGGGGACATTTGTTATACAGCTTGTTACATGGATGCAACACTCCAGATTTTCTCCATTTGCTTCCAGACATGCAAGGTCTACAAATGTTTGGATTTATGGAAATGAAATGCAGAAGCACTGCACTCATGTTTTCACTCATATTTTTCCTAAGATGAAGTAAAAGATGAAAGACTTGTTTTCTGTACACACTAACGACACATTTCTATTAAATTTTGAGCACATTTTTTAAAACATGTGCTTGCCAAGATCCACCTGACAGGTGTGGTGTATTAGGATGCTGATTAAACAACATGATGTTGCACAGGTGTGCAGATGCGACTGCTCACAATACAAGGCCACTCTGAAATGTACTTGTCACACAGATGCCGCAAATGTTGCAAGTTTTGAGGGAGTGTGCGGTTGGCACACTGACAGCAGCAATGTCCACCAGATCTGCTGCCTGTGAATTGAATGTTCATTTCACTACCATAAGCCTTCTACAGCTCTGTCTGTGAATGTAGCAGTACATCCAACCACCCTCATGACCACATATCACATATAACCATGCCAGCCCAGGGACTACCACATCCAGCTTCATCATCTGCAAGGTCGTCTGAGGCCAGCCAGCTGATGCAAAAGTTGGTTTGCACAGTCAATATTTTTGCATTTTTTTTTTCCTGCCTTCAAATAGGTGTAATACACCAGGTCTTCTCCTGTCTTCCTCGCCAAAATAAGCGCTCACACATTCATACAGCGCTTTAAATACTAAACTACTTTACAGCACTTTTCCTCACACACACACTCGCACTGCTGTTTTGTCTACAGCAGCTGTGTTGATTTCAGCCTGTGCTGTGTGTGTAACCTCTTCATATTTTCCCACAGTATAGTTTTATCTCCCTTTGAAGAAGTAGCAGCTCTGTTGCCAGTACACTTGTTCGTGTTTGTGACTGGTCAGAGACTGCCAACGCCATCCCTTTCATGTGAAAACGCTTGTCGCCAGATTGGGAAACCCTGGGTTATCTTAGTGAGGTGATAACTGGCTTTCCCACAACTGCTATCCTGATTATCAGTGTTAGGGTAAGTGAATCCAGATAATGGAAAGATACCTTGAATATGAAACATGATTGATAGTGCAGGGCCCAGTTTTTACTGCTATTCTACCATTCAGTAGGTCTAAATGTATACTGGCCTATTATTAACTGTTAGTTAATAATTGGCTGCCCTTGCTTTGCCTGTAAATATAACTATTGATGCTGTTATCAACAGATTTTGTAAAGCTCACTTTAGCCAGTGCATAATGACAAACTGCATAAGAAAATTAAAAATATAATACTGATTTTTGTCAAATCCCGTTATTTAAATACATACATTTATTTGTAGAAACCATATTATTGGGTATCTAATTTAATCATTTGTAATAGATTATAAAGTAATTTATTAAACTGTTAGATACCTAATCCCAAAGTCTCATGATATATTGTTACTTAAAGGTGCAAAAAGATACTTCGTAAGCTACAATATACAGATAATGAGCTTTATAGACAAGGAGTTTACCCTGAACTGCACAGGTTTTTACCTATTTCACAATCTAAATAAGTAGTTATTTCTCATTTTCCTAGCAAAATATAACGAAATGAGAGGTGGCTAAAGACTTTTTCACAGTACTGTGCATTTGGTCTTATTATAATGAGTATAAAATAAGCAAACATGGTGTCAAGAGGCATTATGACAGAAATTATTATGACAAGAAAAATCCCAAAAAACTGACTTAAAAACTGACAGCTTAGTAATATTTCCATTTCACTCTATTGTGTTTGTGAATCAGTCATTTATGCCTTTGTCTCATTGTGGACTATTGTAACGACTCTGTTCAAGCTGCTCAACAAACTGTTATTGAAGAAAGTGGGGCGGGATGTGTCAGCAGGAATCATCATCCCACATCTGTCAAGAAACGCAGGACCAAATTCAAGAGTCGGCTGCTCAGTTAAAAGGCTCTCCACCATAAAACCGTTGCCAGATTTTGAAACTGAAGCTGTCGAGGCAGGAAATTCATCTGACCTGTGATTTAAGGATTATGGGGTGAACTTATGGGGTGAACACTCCCACCGCTAAAGATAAAATATACAGATGGCTCAGTTTCATACCTGGACAGAAATATATCAGTAAATGAATGTTGTTACAATGTAATAACCCTTACATTATTCACAAAGCAATTTGTCTCAATTTACAAAATTTACACATACAGATGTGTATGCTGTGCTAATAGCAGGCAAATATAGCCTGTGCCTAGCCCCGAGCAGATAACGTGTGTGCTCACTTCTTTCTAAATCCACACCCCAAGATTAATACAAGTTATGACTTTAGCGGCACTGCTTGAAGCACTTGTAGTGCCTTTTAATATAATTTAACATGTTTTCTGCGGCTCTCCACGGCACCAGGCTTTTTACCACTATATATATATATATATATATATATATTTACATGCAGTGTGCTGTAAATAGACTGTGATGAGTAAAATCTGTGGCATTCCTCTTTAAGCTGTGGAGGTTTTGCTCATTTTGACCCTGCATATCTCACAGAGGTCACCCCCGTGGGGGAAGATGTTCCACGGGACCTTTTCAAAAGCACACTACAGATGTTTTACAGCTGCCAGTTATATGTGTTCATGTTTGATCTTTTTTTTCCTCCGGACAAACACCATCTCAGAATGCTAATGTGCAACTTTGACCGTGCTCTCATGGTCATTAGAGCCTTGTATCACAAGGAGCTTCTAAGACATCTCAGATCATTTATATTATAACGGCACACTCCAGCGATCAGCCTCCCTTGTGCTTTCATATTGTTTTGAAGCGCGAGGAACAGATGTGGAGAAATGATGGAACTGCTGTGTTTGCTCTGAAGATGAACAAAACAAAAGTGTACTGGAGGAAGTCAGCATTTCTCCAGCATATAGAGCCCTAGAGCAAAAGAAACTGAGCACCATGGAAGACTGTGCATTTGATCTATTATTTTTTATGACGCAAACGCATTTAGAAGTACGTACTGAGTCATTCAACAGTGAGAGGATTATGTTGTCCCTCGCCACCATGGTGCTGAGCAAAAGTGAGCCCTGCAGCAATCAGTTCAGGAAGCTTTAGCATCAGCCTTCTCTAAACTCGAGATGTCCCGGACTTTTCTGCTGGTGCCACACAGTGTACACACATCAGACCTGCCTGAGCTGTGATGGTAATCCTTCAAAGATTTATAGCAGGAGAGCCACAACAGCCCTGTCACAGACTTCCTGTGGCCTTCAGCTTTATTCGGTGTCTGGGAGCAGCACAACTTGTTTTCTATACAGGGGGAAGGTAGAATCGGTCGTTTTGTAATACATTTAAAACAACCCGGTGTGACAGTGTGTGTTAAAACTGTGGTTCATAAAAGGCCAAGGAGGAATGTTTAATACTGTCTGTTTTTCTTTTGGAAAATAGACAAATGCCGCTTCTGTTTCTGAGGGGAAGCAACACATTAAAGCTCTGAAATTTTAAACTATGATAGTTTTAGGTCTATCAAAGGAGACATGAAGTGAACCATCAAAGTGAAACTAATTTCCTTAATTGAATATCATCTGCAATGAATACTAAAGATGAATCAATTTTCTAATCTGTGTTCTATTATCTGTAACACCAACAGTGTGAAATGTACTTGGCAGCAAATTAGGACTGAGCATAAAATTTTTTTTTTCTTTTTTTAAAAAAAAATCCCAGTGGCCTTGTGTGGGCAGCTTGGTTTTAACATAATAAAATAAAGTAATTGTTTTATTTGAAAAAATAAAAAAAAAAATTAAAATGCGCTCCGTGAATGAAAACGTATTTGCTTTTTTCATAGCTGCATCTCATGGTTGTTCATGTATCCTTCAAATGCATCAAGGTCAGATTTAAAATGGGAATTCAGAATTGAAGCAGACGTGCTGTAGTGACAACTGAAATTGTTAAGGATGAAACAAGAAAGCTAGAAACTTCTTTCAATGATCGACTCATTAGGAGGTAACACTGTGACATTTGACCCCATACTGTCTGTGTGTTTCCCCAGTCATTCAAAATCTGTGGATTTTTCAACTGGGTTGCCACTCTTAAATCACTCTTAACACTGAGTCTGTCTGGAAAACCATGTGCTATGAATGCAGACTACAAGCGCAGATAAATTAACAAAACTCAGTGAGAAGCTAAATTGTTGGTGAGACAATAGAATGCATTTAGGCCGGTGCATTCCTCTATTGCTCTTGGACTCTTACCTGCATGCAGCCATAGCCTGCTCAAATGTGATTGGCACATTGAACTCAGTCTACAAAGCTAAACCCCACAGCTTCCAGTCCAAAAAAATATCTTGTCCCTTGCCTCCAGATTTTGCATATTCATATATTCTGTTCAACGGATTCACTAGTTCATGCAGCGGGCGCACATATCCTCCTTTCTGTTGTCTGAAAAACAATGCCTTTAACTGCTGATTGGTTAGGACTAATATGAGCATCAGACTTTTTTCGCTGGTTAGTTTGACTTGAATATTAACTGCATATGATTTGAAGCTAAAGAACGTGATGATTGTTAGACCCTTAATTGTACCCAAATAGGACTTCTGAAGGTTTGATCATAGAACACAGTTTGATAGGAAAGATGCAATAATGTACATTAATGTATGTTACATATGAAGCTTAAATCCGATAATGTGTAGGAGTCGGTGGAAGGAGACACGAGCAGGTATGTAGTCTCAGCTTTATTGGCGGTAAACTCACAACAAGCTAGAACTCAAAATATAACTGCCTGCAAAAGGAGAAGTCAAGCCCTTTTATCCCAGGCCTCTCTGTCCCGCCTTTTCCAGATCTATTCCGGTCTCTCTCTTCGCAATAAGAGCTTGGGGCATTCTGGTGTGAAATGTGCATATATGTGGCCACCACACAGGCCCCCCTGAACACACAGAATGGCAAACAATACAATAATAAAAACAGCAACCATTTTCAACTCAACATAGCAAAAATAAAATACCACATCAAGAGTATCTCCTAGGGGATTTAACAAGGCGGCCGCTACGGCTGTGCTTGGCGACAACAGGTGGTGAAAACGAGGGAGGGGCATAGCCCCGACTACGGCGAGACTGCCCCCTCGCAGGGGAAAAAACAGCAGCTGGGGGCAGGTCCTCCGAGTGAGGCATAGAAACGGGAGGACGACCGCGGCGCGGAGGTTGGGCCAACTCAATAGGACCATCCGGAAACATGTGAGCAGGCTTAAGGCGATCCACCGAAACCCGCTCCTGACTACCTCCCAGCTCAACCAAAAAATCCTTAGGTCCCACCTCTAGCACACGGAATGGACCATCATAAGGAGGTCGAAGTGGAGAACGGTGCGCGTCATGGCGGATAAAAATGTACTTGGCAGACATCAGGTCCTTTGGCACATATGACTGTGGAAGGCAGTGATGCGCCGCTACTGGGGCCAAAAACCTATCATTCCCCGGGAAAACCGGCCCGCTCCTTTTGTCGGCCCCCGAAGCAGATGCACCAGGAAGGAATTCCCCTGGAACCCTCAAAGGCTGGCCCAGGACCAGCTCAGCTGAAGAAGACTGCAGGTCCTCCTTAGGTGTCGCATGCAGGCCCAGCAGGACCCAAGGAAGGCGGTCAACCCAGCTGCTGTCCACCAGCGCAGCCCGTAGACAGCCTTCATGGTACGGTGGAACCTCTCGCAAAGGCCATTGGCCTGCGGGTGGTACGCGGTAGTGCGATGGAGTCTGACGCCAAGGTTCTCCGCCACAGCAGTCCACAGCTCAGACGTGAACTGAGGACCCCTGTCAGATGTCAAGTCAAGCGGTACGCCAAACCGAGATACCCAGGAGGAGACGAACACACGAGCAACATCTGCTGAGGTGGTTGACGCCAAAGGAACTGCTTCAGGCCACCGAGTCGTCCTGTCCACCATTGTCAGGAGATGGGTGAAACCCTGGGAAGGGGGAAATGGACCTACCAGGTCTACATGGACATGTTCGAACCTTCTCTGGGGTATGGGAAAGTGCTCCAGAGGGGATTTGGTGTGTCGTTGCACTTTGGCGCGCTGACAAGCAACACATGAGGAAGCCCACGCCCTGACCTCTTTCCGGAGGCCGGGCCACACAAACTTGGCCCCCACCAACTTAACTGAGGCTTTAACTCCTGGGTGCGAAAGAGAATGAACTGCCTCAAAAACCCGCCGACGCCAGCAAGCAGGAACCAAGGGGCGAGGCCTGCCCAATGAGACGTCGCAAAGTAGGGTTACGCCACTATCCTGAAATGAGACATCTTCCAAACGCAAACTGGACTCGGCCACCTTAAAAGCCTGAATCTCCGTATCCGTAAGTTGGTCGGCAGCCATGGCAGAGTAGTCCACTCCCAAATGCACAGAACTAACCTGCGCCCTGGACAGACAGTCAGCCACCCGATTACACTTGCCGGCGACGTGCTGAATGTCAGTGGTAAACTCTGAAATAGCAGAAAGCTGCCGTTGCTGCCGTGCAGTCCATGGTTCTGAAACCTTTGCCATGGCAAATGTGAGAGGTTTGTGGTCTACAAAAGCGGTAAAGTCACGGCCCTCAAGCAGGAACCGGAAATGACGCGTCGCGAGAAAAAGGGCAAGGAGCTCCCTGTCAAACGTACTGTACTTTCTCTCCGCATCCCGAAGCTTCCTGCTAAAAAAGGCGAGGGGCTGCCAAGCACCACCCACCCATTGTTCGCACACGGCCCCGACTGCAAAATCGGAGGCATCGGTAGTAAGGGCAACAGGCGCCTCGGGAGACGGATGGGCCAGCAGGGCAGCGTTGGCAAGAGCAGCTTTGGCACTGTCAAATGCCTGCACCCGCTCAGGTGTCCACTCTATCTCTTGGTTGCCTTTCTTGCCCTTAAGTGCATTGTACAGAGGGTGCATGAGGTGAGCAGCCCGGGGGATGAAACGGTTATAAAAGTTCACCATCCCCAAAAACTCCTGCAGGGGCTTCACCGAGGAAGGGCGCGGAAAAGCAGAAACCGCCTCCACCTTAGCGGGCAGGGGAAACGCCCCTTGGGGCGAAACGAGGTGTCCCAAAAACTCTATGGCCGGCAGACCGAACTGGCATTTAGCTGGATTCACAATCAAACCGTGCTCACTGAGACGCTCAAACAACTGGCGGAGGTGCACTGAATGCTCCGCGGCGGAAGGACTGGCAACCAGTATGTCATCCAGATAGACGAACAAAAATGGCATACCACGCAAAACGGAGTCCATGAGGCGCTGAAACGTCTGTGCCACGCCCTTCAGACCGAAGGGCATTCGCAAAAACTCGAAAAGGCCAAAAGGAGTGATAACCGCGGTCTTGGGCACATCACGCGGATGGACAGGAACCTGATGGTATCCCCTCACCAAATCCACCTTTGAAAAAATAGTTGCCCCCGCAAGATGAACCGAAAAATCTTGAATGTGGGGAACCGGGTACCTGTCATTAGTCGTTGCATTATTAAGGCGCCTAAAATCCCCACAAGGGCGCCACCCACCGTCAGCTTTAGGGACCATGTGCAACGGGGACGCCCACGGGCTGTTTGAGCGGCGCACAATACCAAGGCGCTCCATGTTTGCAAACTCCTCCCTGGCTATCGCTAACTTAGCGGCATCGAGACGGCGTGCACGCGCAAAAACCGGCGGACCCACAGTGGTAATGTAATGCTCCACACCATGTTTAGCTACGGCTGCAGAGAAGGTGGGAACCGTGAGGGTGGGAAACTCGGCAAGCAAACGCTGGTACTCATCACCTGTGGCAAGCATGTTAGCGAGGGGCAGGGGGCCAGGACTACCAAGTGTACAGGGGTAGGTATCAAAAGACACAGCATCTATCAAGCACCTATTAGCTACATCGACCAACAACCTGAAAGCACACAAGAAATCAGCGCCGAGTATAGGTACTGACACAGACGCTATCATAAAGTCCCAGTTAAACTGACGTCCCTTGAAACACACAGTCACCAACCTCATTCCATATGTGCGAATGGGGGTACCGTTCGCCGCGTCCAGCAGGGGTCCGTGACATTGTCCCAAGGCGTCCGCAGCTGAAGCCGGCATGATGCTACGCTGAGCACCCGAGTCCACAAGCAGACGGCGTCCCGAAGCAGTGTCCTCAATGAAGAGCAGCTTGTCCGAGCTGCCAGCGCACACAGCTGCTAGTGAGCACCGGCCCTCTCGTTTCCCTGGTGCTGGAAGGTACACGGCGGAATGCAGCGCTTCGCCTTCACTCCGAACCGGCGATGATAGAAGCAGAGCACGCTCTCCTTCCTCCGGCGCTCTGCGACGGCGGCCACAGCACCAGCTTCTCTAGTCTCCGTCCCTTGTAGAGCCGCACGCGGTAAAAGTGCATGCACACCGGAATGCCTGGATGCCAGCAAAATCTTGTCCGCCTCTTCAGCTAGCCCGCGGTAATCCTTGGCCCGTATCAGAGCGGAGCTGGCTAGCGCGGTGCGTACGGGAGGGGGGAGCTGGCGCAGGAACAGATGCGTAAAGAGAAACGAAGCGTCGCCCGGGCCGAGCAGAGCCAGCATGTGCTCCATCAGTTCGGAGGGTTTACCATCTCCCAAGCCATTCAGGGACAACAGGCGATCAGCCCGCTCTTCGTCTGAAAGCTGATAAATCCGCAGCAGGTTCTCCTTCAGCGCTCCATACTTGTTAGCAGGCGGCGGGTTCCGGAGCAGTCCCATCAGCCGGCGGGTAGAAGCAGAGTCCAGCGCCGCGACGACAGGGTAATACTTGGTGTCGTCTGAGGTGATCCCGCGGAGGTGAAACTGGGCCTCCACATGCTGGAACCAAGGCTCTGGATCGTGCTGCCAGAACTCCGGGAGCTTGACCGTGGCCGCAAAAATAACGGGAGAAACGGCGGCGGCTGGTGAGGAAACAGCGGCCGCGGCCGTTGAGCTGTCGTCAGCAGACATGTTCTTTAGTCGGGGTCACCAATGTAGGAGTCGGTGGAAGGAGACACGAGCAGGTATGTAGTCTCAGCTTTATTGGCGGTAAACTCACAACAAGCTAGAACTCAAAATATAACTGCCTGCAAAAGGAGAAGTCAAGCCCTTTTATCCCAGGCCTCTCTCTCCCGCCTTTTCCAGATCTATTCCGGTCTCTCTCTTCGCAATAAGAGCTTGGGGCATTCTGGTGTGAAATGTGCATATATGTGGCCACCACAAATGCACATTTCCCTGTCACTGCTAACAGTATCATTCAAAACGGAAGACACATTAAGATAAAACTAAAAAATACACTTGACACATTATTAGTTACACCTTTCTACTGTAGTACTGGGTTGGACCCCCATTTGCCTTCAGAACTGCCTTAATTCTGTATAGCATAGACTCAACAAGGTCCTGGAAACATTCCTCAGATATTTTGGTCCATGTTGATGTGCTTAAATCACATAATTGCTGCAGATTTGTCAGCTGCAGATCCATGATGCAAAGCCCCCCATCCCAAAGGTGCTCTATTGGATTGAGATCATTTGAGCTACAAAGCATAAAATACAAGGCAAGAGGGAGCCATGCTTTCATGTTGTTTACCCCAAATTCAGACCCTACCATCTGAATACTGCAGCAGAAATTGGGACTCATCAGACCAGGCAACATTTTTCCAATCTTCTGTTGTCCAGTTTTGGTGAGCCAAGGTTCAACATTCAGAGGTGCTCTTCTGCACACCACGGTCGCAGCGAATGGTTATTTGACTTACTGTTGCCTTCCTCTCAGGTCATTTTTACCCAGACAACTTCTGCTCACTGGATGTTTTCCTTTTTGCACCATTCTCTGTAAACCCTCGAGATGGCTATGTGGGAAAATTCCAGCAGATCAGCAATTTCTGAAATACTCAAAGCAGCTCATCTGGCACCATCAACTATGCAATGTTCAAAGTCACATAAATCGCCTTTCTACTCCACTCTGATGCTCGTTTTGAACCTCACTGGCTCGTTTTGACTGTGTTTACATTCCCAAACGCATTGAGTTGCTGCCATTTGATTGACTGATTAGATATTTAATTTATTGAGCAGTTAAACAAGTGTTCCTGATAAAATGGCTGGTGAGTGTACACACCTAACTATGGGAGGCTTCAGCATATGAATCTGGACAGGTGATTTGTTAATTCATTAGTTGATGGTAGTGGAATGGATTTTTCTCTCGGTGTGTAATGTAGTAGTGTAATAACAGCAGTTGTGCATGTACTGCGGTGTAAATTCAGCAAACTAACTGTCCTGTAAATGGAGCAGGCAATTACAGTCATCATTTTACATTTTAACAAGGCTATTCTTAAAGCCAGACACACTGACTGGGTTTCATCAGTGTCTTCAGCCCGATCAATCTTAATCAATTGAGGCCTGTAACGGACAAATTCATCTCAGGTAATGAAGACACTTAACAATGTTTTTTTTGCTACTGAAGTGCCCCAAGAAGCACTCTAAAAAAAAAAAAAAAAAAAAAATACTGCTTGTCTGGTAACTTATCTAATTGCCACAGGGCATCACCTCTGTGTTAGATTTTCTTTATTAGTTTTCCGAGCCCAAACGAGGCTCATTAGCTGGCTCGCTCTAATTAGAGAACATATATCAGAAAACTCTAGGGTTTCTCACATTGCATGCTGGGAAAAATGAAATGCCATTAATCAATCTAGCTTCCTTTTAAACCTTTTGGACAGTGGAAACAAACAAAATGCTGATTGAATCGGTGATGCAGAAATGAAGTTTGTTTGATGAACACTAAAAAAAAAAAAAAGAGTAGGGAGCAGAGAGGCACTGCAGACACACTTTTGTGTAAAACTTCTCCAAGGTCCACTGAAGTCAGAGGGTTCTTTGTAGTTTGTTGCATCAACATTGGTATAAATGTGTTTTTTTTTATTTTTTTATTTCAAGTTAATTAGCCAGCTGGCTTTTAATATTTAAATATTTCCTGATATTTAGAGCATTAACCTAAAAAATGTTTCAGGCAATTAAGGGGACATACTTTACATGTCTCTGTGTTTTAATTGCTTTTGCTTGAGAAGAGATGGGAGAAGTCTCAACTTACATGGAGGGAAGACAAATGCAGCTGGCTGCTGGGAATCTGGAGAGATTCCAGTCCTATAAAGCGAGCAGAAGCCCAAGTCACGATCATTGTGTGCTTTTATATTCAGCTTCGAATTGAGCACAGCCCTATATGCTCATTGCACCATGCCAGTTGTTTTCAAAATGACGCTCCTTTTGTGCAGCTTTTTGAGATCCTCATGCATTTTAACAGCTCTCATGTCATTTTCTAAAACGATTCTGTTACCCTGAGGGATATTTTGTGATTCTTTTAGTCAGTTGCCAAATAAAAAGGAAAAAAAACAACCAAAAAAAAAACAACTTTTTAATCCAGTGGACCAAAAAGGACTCATCATATGTTTTAATGATAAGCCCATTTTCTTTGTAGATTTGCAGATAAATATTTGTCACATTCAAATTATTCATTTTGATTTTTACATTCAGCATTCACTTTGCTTTGCCACGGGGACTGGATGTTGTCATCTGTGGCCACTGTGTGTGGTATTCTAAAAGCATCAAAGGAGGTTTAAAAAAGTTTTCTCCGTGGCACCGTTTCCTCACATCGCTGCAAAATAAATACACCAACGCTGCCTGCATCTATTCTGGAAGCCCTATATTGCTCTAAACAGTTCGGTGGACAAGCATCATTTGCCTTCAGTACAACTGGGTCATTGTGTTTCATCTTATTCTTGTTTTCTGCATTCGTATTTTCACACTTCAACCATAATTCATTGCTGTCTGACATCTCTGGTTGTCTTTCTCCTGGTCTTATTCTCCTGGCTAACATTAGCTTAGTTTTCCAGTCATTCTCTACAGTGACATTGTTGATTGAAACTGCCATGTACAAAATACGTCCATCTGCGGCCTCTCCATTACTTCATCTTTTTTCATAGGAACAGAGGAGCCCTCATCTGGTCACTGGTATGGCTTTGAGAGAAAGCCTTCTAAGCCTTCTGGCAACCTCTAATGCACTGAAGCCATTGAACAGGCAAGGCATAAGGGGCTGTATTGACTTTGATCTGAAATGAGCGACTTTCATGGTCAATTTTACACGGGCCGCTAACTCTGCGCATCAGTTCATCCCGAGCCTTTCAGCCACGAGGAAATGAGATTCTTTCTTCACTTGAGGATCTACTGCAGTGGGAAGACCAGATACATGCTCTTGTCTCGGGAAGACACTGCACATACACTTACACAACATGCAGCTGACCTTGTATTGCGGTACTTGTGAAAGCCTTAAGTCCCAATTTAGCCTTTCCATTACGGTACCCACTGACTCTACCAAACCTCCTTAACTTATTCTAATATTACATTTCATAACATTTTGTGAAATGAGCATGGATTTTGAACATTCATTTTATTCAGCAGAAATGGCATTATGCAACAAGAGCTGTACTGTGGAGGACACTGGAGCTGTGGTTTTCATTTAGTGCAACCAGACTAACTTAGTCATAAATCAATGATCAGGGCAAAACAAATAAAATGTAATCATATAAACATATCCCAGTATAATGTTATGTTTGTGTAAATATGAGATGTTCTTATTTATACTTTTGGAAACTTGGAAAAATATTGTTTCTGTATTGTTTCTTGCTAGGAAAATGGGAAATAAAATTTACTGAAATATGTGTGAACATACATGGAAATACAGTATAAAAGGCCTGAAACAGAGTTTGTACAGTTCTAACTTGAATCGATTCGAGCTTGAAAGTCGGTTTTGGTATGATGACCACCTTTATTCTCCAGCACAGCCTGAACTCTCTCAGGCAGCCTTCTTGTCATTTCTTTAAGCAGTCTTCAGGAATAGTTCTCCAGGCTTCTTGAAGGACATTCAAAGCTCTTCTTTGGATGTTGGCTGCCTTTTGTTCTGTTCTCTGTTAAGATGGTCCCACACTGCTTCAATAATGTTGAGGTCCGGGCTCTGGGGAGGCCAATTCAGGTTGAATTGTTGGTATTCTTGTTGGTGCAAAAGTACTTTTATTCCTGCCAAACTGTGTTATCTTTGGCATTTTTCATAGATTCAGCTAAAGAAATAGGAACAAATGATTTGTGTTTTTTTTTTTTTTTTTTGAGAGTTTTGGTCCTTTTTTAAGTTTGTTAAGTGTAGATGCAACACTGAGTTCATACCTTGAGTTAGGTGCCTTTATTATGCTTGAATGATTCATAGGTCAGTGTTGAGTGGCTTACCAAACAAACAAACAAAAAATAATATTCCTCTGAAAATTGTTAGGTACAAGGACTTTGAAAGACTTTCAGGGAGTCTGGAGAACTATTGATTAAGACCACTTTAAAAAAGCTGCCTCATTGGAAGAAAAATATAAAGAAATGAGGAGTGGCTCAAGACTTTTGCACAGTAATGTATGTTTGAACCATTTGTTACCTGGCAGGTCTGTGAAACTCTGGGAGTATGGCTTTTAGTGTTGCTCATGCCACACATCATTAGTTAATATTCATCTATTCTCTTCCAAGTTTCCTCTCACCAGTGTCTCCAGCTAAAGTGAAACCTAATCCAGTGGATGAATATGATGAAAACACCTTCTAGAGATATTGGGGGGAAACTTGGCTCAAAATGTGAAAATACTGAATTTAAAAATTTGATCTGATCCTGTAAACATCATCTTATTTCAGCTAGACTGGAAGGACATACCTTTGAAGATGAAATCCGCACTGCTGGTTAAAAAGGTAAAAATAACCCCTTTGATTTCCCCCCCTTAAGGTTGGCATTGGTAATTCTATGTGACTGAATCACAGAGTAACATACATACAGACTGCTGAAGTTTCAAATGGGGCCAACTGGAAGGAAGGAAATCAATCTAAAAACTTTACAGTACACTTTGGAAGATTATCCAAAAAGTCTGCGCTCAAAGAGCCAGAGAGATGCTGCCAACAAAAATAGACCATAAGGAGGAGAAAAGGAGGCACAATATCTGCTCTGAAACATGTCTCAATCTTGCAACTAGTAAACAAAAGAGACATATTTTTCTTGAGGGAATAATGTGCCTCTTGATGCTTTAAAAAATAGTCTGCATAAATAGAACATATTAAAATTTTGCAGCTAAGCTACTGGACTAAAGTATATAAAAGCCAATGATTGTCCAAGGACATGGTCACGCGTATACAGACATAATTAAATTTTAAAAGCTTTCTATTAAAAGCAGGACCCAAACATTATGTTATTTTCTGGTCTTTGGTGAAGACTTTTTGGCCCTCAAAGAGAAAACCAAAAAATGTACAAGTCACACACACACACACACACACACACACACACACACACACACACACACACACACACACACACACACACACACACACTGCTGATTATATATGGTTCCAGTTAAAAGGGGCTGTGTCATCATCATCTTCCAGCTTTTTTAGGAGCCATGCTATGTGGAGCGTCTCTCCCAGTGGTTCTCTTGCTAAAGAGCTTTGGCAAGTGGGAGATGCAGTGGGGGTGAAGTGTAAGAATGAAATTAATTAAAAATGCAGGAGAACAGCAGCAGACTCTTTTCTCAAAGCAGGAACTCTCACGCTCTCTTCTGGTACGTGTCACGTAAAGTGCATTTTCAAATCATCTGCTGTATATTTCTGCTGTACTCATCTGGCTTTACACGCTGACCATCTTCGGTTCTGCTCTGACGCTGAATGGAGGAACGAGATGAAGAAGCATCTCCAAAACTTCAAAGTGCTGTTTTCTGTGACCGCCAAAGAACTTAGTGGTGGGCTACTCTTAGTGAGCGCTGAGCTCCAGTGTTGATTAGTTAATCATCACCAAGAAGAATGGAAAATTCAAAAGCCACCATTGAGTTTCTTTTAATATCAGTATGATGTTAAAAAAGGCTCTCTGTTGGCTGGTGGTATTGTCTTTTAATGTCATTTCTTTCAAGATCCAAAAACAACCTTGTTGACTCATTAATGAATCAGCACAATATTCCTGATGTGATTTCAATCATGAGCATCAAGTATAGTGAAGCTATGTATTTATACATATGCAGTCCTGTAAGTACACCCTTACTGTTTCCATAGAAATTAATAGGAGGTAAATAGCAACCACGCGATTAAATGATCAGGAAGTATGAGGAGTTCTATAAAAGCAGAAGTTTTGGCAGATTGCTGGTCTGGAGCATTCAGCTGTGGTGTTAATTCAATGCCACAATCTTCCCAGGTGTGGATACAAATGCAAAGGTCAGACCATGCAATGCTGTGAAAAACCTAAGAGCACCTAAGAGCATCTACATCTCAGACTTGTTCAAGACTGAACAAGGCTTGTTTGGGAGGACGGCCAGGAAAAAGCTTCTTTTCTCCCTCTGTAAAATAACCATGGCAACACAGTTTTAGGTTTGTCATGTTGGCTCTGAAAAACCCACAAGACTTCTGGAACAATGACCTTTGGACAGACAAGACCAAAGTGGAGATATCTGGCCATAATGTGGAGTGCAGCCACAGGACCCGGACACCTTGCAGTTTTTGAGTCAAAAATGAACTCCTCTGTATACCAGAGTTTTCCAGAGTCAAATCTGTCCAACAGCTAAAGCTTAAACTGGGTCATGCAGCAGGACAATGAGCCCAAGCACAGCAGCAAATGTACAACAGAATGACTGAAAAAGAAAAGAATCAAGGTGCTACAATGATCCAGTCCAAGTCCAGACCGCAACCTGATTGAAATGCTGTGGTGAGATCTTAAGAGCTCAAACCTCAATGGACTGAAGCAATATTGTAAAGAAGATGGACCAAAATTCCTCCACAATGATGTGAGAAAGTCATACAGAAAATGACAACTTATTGCTGCCAAAGGTGGTCCTACAAGCTACTGAATCATGAGGTGTGCTTAGTTTTTCACAGGACTGTGAAAAATTTCTTTTTCACACACCATATATGTGAAAAGAATGCTAAATATTCATTATATGCATCATAATCTCACTTTTTTGCTATGTGATTTACAGAAAAATGAAAATTTTACAGTATTATTCTGTGAAAAGTAGCAGCTACCTATTTTGTCACACTGCTGAAAGTGAGATGCTCTACTGGTGATTGCCTATAGATTAGGCATAGATTACCTGTCTGCACACGTCTGCATTTGGATCCTAAACTCTGCATTTCATGACAACTGTACAGGAACTTGTTACACTTTTTTTAAGGTAACAAAGGCATCATATACAGAGAGAGCAATTCTAGGAACATTAGCATGCATTTGAATTTGTGCATGCAACTTTAACTTTAAAGATTTTGTTGGCAAACAGCTCTAAAACCAAACAAGTTTAAACAGAATTGCAGAGTTAGGTACTAATACCATGTGAAAACTGTTGTCACTATAAAGGCCCCCTATTCCCTTTCACCACGGTCTGTTTTTATAAATTCTTAATATAGAAAATTAGAAAATAGAAAATATAGAAAATACTTTAGTACATAATTGTAATTCCTCCTAAAATATTGACCCATTGTTCCCTTGTAAACAGCTACAACCATGTTACCATTCAGATACTGCTTTCCAAAGTAGCTAATATAATTAACCACCTTCAATGACTTTTGACAATAATTGAATCCCAACCTTAACCCAATACTTTTTAAGTTTAAACCAACTTTCCCTCTGTTGACTTTTGAAAACTGCTGAAACTCTGCTGAGTGTACCGACAGTGACTAAAAACAGTGTTGATGGTTCAGGTTGGACAATTAAAGCTCAAAATGAAGTTATAGATTTAAGTCATCATGAGTGGTTGCATTGTTTTCTTTGTTTTTATTTGGAGGGTTATTATGATTATCTGATTACAGCAGTATTAACAAGCCAGTGAACTCTGGGTTAAAACCAGTAATTCAGCTCCTCTTTAGCTGAAGGTGTTAAGCCCATTATAACCACATCTTACATCATTGATGGTTAAGTGCAGTCAGAAGCATGCTCTGCTGCCATTATTCATTTTTTTTTTTTTGCCACCATTAGTGAAAAATATGGTTTGGTAACAAACAAAAAAAAGAAAAAAAAAATCACACCATTGTTTTTAACCACTGAGATGAAAAAGGCAAATTTTGCATAGTCATCAGAGGCCCTTTTAAATGTGAGTCCTTTAAGATATTTGAACAAGCAGCCAGTGCTTTCTAGGACAGACTCATTGATTATAATGGTGCCCCCCCCCCCCCCCCCCCCCCCCGCCTCCCCAAACTACTTTGAGCACACTGAAAACAGCCGACCAATCAATCATGCATCAAACACATATACACAGAAATGTTAACATCCACTGAGGTAACACGAGAAATGAATATGAGCTGGTGAAATTAGCGCCATCCTTTTCCCTCTCCATGAAGCTTTAAATTTGATTAGTGCAAATGTAATTAACAACAAACTCTGCGTTGACCTCTCAGATTAACTTTTGTGTAATATTTCATTAACTCTGTCAAAAGGCTGTGAGGGTTCCATCACCCATGGAGCGCTATCAATGTGCAGCGTGCCACTCACTGAGGATTACGCTTCTGGTCATGCAGCATTTTTGTTTGTACTCTTTTTTTTTTTGTTGTCATTATCCAAAGACCACTGGCCTGATAACGTCCACATAACATTGCAAAACAGAGCGAGAGTCTGGCTGTTACAGTACTCTAAACCTAATCCTGATTTTTTTTTTCATTTTCTTGTGTATGTAAGCCTCAAAGACCATAAAATCAGAGACTTCATTGCTAGGCAACTAGTCTCTGCACAGAGATGGGGAGGGTTTTCTGTGTTTACTGCCAGAGATCTGCTGCTAGTAGGAGTTCAGCCTCTCCAAAGGGGAATACATAAAGCAGATACCAGTGATTTATGAAGACTTTAAATAGTTCCAAGTAATTGCTGCATCCCACAGGAACATGTATAACTTGACCATATTAAAGGTGTATCGTAGCTTGTATTGTTTGACGCCTGCTCAAAACGGCATATGTAAGCCTCGTGGTTAGGGACGGCCTTTTGGATTACCATGCTGTAAATACTGGGTGAGGAAGAGGGAGTGGAAGCTCTCTGGAGAATGGGAATGATGAGGTAATCATTCACCCTGATCTGAATTAATAAGGCCTCATTAGGCAGTCGGAGACACACTGCGGCGCTGAAAAGAACCACAGTGTGGATTTACCCCCATCATCTCCTCCTGCTGGATTTGGCTTCTGCAGCCCGTCGGCGCACATCGTGTTCGTTACAGAGCTCCCCGTCTCATTCACACTTGTGCATTAGCCTGATCTGAGATACATGGGAATTGTAGAGTATGTCTGCTGCACGAATAACCATGTGTTACATACTCGTGCTTTGTCACAAGATAATACGCTTACATACAGGTCTTCTTTCAAGGGAGATAAAGATGAGAAATCATTAGATTCAATTTGCTACCGGTGCTGATTACATTACATATTCCATTCTGTTTTCCCTCTATTAAAATATCTTGTCAGTAAGTCTTTGCTTTGAGTTAGTCAATGCAAGTGATGGGTCAGTGTGAGAAGGCCTGAAGCCTCCAAATTCTCAAAAGGCAACTTCAGCTGTCAGCAGGCTTTCACATTATGAACCCCTTTGAAGTGAACCTAAATGTGCAGACAAGCCGAGAGAAAATCACACGGGGGGATAGATTAAATGGCCAAAGACCCCGTCACAATCTAGATTTCATTACCCAGAATAAACACGTTGCATCAGGGCCTCAGCTTTTGTCTCTCTGCCTGTCTGTTTTGAAATTCAATAGATTGTAGTGGAAGATCTCTGAGGAGTGGCAGAAAGAATTGCTTCATGGAGTGGAAGCCTGTGGTTTTGGTTTTATTCCCAAGGAGTACTTGGTCGAGCAGACTGAAGGGCACTTTGGTTCAGAAAGCACCCCACCTCACCTCTGTCTAAGTGGATGTGACAGGTAGTCATGAAAAAGAAAAAAAAAACCCTCAACAACAACAAAAAAAAAAGCAACAAAGACACAACAGTGAAATTACTGACATAAAAACCTCTGGCTGTCCTGAATTTTTAAAGCTGAGCTTTTTTTGTGTGTGAATGTGTCTCTCTCTTTCTCTCCTACAGGTACATGCCATGGCATTTAGAGCACAACCAACCAGGAAGAAACACATAAAAGTGAAAATATAGAGTTGAAATATATAAAACGTGGCGATTCCACACAAACGCCTTCCAAAAAATTACGTTTCCTTAGAGTATCACAGACACTGCTTTTTTCAAAGAAACAGAAAGGAACTTGGGGGTAAATTATTGACGACTTAGTCATTAGCCTACTTCTGCTATTTAGACAAAATTAGCCACAACTAAGAATAAAGCACAAAATTAGGGCCAGACACTTGGAGACATGTCTGAAACAAGCACATTGTGTTCATAACTTTTCAATCAGTCTGTTGCTTATGACAGGTGCTTAACATCAGCATACTTACAATATGAACTGTGTCACTGATACAGTGCCACATGATGCTGGTTACAGCACACTAACGTGCCAGTATCTGTGAGGTTCTTACTTGGCTGCTGTGAAAATAATACAAAATTCCCAGAGGAGAGATGATATATAGGACAGATTCTCTCAGAGCAAGGTTTACATCACTCAGCACACTGAGACGATGACCACCGAGTCACAGAAAAGCCAGAAGTGACTCTTTTAAAGATCAAACAGAGAGTTAGCTGATACAAAGATGCCAAAATGGAGAGTAAAGTGAAGGAAGACAGAATAAAGGCTTGTTTTGATAGAATTTGGAATCAATATTAACTACTATAATCATGTTAGGCTTCCTGTATTGAAGTGTTTTAAAGACAGTAATCAAACATTGATCCAGAATATAGCATGCCACAAAGTGCCCAGAGCCTCTTCTTAACCGGTTTCTTGGTGCAGGATCTATTGATTGCTTTCATACTGTGTCATCCTTCAGCTCATGTTTAAAAATTTTGGAAATAGGAGTATATCACACTTGACTAAACCTGATTTTTCACTTCTTTAAATGAAGGTAGTTGACATGTTTCTCTTAAAGCGAGCAGCCAGTTAGCTTAGCTTAGCACAAAGCATAGTACTAGGGTATTATGTGCCTAAATTCAACATCTATAACTTCCTGGAGTCTTCCTAGATTGGCTCACTTTAAATGCAGTAAAAATAAATAAATAAATAAAAAAGTAAAATGCTTAACTGATATATTTTCCATAAAATAATTAAACCAGGAATTAAATATTAATTCCTGAGTTATTAGGCTCATTTTGTTACCTTCTGCACAGGTTAGCTTTTTCTCCCACCCTTAAAACTAATCTGACATGCCACATGAAAAAAAATGAGCATCTTTTCCCAAAAGGCTTTTGCTTCAAAGAAAGACAGCTACAGCTAAAACATACATATACAATATTATGGAAGACTTCTCAAGTCAACATCAAAGAAAATATAACTTACAATACTGTGCAAAAGTCTTGAGTCACCCTTCATTTCTTTGTATTACGCTGGGAAAATTGCAAACAATTGAAACATGTGCAACCGTATATGTAAATACAGTTTTTACAATTCTAAGAAGCATCAAATTCAGTATTACGTATGACTATCTTTATTCTTCAGCACATTCTTAACTCTCTCAGGCAGCTTTCTCGTCATTTCTTTAAGCGGTCTTCAGCAATAGTTCTCCAGGCTTCTTGAAGGACATCCAAAGCTCTTCTTTGGATGTTTCTGCCTTTTGTTCTGTTTTCAGTCAAGATGATCCCACACTTACAATAATGTTGAGGCTCTGCAGAGGTGATAGTGTTCTACTGTGTGTTTTCTAACCAGGAATGCTTTTACCGCATTGGCAGTGTTTTTTTGGGATCACTGTCACGTTTAAAAATGAAGCCGATGTCAATCAAATGCTTTCCAGATAGTTTTGTATGGTGGATCATAATCTGATGATACCTTTTTTTCATCTTTTTTTTTTTTTTAAAAAGATCTCCAAAACCATTGGCTGAAATGCAGCCCCAAACCATGACAGAGCCTCCACTGTGTTTTACAGATGGCTGTAGGCACCCACTGTTGTACGCCTCTCCTGACATTTCTCTGTACATACTAGTGATCGCTCCATCACTCCATCAGACCTGTTTCCACTGATTTTCAGTGCAGTTCTTGTGTGATGTGGCATGCTTCAACCTTTTCTCCCTGTTTTCCTTACTTTAAAATGGCTTCTTGACAGCCACCCTTCCACTGAGACCATTTCTGATGAGGCTTCAGTGAACAGTAGATAGAATTGCTGGATTTTTTTTTGCTATTTATTAAGGACATGACTTTCAGATACTGTTCATCCACTATAGGTAGTTTTTTAAATTTTTCTTCAAATTTTAAGGACACACTCCACACCATGCTGAGATATATCACTTTTTTGGCTAATAGCTTTTTGGAAAACACCTTATTAGTGCAAAAATACTGTTGTTCTGTAGATACAGTTTTAGAAAGAAATTACACATATTAAGGTCTTGGCCATTAGCCACCAACAGCTTCTGTACTTTTTTATACTGGGGTGAAAAGTGGTTTTCTAAAAAAAAAAAAGAAATCCATTACTGCTGGTGCTTTTAGATTCATGTAATATAAAAATCTCCCATAAGTTTTCTGTTGGTAATAATGATTCACTTGACAGAGGCAGTTCCATTTTTCAGTTCAAGTTAAATATTCTTTCTTTTTTATCTGTCACTTTAATACTAACTGCCAGCAACTTGCTCACCATGACGTCAAAGCATGTAGGCTCCTACTGGGCTGTTCACTGATCCCACTTTCTTGCTCTCAGCTACAGCTACACTCATTGTTTTGTACTTTCAGTCTTTACTTCCTGGTCATAGCTTCCAGTCTCACCAGTCCGTTAATGAACCATGAGGTGAATGATGGCTTCTTGCTCGCATTGTGACGCTGCCAACATGGTGGTTTTTGATTAGCCTTTCAGTGAACGTTATTTATACATAACAGCAGAAAACAAGCTGTAATTTCATTGAGGAGACACAAAAAAAATCATTCATTTGGAGTCGTCCGCTGTTGAAAATGAAAACAATTTCTGGCAAAGGCAAAGCACACACACACTCAGGCTGGCAATGATTCAGAAAGGGCGTTATTGTGAAAACTCAAGTATTCACAGTAACGGGATGGGTCTTTGGAGATGGAGCATGCAGGATGAAAGAGGCAGGGAAAACCAGAGCAGGATGATCAGGGCTGGCATGCAGCTGATGGTGGAGGCAGGGAGAGTGTGGTGGGGCAGGCAGGTAAATGTTACTGAAGAGGTCCTGGAGAGTGGAAGCTTGGCTGGGCAGGCAGGTGATGAGTTGGCAGGTTTAAACAGAAGAGAGGAAAATTAGTTCAGAGCAATAGACACGAGGAGCAAATTAAAACTAAGCAGAGCACAAGGCCTTGGCTTAACTACCACAGTAGAGAGCACAATGACCTGGCAGAGAATAACTGAAGAGCCGCTCTACATGCGCTGCAGGATGATGGGTTGATGAGCCACAGATGCTCACATTTATTGGAATGGAAATGGTAGAGAAGGAGGTGCCACGCCTTCCATGCACAAGCAAAGGTAGCAAGACAAACAGCGAAAACACAAAGAAATCAGGAGGAGCGTGGAAAGAAAATATGGAGTAGAAAGAAGTGGGCACAGTCAGAATGTCATTAGATCCTCTGGTTATTTTAACAAATGGTTCCCAACAGCTTGTTCATCACTATTTGGCTGAGATATGGTGACTGTGAAGGCCATCAGATATGATTCACATTACTTTCATACTCATCAAACTCTACAGGGAACCCTTGTTTCCTCTATGGTAGCACTTATTAGGCCTCCACTAATTAATTCATGTTTTATTCTAATTTGCCATCCATCTGTAGTTTTCAGCAAACAGACCTTGGAATTGCCACAGTCTATGCTCTGAGGACTTGAAGCCCATGCAGGTGAACAGGGCACTGTAGTAGACAAGCAGCTCCAGAATAAAAACATGAATTGCTTAGTTCAAAAATTAAATTTTAATGAGGACCATAATTTTGCAATGCATCTTGTCTGAATCAGCAGGGCATGTAGTGTATGTATCTACTGGTACATCATTTTTTCAAGTAGAAGAGTAATAAAGAAAAGAAACAAATAGAATAGCACATTATGATATAAAAGTGCAAAAGCTGAAGTTCCTGGAATAGCAACAGATGACTAGCTCCATAAGTAGACTGTATATAAAAAATGGATGTGGCTTTTTGGTCTGCAAATAAAAGTAAATGCATAAATTCTTGAAAGCTGCATTATTTTTAACTGCAAGCAAGGTGTGTGTGTGTGCGTGCGTGTGTGTGTGTGTGTCACCTGAGTCTTGTTACATACAAGATGCCCATTTGCATTGGTTCACGTCCTGATTTGTTTCAGGAAAACATTGTAGCTTGGTGTACACCCTTCCCCCCCCCCCCCCCCCAAAAAAAAGAAAAAAAAACAAGAAACAAAAAACCCATCCTTTCACAATAGTAACCCTGCTCATTGAAAAATAACGAGCTGGGAGTTATTAGGGAGTTGCCTTGCTAATAACATAACTCTGTGAGTCAAGATAAGCTGCTGAAGGACACCTTCTGCTTAATGAGCCAAGCAGGTTCGACACCCTGGGAATGAGAACCAGCTAGAATAAAACATGGTGTTCATTTTATAAAGGATGGTCCACATTAAAAAAAAAAAGGGATGATAAAGCAGAGCATGCTTTGGGGCAGGCTTTCCTTGTTACCTAGGCTCCTCAGTCAGATATTCCCAAGGCCAGGTCGCTCACGTCAGGAAATTTTCATATAACTGAAGGCTTCATATTATACTCAGGGATGTGGCTCATTTGAGTGGCAGCTAGGTGCTAGTAGTCTTGTATGCATTCGGTTGTAGGCTACTATAAGACTTGCAAAGTTAGCATCACATTGAATATGAGTGAATTATAAGCTGTGTCCAAATGCAGGGGCTGCGTCCTTTGAAGTCCGCGAACACCGTGAAGGCCGGAAAAGAGTGGCTGTGAAATTGGATGGTCCAGCCCTCATATCTGCGTCACCAGGAATTCCAACTATACCTTGTTTAATGTCAGCTGTAATTCAATAAAAGGATGAATTTGGACAGCCTTTGTTGCCACGCTGTGACGTAATCAGCCTCCAAATGCATCCTTCGAATGATGCAGCCCCTGAATTTGGTGCTTTACTTTAGATGCACCCTGCTAATCAAACAAGCAAGCCAGTGCTAGCATTAGCTGACAGCTAATATCCCAACTAGACTCTTCAAGACAGTAGTCCAATGACCTATCTAACCTGACAGGTTATGTCACAGTGGCTACATCAATTTTTTATAAAGAGTCAATACTAAGTACTCATGTTGAACAATTGCCTTTGGTTACTCATTGAACTCACAGAGGTTTCAGTTTCTTACAGAAACTGCAGTAAAAGAGACCACATTTGTTTTCCACCTGTCCTTTGCTGTTTAAATATGCATCAACACATGCACTCTTCTCGTGCCTCTCTTCCTTTTTCCTAATTCATCTGACCCAAGCCCAGTACCAGTCTGGAGGAATGTTGTGCCAATTTAGAGAGCCTACTGATTTGCATCTGCCAGCATCTTTGTCAGTAAAAAAAGGGAAAAAAAAAATCACATCAAAACAAGAACATCAACTTGAGTAGTGTGTTGGCAGGTAAAGCTTTAGTCACTGGCAATGATGAGCATTTCTGTCAAACCCACAACCCCTATGCTTCTTAAAAAAACACAGTTAAGTATGCATAATGCTCTAGCAGCCAACGCATATAGCACTAACGCTGAAAGGTCACAGGGAGACAAAGCACGCGGTTGTGCATTGATATAGAGCCATTAGTCAGGCCTCTCTTGAGAATTCTCACTTAAATATAAAGCAGCCTATGTGACAAGTGACTGCAACAGCATGAACTCCCCCTTCAAAGCTGATGTGTCTCCTGTGATACACAACGCCCACAGCTTCTCAGCAGAATGTGGGGAAACGGCAGGCCCTATGGGTTCCTGCAATTTGTCCTAATGGTTTTACATACCTCATTCAGTGAAACAGTCACTTTGATTTACCTGAGCAGAGCCGGCAGCTGGGAGGACATTGAGATTTCAGCGGATGGGTGCCTTGTACGACAGCGATAAATAATCCAGAGGGTGTGTTTAACAGATAAATGGCTTTTTGCTTAAGTGCTATCCCTCCTGTGTAGACTGTGTGGGCCTGAAAGGGCTGCCGTGATGCCGTCCTACTCTGCACACTGTTCATTCTCACCGCCTGCAGCTTTAATGCTCAGCTGCTTTGCTTTCTTATTCCTCTCTTGAGACCGTTCAGGCACATACTAAGAAAAGTCCAACCTCCCAAACAACACACATAGTTAATAAAACTTTCAACACTTTACGTGCTGAACACTTGGCGCCTAATAGCTGTTTCACAGCGTTTTGACAAAATTTGTTTTTGCCCTGAAATGCATCTCCCCTGGGACGAATTCTCATTTTCACACCAGGCAAGAAATGACATCAATTAAAGTTTTATTTCCTTATTGATGGCTTTTGAAATTAAATAAAAAAAAAAAAAAAAAAAAAAAGCAATTTGGCTATTTTCTTCTTCATGATCAGAAATGACACTTCTTGGTGGTAATTTTATATATTATTTTAATCCATAAAATAGTACTTCCTTTAAGAAGTTCATCAAAGTCAGTTTTAGCCACAGTAATCCCCTCAGGGAATACGAATTCTTGCAGAAAACTAGAAAGAAAAATATTCTCATATAAAATAAGTGCCCATTTCCTACATTTTTAGTTTAATCAACTGATAAATCATTTTCCTAAAGCTGCACGAGCCCTTTCAGAGTAGACTTCAACCAGTAATGAATCTCTGAGGCCTAATGAAGATTAATCTTTGAGAAACAAATAGAACTCTATTGGTATCTGAAATAACATGAATATTTACTGTGTGTACTGCTGATGAGGGGTCATTTTACAGCTCTCGGAGACTTAAGCCATGCAGGTGCTTATGTGAAGCTGTAATCAGCCAATGCTGTAATTAAATACTAAGCTACAATGCTAACAATGACAATGCTAACATGCGAGCATGTTTGCTGTGCTTACCATCTTTGTTAGAGATCACAAACTAAATGGGGGCAAAGATTCTGCTTGTGTTTGACAACAAAAATAAGATATGGGTCAATCCGTACTAAACTGTAAAACTGGAGCCTGTGTGAAATATAATATTAATCAAAAGTGGCACAGTCTTTTTCATATTCTGTTTTAAATAGATACTAGTCAAAGCTATACACAACATGAAGTCAGCTTCAACGATTTTAACATAACCAAGAAATAAAAGTGTCCCTCCAGATTTGCAGTCCCTGGTGGACAAGAGTCTGTTACATGAGCAAAGACCTTTTCTTTAAATCTCTCTCCTCATACACCTTTAATAACAGGGAATGAATGAACACTGGAATTTTATTAGGAAAGGCATAAAGGAAGATCATATATAATGAAAATCTGACATTCGGCAACAATCCACTCAGAAATCAAATTGTCTGTTGTGAACGTAACCATTGATGTCCAACTTTGTTATGTCCATCCACCCCTGCTATCCCATAATGCTCATCGTAGATCACTTACTTGAAATAATTAGCAATTCAGCCTTGCATTAATCTCCCCAAATGTCATCAGGCAGTTATCTCATTGTACATCCCTCCAATCTCATTGTACATCCTGTATATTGACAACAAAGGCATTCTATTCTATTCTATTCTATTCTATTATGGGGCACTGATGAACAAAACAGTAGCCAAGAAAAAAATCTTGCCCCGATCAACTGTTTGTCCGAAACAGTAGAAAGAATGCTCGGGGAATTCCCAGAATTATTCTCAGAGCATTTTATGACATCGAGCAACTGAATTAGGCAGTCCACGCATTACGCATACCACTGTGTGGCATCCCTGACGCAACGTGCATGATTTATCACACAATTACGCTTTTGTGTCCCAAAAATTACATCCTTGTTACATCTGCAACAGCAGCTCCAGCTGACATTTCATAGAACGCCAATTTGTTAAGGTCACTTGAATTATCTTCTAACTGCTGCTAATGTGTCATCTGGGGATAAACCTTCCCAGCTATAATGAAAAACTGATAAAAGTTATTATGTACAGTAACACTTCTGTACAGCTTAGTGTGGAGTGACCCATATAGACTACATCCACAAGTGAACAGGTATTTTTTTTTAAAACAGCTTTTCCACTTTTGTTTTGAAAAATATCTTCATTCATATGAAAATCCAAAAAAACAATATCGAGCCCTGCCGAGAGTCAAAGCAACAGGTGGGGATAGAAAAACGTATAGAAAGTTTGGCCAATCAGAAGCTCACAAATAATAACAGTACGCAGTCTGATGCCAAAAAAGGACATACAGGTGCATGCCTTTGCCACCCTTTTCCTTTCCCACAACTAAATGCAAAAACACATTGAACAGAGATTTTTTTTTTAAGCTGTAAAAAGCTGAAAATAATACAATTAAACAACTTATGGGATGTGTTTTGTGTGTGTGTGTGTGTGTGTGTGTGTGTGTGTGTGATGTGTTAGATACAATATTATTATGGTGACAGGTAGTTTTAAGTTTTATCATAAACTCACAAACTGTGCAGGTTCTAATTTGCAATGGACATGTGAAGACAAATAAACTGTATTTAATTTTCATGCAGTTTCTCCAACTCTCTCACTGAGTTGATACAGTAAAAATAAATGTACACTAAAGTTTGTTTATATGATCTTATGTGATAGTCACTGTATGCTATACTCTTTTCAAAGACAGAAGATTCTTCAACTGAAAATTATTGCTTGGCTGCTTAGCTTCTGTATCCTGGTTATATTTGTATTATGTACTTTTTTAATACATTTTTTTATAGCCTGAGATAACCATAGTGGTGTTTTAGTTGACCTGCGTTCACCAGTATAACATGACTTTGGTTCACGTGCATACCTCTGCTTCCCTTTATACTGCCAGTGACTAAAGGGTGTAGGTACAGTATGCACTCTGTTATTTTAAGTATAGGCTAAGATCCAAAATTTTGCTTTCCAAACAAGTAGAGAAAGAAGGCCAAATTATGCTGCTGCTGCTGCTTTGAGATGCAATATGTGGTTTGCTGGACAGCTCCTGGAGAACAGCTTAGACTTGTGCTCCAAAATCCTGTCAGTAAATGGTCTGCCTTCACAGCACAGTGCTCAGGTACAGACTGCAGATAGGATTTTGAGGGGTTTTGAGGACTGGCATCAATAGTCTTTTTAACTCTGAATGTGTATCAGACTTTTTTTTTTTTTTTAACTCTGAAGGTGCATGGCAGCATGTATATTTTGCTTTTGCTGAGACAAATACTGTAGCATAGGAACAGAAATTGTAATATGACTAATAAAAAAAGGTTGACCTACAGTATTTCATTTTAAACGTCATTTGTGCCTTCATTCTTTACTTTACGAAGCTTTGAGAATAGCTATAATAGCTCCAAAGAGAAACAAGAGATAAAACCACAAGCAGGAACTAATCAGTGCACTATGCTATACAAAATTATTACTATTTTTATGGTATTATATTATAAAGTATAGTAATTATACCGTTATTACTATACTAATACTACTGTTTTTGGTAAACTACAGTGATTCTCAGCAAACATCACTCAAAGAGGAGTAAATGCTGCATTTGGTTTGGGTTCCTTTCAGCCACAGATAAAGACACATTTAGTGCACTAATGGCAATTTACAGCAGGATGATGGTGGTTGTGGAATTGTCTCAGACTACCCCCTCTAGCGTACTCTGGATTGAATGTATGCATTCACTTTTGAATTGAAAATGTCTTTTCCATAAAGAACTGTTTTAACCTGATGAATGCCACCTGCTTACTGGGGAGATGTGTTTCAGTCTGCTCTGTTTCTGGGTTTCAGTCACAGAAATGTCATTGGACCATTCATAAATTTCTTTTGAAAGTCAGTGAGTGGGAGAAGTTATCGTTAATCACTCTTACTTGCCAGGTTTAAAGATTCTGCTAAAGCATGTTGGACCCATTTCTTTATTTCTTTCTTGTTTTTTCTTTTTACAAAAATGAAATCTTCAGCACATAAATACATTTAAACATTTGGAGTTGTTCAAAGATTATTTTAACGCCTGTCAAAGCTACTCTGGCTGCTCTGTATCGTTGTGTTAAACACAAATGAAACTGATCTTATATGACGTTGGGCAAAACAGACAACAGTTCCATTATGTTGGGCTGTGCAATTATTATTGGAGCTGATCTTCTTGATCCAAAAATTCACGGTCAAATATAATCAGGGTGCCTGCTAAGCTATTAGCTTATCCTGCCTGCCATCCACTTTCTCATTCAAGTTTTTATTAATGGTGAAATGATGTTCAGCGAACCTGCATATTAAGTCTCCTTGTCATTAATTACTATGCAGGGGAGATCAATCCGAACTACAGTCAGTTTAATGGGAGATTGCTGTTTGGACTGTAGTAAAACAAATTTATTTTGGAATGGCCTCAACAGCCACTTATTGACGAGGGCTTGTTGTTTTCATAGAAGAGTGCCCGGCCTTGTTAAGAAGTGACGGAGATGCCAGGGGGGAGAAGGAGATTGTGTTTCAGTCGCTCAAATCATTGGGTTAATTTGTGCATTGATCATGTGACCATCAGCTTGTTAAAGTGGCCCACTCTCAGACCCCTGAACAAAAGAGCTGTCACTGATAACAGTGAAAGGTGCCAGGTCTCTCCGAATCATCAGATCACTTTGACATCACTGCAGCTGTCTTCCCGTTTCTTCTACCAGATGCAGCTAATGCATTTTCTTACCCATGTTTGATACATTTTCTAATGGCCTCAGACTGCCCCATTTATTTTGGTGTGCTTTTACTTTCTTCCTGTTCAGGCAGTAATGAGAAAAAATAGCTCTTGTAGCATTGCCCCAATGACTGTGAATAGGAAAAGATGGAAAGGTGACTGTAAGAGAGCACCGCAGGAAAATTCAGTCGGGGATAATGGGTCCATTTTCTCGGTTGGATTAGCTGTCTTTATAAAGTTTATTTCTTGTGAAAATGACAGCCAAGAATCAAACAAACAAAAGGTTCAGTAGATCAGCGCAGCCCTGTCAGTGTTGGGGATGCAGCTCCAGGTTGCACATTGCCTACTTTACAAGATTAAGCCTTAATTGCAGTTCCATTTCATTGTCACAGCAGTTAACAGCTGATAATATGAACAAGTGTGTGTCCTAATTTTTCTAAGCAATAACTAAGAACACAGAACTACTGCATATCCAGTGCAAAAGAAGGGAAACAATCAAAGCCACGTATCTTTCCAGAGCGGCGTTTTCAATATGTGAAGCTCATGTAAATGTAGGATTTGTCGCTAGTCATTTGAGGGGGAGCAAGAGTACTAACAGAGTGGCTTTCTGCATCTGCTGAAGCTCTTCTCATTCTGTTAGAGCTTTAGTTAGTGGAAGTCAGACAGACAGACTTTTTCTGTTATCAGCTGGCAGTGATATTATTTATTCCCCTCATTTAATTCCCACCCACCCACACACTGTGAATAGGATAAAACCCACACGTATCTAGCACAAATGGCTACATAGAAACCTTCAACCAAAATTCAACAATTTGCAGTGAAACTGTGAGGATTCATAATTAATTTTGCACCAAATTGTTTTCTAATGTGCACTAAGGTATTTTCCATCTGGTAATGCAGCACATGAATGCACTCAATCTTCCATCCAAAGCCTCCAGCTGCAGATTAGGATTTAGCAAAGTGTTACGGGCCCCGAGGGGTGAGGTCACCGCACCAGTAATGCAGTCTGAAAGAATACAACTATTGGTCAGAGCAACGATCACAATGGAGGGCTGCCATTCACGTTAGTTGTGTACCCTTAAAACTCAGGAAAGCACTTGACAATGAGACATTAAAATATCTAGCGTGAAAGATTACACAAAATAAAGTCTATTTAAATACAGTTACTGAATAACAAAGTAACTAAAAATAATGGGGGGGGGACGACACAATTTTAGGTGCACCACAAAAGCACTGCTGATGAAACTCAAGCACCTGCTGGGGGGGGGCAGAGATATTCCACAAACACTCTTCCTATGGAGTTCATTTTTCCCGTTATGAGAGCAGGACTGGGTTTATGCTATCCCACCTGTTTTATTTCAGTTAGAGAATCACATTTTATTTAATGTTTCCAAATAATTATCCTAGAGATAAACCTCTGCAGAGAATGCCTATTGGATGAGCAGTAGCATGTACAACGATACCAAGCATGAAAATATTGGCACAGAATGGGTTCGGAAAATTCAGTTTATAAAAACCTGAGACATTCCTGCCAAGCTTTTGTCTGCAGGACTTACAGTACCAGTCAAAAGTTTGGACACAATCACTGGTACTGTATATATAGGGGTTTTTAATTTTTATATCTCCTAAATGTTTTGAGGCTACAGCTGTTATTGGTCTTGTGTATCAATACTGTATTGTTATTCATTTTGAGAAAATGCATTCCCCATCTACTTGGCAGCAGCTTCGTAGTACGACCGTCCTCAGTAACGCCAGTTAATCTTATAATTTCCAATTTCTTGGAAATTATAAGATTAGAATATAATAATAAATGTAATAAATTAAAAATTAAGCACTGATTTTTAGATTTCTAATAATAGTCCTCACTGCAGATTTATAAGTGTAGCCATTGTTTTCTCATCAGTCTGTCCAGCACTCCACAATGTAAAATCATATTTGGACCCTTTGTTATGACACCCATGATAGGGCTCTGGTGCATCCTAATTCTAGCATCGGTCCCTGTTTTTGAAGCTTAGCTGGAGTCCACCTTATTAGATTCATATAATCAGCAAATGCACACACGCCCACTGAATTGTGCACAAGACATCAATGCCAGATAACACCTCTGTGCAGATCTTTGCAACACTAGTGTTAGTGACAGGATCACAGTATTTGAAGCTCTAAGATGAGAATGTGTTGGTCATCTCTGATCACTCTGCCAAACAGAGTAATTTGGGATGAAAGGCTTTAGCCCGACAGGTAACTAATAATCCAAAGGTCACTATGGAAGAGTTTTTGTGGTTACACCATCAAACAGATGGAAGCCATATGTCACTAAAAAGCACATGGTCGGCCCACTGTGGAATTTTTCAAGAGAAACCTAAGAAATCAGAAGATGAGATGCAAAGTCTTTGCTTGATTAAACTAAGACTGAACAATTTGGCCACAGTTCCCAACACAGTGTGTGTGTGTAGGAAACGAGGCGTGGAGAATCGCCTCATTAATATACAAACACAGTGGTGGAATCATCATGCTGTGGGAATGTGTTTCTGCAGCAGAGACGCAGAGACGAGTCCGGAGAGAGAAAGACTGATGCAGAAAATAAAGAGCACTCCTGAATCCTTTCCAGAGTGTTTCGTGTCCTCGGGATGCGGCGAAGATTCAAGTCTAAGCAAAATGGTGACACGAGGAATACAGTTAAAAACACGAGTGGCTTTAGGAAAAATCTGTGAAGGTCCTGTGGTGGTGGAGCTGTACATATTACTTTATTTAACTTTGTTTTATTTCAGTTTTTACAAATGTTACAAATTCTCATGAGGCTGACTGGCAAACAGTTAAACTGAAAGGCTCATAGAGAAAACTGTCAAATGCATCATTTTTATTCTAGTCTGAAGCCCTAATTATGTGCCTCTGGGTAATATTTGACAATAGGCCTAAAAGTTGACTATGAATCACTTAAAAATTTGAAAGACTTTAAAGGTAAAGTGAAAATTGGTCTCTGGAGAAGTCTTGATACCATTAGAGGTTGCACAAAATCATGGATGACTGGCTCTCCCTTTTTCTTAATGTCAAAGTTTCACTCTTGTGAAGGGGCTTGCAGAGTCATTCTCTGATCTTACTGCCATTATGGTCACGATGAAAAATAGATTCTTAAATACAGATTATAGAGGTACTGCGATAAATCCCGGGCCAGAATTCAGCAGGGAAACTTTCACCTCTATGTAACCTAAACCTAAGTGGGGAACATTGATTTGCTATAACAAGCTTCACATACTCTCCCCAACTCTTTTTCCCACTGAGCAGACTGCAACATGTGCAAGAGCTTCATTTTCTTCAGGCGCACTGGACAAATGCGCGGATGTTTGACAAGTCGGTATTCTTTCCCTGTCCTGCTGGAGACAAGGTGGCTTTTATCCTCTTTGCTATTGGCAGGCTCTTTGGATGGAGATGTCAGTATCTTCATTTGACCAGCACTTCTATTCCCAACTTGACATCTCATGCTCAGGCTCAAAGATGTTTTGGATGCTTGAAGTGTGTGGCAGTCTTAAAGCTCAGTATTTCTGAACAAGACAAAATAATCTTACTATAACGATCGTAGCTTATGTATGTCTGCATGGACCCTCTCTCTGCCTCGACAGGTGGGCCAATCTCACTGAAACTTTACATGATCATCATCTCACATACAGCACTTAATAACATTTATATGTTTTACAAAAACATTTATTATAAATTCCAATTCTTTTGACTTTTGTATCCGTCATCATCCCCCCTGCGAATGTGATGTTACGCTCTCCGTACGCGTTTGTGTCACGTTCAACGTACGTCGCCTGTACGCAACACAACGGTCACCAAATGGTGATAATTCTGATATTAACCCTTCATTTTGGTGCTACCTGCAGACCAAACTACCAAACTGTACAAAACAAATGATTGATCAGAAATAATGTTAGAAAAATCCCAAATAATTTTTGAATAAATTATATTTCATGTTACCTAGTATAAATTCCACTTGAGGCATTTAGAGGCAAATCTCAAAGTTAGCCATTTGTGCTTTTCACCAGAAAGACAGGCCAGGAAGGCTTTTTAATACATGGTTAACACTGAAATAAGGGAAACCATACTCTTCCTATACATTTTTGCCTAAGCCTTAAGAAACTCCCATTGATATCAGATTTATTAGATCTAAATTCAATATAATTTAACATTTAATTTTGGTTTAGCAAGGGACACAAACCCCGGCCTTGTTGGTGTGAGTTCAGTATTTGATCCTTTCATCCTCCACTTAAACTTCATGCTTCTTTAATTCACAGTTGCAAAGCTATGACAACACAATACTGTGATGTTGTAGCTCTGTAAAAACACAACACCTCACACATCAGTTTTTGGAATGGATCCCCTCAGGGCCAAAAACACCTGGAGGCGAAACCTAGAAGCTCAGTTGAGATCTGCTGGGCTGTCCTGGGGCGAGATTAAGGCCATATTGAAGAACAGAGTCAGATGGAGAGCCACTGTAGATGCCCTATGTCTGATTTAAGGATCTGATTGGGAACATGTTACATAACTAAATGTGGGCAGTTTTTATGGAAGAATTCAGATTTCTGACTTGAAGAACTTCTGAAGTCTCTTTTTAGTTTTCAAGCTGAAGTTTCAATTCAAGAAAAGCCAAGAAGAATCCCGTCTAGTTCCCATGTCTGATACCAGCATAACCATAATGAGAAAACATCTAAATTGGTAGACTGGGATCCTCTCAGCTTCACTTTGCTTCAGCTGCAGCCTTAGGGTCCTCTGTGATATTATTCGGAAGAAATGAATTTCCAACAAAAATGGTTTTGTTACAATATGCTGAATGAAAATATGAAAAGTTTAACAATCCCCCCCAAAAGAGCATTTTGAATATTTAATGGATCAAAAGCAATTTGAGACGCACACTGGAAGTATTAGCTGAAAGTTACAGAGGATGCATTTGTGCAGATATTAGGGCCATAAAAATACCAGACTCCTGGACATAAAGGGCAGCATCTAAAACAGCTCTCTATTGTGTGCAATCAAATTTAAGCATTTAATTGTGTCTTAAATAATGCAGTTAGGCTGCAGCCCAATCCTTAGCCATCTAACATAACCCTCCACTGTGGATAAAATGATTTGCTCAATTCTTTATGAGCAATGGGAGAGTGGAAGTCCAGCTGGAGACTATAGGCATATGATAAATGAAATAAGCTGACTGCATTTCCATTTAGAGCAGACGGAGATTCAAAAAGACAATTCAATAAAACTGACCCTCAGAGACTGGCTTCAGTGAAAAGGAGTCACCATTAATACCAGAGGTTAACGTTCTCGAAGCAGTTATGAGGAAACACAATTGCAGCCGTCATACCGAAACATCATAAAGCGATAAGGAGATGTGGGATATGCTGATGGAATGTATATTTTCAAGGTTACAAGAGAACATCAGGCAAAAGCCTAAAGGGAGAATAAAAGGAAAAACATAACCAAATGGATTTCAAAGGAATCAAAGATTATCAAGGTGAATCCCTGTGCAGGGAGCAAGATATAATTGCTTGTCATTAAAATACAAATTGCGACCAAGAAAGAAGCAAGAATTTTTGATAAGTGAACTTCGTCTGTGTGGCCTTGTTTAATGGATCCTGTGGCACAGATTAAAATGTATGTTGCTCGTGAAGAATTAATTACCACCCACAGCTGAAAAGGCCGTGTGCGTGTGTGTGTGTGTGTGTGTGTGTGGGGAAGGAAGGGGGGGGGGGGGGGGGGGGGTGTCAACCACAAATCTGTACCTTTCCTTGGTTTGAGAGCGTTTACAGTGTTTTAAAGAATCACACTTTTAACAGCAGCTTTCCTTATACAGAGTTTGTCACTTCATTAGCGACTGCCCTGCACAACAAAAGAGAGACACCTCAAGGGCACCGGTCTCCAGTGAATAGCAATAAATTAAAGAAACCTGCCAATTTATATGAAGTGCCATTTTTCTTATATAAAACTCATGGTATAAATACATTCTTTTGCAGAGGGAGGCAGCTACCATCACAGAACAGAATCACGGCAGAAAAATATGTCAAAATGTCCTGAGAGACTTCCTGAATCTTAATAACCTGTGCCTCCACTGCTGATCCGGATGTTTTGATAGATGTTTTTGGATTTTTTATATTTTCCTCTCACCCCAAAAATAAGAGAATCTGTGTGTTTAAAAAAAAAAAAAAATACACCAAAATGTTTAGATTCAAATGATACAGTCCCGGGTGGCATGGTGATGTGATGGTTAGCACAGTCTGGGGAGTTTGCATATTTTCCTGTATGGGGTCTCTCTCGATACTTCGGCTTCCTCCCAAAGACAGTGGATTAGGTTAACTAGTGATCCTAAATTGACTGTAGGTGTGAATGCGAGTGTGAATGGTTGCCTGTCTCTGTGTTTAGCCCTTCAAACAGATTGATGACCTGCCCTTTATGATAGCTTGAACAAACCATTTAACCCCCTCCCCCACCCGACTCTGAAATATATAAGTGGAAGAAAATGGATGGATGATAGAGTCCCCTAGTGGTCATAGGAAGTGTGACCCTTGCCTCTTGCAGGAATCTGGGTGACATAATAATGACGTCCAGGCAGGAGCAACAAAGTTGACTATGGTTTATTTCCTGCTGGCATTCATCCTGTTTACACACAACCACAGTCTTTTGCCTACCTCAACACATGCTTAGTACTGTATTAACAATCATTTTATTCCTAACCATTGTAACTCTAGACAGTTAAACCCAATCACTTGCCCAAATAAATTGCCCCATTACAGCAAACCTACAGGACAATTGCAACATCTGGTAACTCCAAAGTAGTCTTTTTTTTTTGAGTCATGCTAACTTTATCCATGAGTACTTGTGCATTCAGAAGTCACCCAGTTTAATTTAGAGATAAATTGTGTTTAAACTCCACAGTTGAGGTCAAAACTTCTAGAGAGTGAAGTCCTATCACTGAAGTAAAGCTGCTACTAAATGGTCAGTAAATCCCTCCAAAATGTGGCTGTGATTGCTTGTTGAACCACAGAAAAAATTTTTTAATTTCTTGACATTTTCAATTCAAGATACGGGGTAGTGGATGTGGAGAATTTAATGTAAGGTAATAAAAGATTGATTACTGTCCAGCATTGGTAGGCCAGACCAGTTCACTTCTTCTGTACCAGGGAATGGGGGAGTGGAGCAACCACAAATTATTGCAAAAACAAAAATCAGAAACACACTGATGTTATTATACTAAAGATATAATCACATGAAATTTCACTGTATGCTGTAATATGGAAATTTCCCTCCAATGGAAATAACAGTATCTCCAGTTAAATGGAAAGTAGGTCTTCAGCCCAACCGAAATAATTCTGATAAAAGTTTCCAACTATAATGTTTTAATGGTGCCAGATGATGCCCTCCCTAGTCTGCCAGATATATAATGTGAGAGAAGAAGATAATTCTTGTTTTTTTTTTTTTTAACTTATAAAACACATGGATTTTGATGTGCTGAATCCAAATATGACATAAAATAGCTGATTGGCTACTTTTTCCAACATATTTCATCTTTTCAATTTTACACCTGTGTATATTGTTGCACTTTAATCATAAATCACGAGCTTATGTTCCCTCATCTCTTTATAGTCGCTTCGTATGATAAAATTTTACATTTCTTCATTATGCAAGAAAAGTAAAATCTGAAAAAAGTCCATACAAAGAAGACTTATGACTTATAAGACTTATAATATGAAACATCACATTAGAAAGTACACTATGGTTATTTCACCTCAGTACACAAAAACCTGTACAGAATTTATTTAGAGCCCTGCCGAGTCAGGTTGTCTAGGTGGGATGTTGCTGTCAGTTTCATTAACCAGAATATTATGACATGTAGGTGTATTGGTTGGAAGTTTGAATGTTCTTCCTGTGCCTGTGTGGGGTCTCTTTTGGTACTTCAGCTTCCCCCAACAGTCCAAAGACATGCATGTTAGGTTAATTTGTGGTTCTAAATTGACCTACATATGAATGTAAGTGTGGTTGGTTGTTGGTCTCTATGTATTAGCCCTGCGACAGACTGGCAACCAATTCAAGGTGTACTCTGCCTCTCTGTCTATGACAACTGGGATAGGTTCAGCAACCCTGAGTTTGATAAGCAGAAGAAAATGTATATATGTATGTGTGGCTGTATGGCTGTATGGATATATGGACAGAGATATGTTGATTTCATCACTTGGCTACATGTCTGTCTATGGATGTCTCCATAACCAAACGTGTTTAATTATTTAACAGTGTGGGGCACCAGCAGAGAAAACGCAAAGGTTATATGCATTTCACTGGTGCTATGTTTCACAATACTTTCAGCAGCATATTATCAAAGAGAATGAAAATTATTGCCTGCAGGATATTTTAATTTGCTTTAAAAACATGGGACTGCTTCAAGGAAGGTCAAACCCATGATCAGAGTAGAGGTCAAAAGGTCAGTTTCACTATTGCAGTTCACATCTGATACAATTCTAAACCGGGCGAGTCCCATTTAATCAAAACTGAATGAAGAGTGACCATCTGAAATTTAGCACCTACACCAGTTTGAGCCATTGTTGCCAGAATTCAGGGATTAAAATGTATTTAAGTTTGGGTTTTTTTTTTGTTTCTGTTAAGAACCTAGTCGTATACCATGAACCCTAGAGACAATCAACAACTTTAAGGATCATTTTAAGTTTCAGTGAACAAGTTATTAAAAGTTTGAGTGCATTTATTTTGGAAGCATTTTGGCTGCTGACCAGTTAGATCTACCATAGAAGATGTTGAGCAAGTTGGACCCGGATTGTGTCCTTGGAACAATATTTGGGTTTTGGCTGAGCTTTCTAATTAAGCAGCAATCTCTGCAGCACATACTCCTGTAATTTTTTGAAACAAGGGGAGAGTGCAAGAGGGCCATTACGCCTCGTTAAGAATGGTTAATTTCGTGCCCCTTTTTGTGCCGAAGACCAGTAGCCAGTGAAAAAAAAAAAAAACTTGATGTATGAGAACAGTTCTCTCCCTGACCCTGGAAGAGAATTGTTCTCATACCATTTATTGTTTGGAACTGGCTGTAAAATTTCCCACTGACTGGGTTTGAAATTACTAGTGGGAAAGTACACAGCCAGAATGCAGGTGACTGTAAGAACTTTAACTCTACTTAGGTGAATGGCAGTACTCCAGAAAACAGATAAGGGTACAAAATGCAGGGTTTTCTAAAATCAGTGTGGCATCCACAAGACACCACAATAAATAAAAGAATAAATTGATTAATTAATTAAAAAAAAACAAAAAAACATTTGGAGATTGTCAGGTGGTTTGAGGCATTACATCCTCCAGAACTGGATTTCTACAGTCCCTCAGATGAGTATAGATACTTTGTGGCTCTTAGCCATACAGAAAGCAATTATTTGAGATTATTTAATAGAAAAAGAAATGTTGCACTAAATATACATGTATTAGTGTGTAATTATGTCTTCCAACAACATTATGCCAGCTAACGTTAGGCTCGAGCATTCTAAAAATTACAGTTTCCCTCTGATAAACAGTTTGATTACATTCTCACATCGTATGAGAGTTTATTTGTTCAGTGTCTGAGTCCGACAATGTTAGATCCACTTCAAAGAAAGTTTCATTAACGAAGGCAAACAGCGGCAAAAACAGCAGCACTTACTGAGAGACAAGTTCAGGATATCCTCAACAACTCCCCTCAGTATAGTTGTCATTAACAGCGAGCTTCATTGACTCATTGACTCGTGTCGGACTCCTTTCACAAAGTTTCACATCCTCCTTCAGAGTAAGTAGATGTGGACACCCAGTATATTGACAGCCTACACTCATGCAGATGTATGGCAGCCAGAGTTGTTGTTGGCCACTGTAGCCAGGATTGTACTCTTGAATTGGGATGAGAAAAGCTACTGACATCTAGTGGTGATATTTTACGTACTGTACCTTTAAAGTGTGGCCTCCTTATGTGCTGCGGGCTGTAATCTATGACCAATGCTGTTATGGAACCTCTTCCATCTGGTACATACTGCAGTTCCAATACTTAACTTTTAGGCATTTGTTTAGGATTTCTAACTCAAAGGTGAGCAGCGGTGGAAGAAATTGTTTTTTTTGTTTTTTTTACTTAAGCACCACAATTTGACCTTACCCCTACACCCTACATTCCACATCTTACTCAAGTAATATTATTAGGCATTAAAAGCAAAATCAATTTACAGTACAAGAGTAAAAGTAAAAACAAGTATTATTACAGATTCTCAGCAACTGCAGTGCAGGTGTCCTTGAGCCAGACCCTTAATTTTCCACTAGGTTGCTCACTTGTGCTGGATATCTTGCAGGTGAGTGTGTTACAGTACCTCCCCCTATATCTATAAAGTAATTTTTGGCCAGCATTTACTCCACCTGACTCTGGAACTAAGATTATGTTTAACAGCTTGCCTTGAATAAACACAGGTCACAGAAATTTTTATTGAACCATGCATATTTTCTGTTCATTTCATAAGTAGATAACATTATGTAATCACATCCATGTGCTGCATGGCATCAACATGAGTTGTGAAATACACACTCTGCTCCAGCCTGAGCTTTTCCAAAGTGCTCACCTGCTGCCCAAGGCCAGGAAAGGCCGTTCTTGAGGCTAATATCTATTTAATATCCAGCCGTATTTCTGTTAACCTTGTAGACCCTTAAATTTGTTTTGCTGACTTGAGGCTTAACCTGTGTACTTTAGATAATAAGATGAAAAATAATGTATAATAAAATAGCATGGAAAAAATATCCTTCCTCCCCACCCAAGTTATTATTTCCCAACCTTATTCTCCCTTTATTATAATGTTTGAAGAACATTAAAGGAGAGGACATCAATCTCCTAATTGTTGGTGACCCTGCCTGCCACCTTCTACACCGGTGGATAAAGTTTACACAAGCTCCCCTCGCTTGATTACACAGCAGGAGTCATTTAACGTGACTGTCGACTCGGTGAGGTCGGGGTAAGTGATTTTCGGGATGCTGAAGTTGAGTTGGAGGGTAGTTCTACAAAGACTTTAACTATACTTTGTACCAACCACATGCTGCACACTCCACAATTCCTGTCAAGAAGAGGGAGATTATGTCAACAGGAAGCTGGTGACCATACTGCCATCCACTCTCTGCCTAGACAGCCAGTCATTACCCTGCAGCCCTTGGTAGCAGTGCAAAGGAAATGCTGACCACACACACACATATATATATATATGTGTGTGTGTGTGTGTGTGTGTGTGTGTGTGTGTGTGTGTGTGTGTGTGTTTGTGTGTGTGTGTGTGTGTGTGTCCATATAAATGGCCACCCACTTCCCCCTCCACACAGGGTATCTGCCTCAACAGAATTTCAGAATGATAAAAGAAAAACACAACTGAGAGACAAAGGAATGACAATAAACCCTTTAACATTATAAGGAGGTCAGCATTGTTGCCTCACAGCAAGAAGGTCTGCGTTTGAATCCACCTTGGCCAGGACCTTTCTGTGTGGAGTTTACATGTTCCTCATGTGTTTGAGTGGGTTCTCCCTGGGTACTCCAGCTTCCTCCCACAGTCCAAAGACATGCAGTTAGTGGGTTAGGTTAATTGGTGATTCTAAATCACTCATAGGTGTGAATAACCCCTAAAATTGGTTGAATCTGAACCAGGTGGCCTTTGAACTCTTCCAGCAGTTGCTCAAGGGCATTTGGGCAAGTCCCAGGACACCACTTATACTGTAGAACCAACACCAGAACAATCTATGCTTGCTAAGAGTATATAATACTAAAATGTTTCTTTCTTTTGCTCCAACATACATGCATGGAGTAGAAATGCACTGGGCATAATAATATGTTCTCCGCAATCAAGTCAAACAGAGAGACGGGCACCAAAGCAGCTGAAAACAAGGACATCGTCTCATAGAGGACAAATTCCTCCACAGTTGGCTGTTCCATGGCTCAGGGCACAGGCAAACATCTGTTGAACGTATTAAGATCTAAAACTGAGCCAATTACCAGAGAGAAACACAGCCCCTGGTCAGTCTGTCTTTGGCCCATTTCTGGTTAGCTGTTGATGACTGCGGCTTGCTTCCACCCCACCCCCCCACCCCCCCCCCTCCTGCAGGCGTGATTGGCTGAGTCTGGTCCAAGGACGGGG
The DNA here is from genome assembly GCF_007364275.1 of Archocentrus centrarchus. Taxonomy (NCBI): domain Eukaryota; kingdom Metazoa; phylum Chordata; class Actinopteri; order Cichliformes; family Cichlidae; genus Archocentrus; species Archocentrus centrarchus. The sequence goes on along the minus strand of NC_044352.1, from coordinate 27,569,366 downwards.
ATGTAGAGAGCTGCAGCGGCAATAAAAAGCCAACCTGACTGACTCATGTTGTTTATAAAGGAATCCATGCGGGAGTGGGCGTGAGGAGGTGGACCTCTTTGTTTATGTGTGTGTCTGTGTGTGCGCGCGCGCTTTGTATTTAATCTCTGGCAGCTATTTAACATCGATATATTCATATTCAGAATGTGCTTCCAACCGCTGGGGAGTTTTAAGGCTCTTTTTCTCCATATAGGTGGCTTGATCTGAAAGGAGGAGGCAATTATTTTTGATTGGACACAGATAAAAGGCTTTGCTAAATGGGTATGTGCCAGGTCTGTTCTGCACTGTAGCTGTGGATTAAAATGACAGTAGGACTTCAGATAACAGATCCATTGTATAGGTGACACGTAAAGATCAGAAGTATGTGCGAAATGGTTAAATGAAGAGACAGCAACCGTGGCTCAGATGTAATTTCATGAAGGCGTTATATAAGCATAATCCATGGGTATGTGACTAAAAGGCACCCATCAATCTTATAGGTAATGTAAATGTCATACCAGCTTGCGCACAACTTCCTTAATCCTAGAAAAGCTATGTCAAAAATAAAGAACTGCATGCGCACGTATCCCGTTCTTGACAGTTCATCTCCCATGAAGGAGGAATTTACTGTGTCTGGTCATTTCTCCTCTTTTACAGTTGTGCCACACTAAGGCCAGTCTTAACCTTCAGGAAATTTCAAACAAATTTACTGGATTCTAAGGAAAATACTGATCACATTCCCGCTGCCAAGAGGATGAAAATGTTACATTTTGGACATGCTCTGAGCATTCCTGTTCTGTGCTCAGGCCAGGAGGGGAGGAATGGTGAACCCTCCAGCAAAGGGTACTAATACGAGCAGTAATTACGAGCCTTAATTATCCTGGTGTGCAACTGACCAGAGCCCTTTGTTGCAAGTCTTTCTCATTTCTGTCTCATCATTTTTATGCTTATGCTCTTTTTTAATTTAAGATTTTTGAACTGAATGCTGTAATGAATATGCACCCTTATTCTAGTAAAGTTTTATTAAAGAGGATCATTTAAAGCCCTTAATCCCACTGTGAACATAACATGTGTCTCACTACACCAAGTGCTA